>NC_080832.1:106066247-106367788 GCF_030435755.1 Ochotona princeps | reverse complement strand
ACAAGACTGTCTTATTTATAAAAAAAAAAATATTTAGTTTGAGTAAAGCAATCAACCTGTTCAAGTCACAAGTTCCAATCAAATGTCTGTGCGTGTAATTGACATACCTACCAGTTATGTTGAGTTTTTCACATTTGTCTGGCATGAGCGCTACCCAGTGGTCAGGGTGGCCAAATCCATTTAATTCTCAAAGTCTTCTGGGATTGCTGTTGAGGATCAAATCCACACATGTGTTGTCTAGGGGCAGGCCCAGAGGTTGAAAGACAAGTTAGGAGGTCTCTTTCCTGAGTTTTTTCCCCTCTCCACTTTCTTTCAGGTACACTTTCCTCTTCTGTCATTCCATCAGAAATGTAGGGCTTTAATTACCCAACCCTGGCATATTTTGGGGGGTTAAGACAGAATGAGGGTAGAAAGAAGAAAAAGTGATCGAGATTTGTTCCAATTTTAAAGTGTGCAGCCTCTCCAACTGCCCTAGAGTTTCCAAGTAGCCATGAGCTACTACTGCTGTCACTATGGCTTCCACCACCACGATTCCGTGGGCACTATGGCACAAGCAAGAATAAGGCTCCCAAGGGAGGAGTTTCTCTCTCCCTGAATGTTAGAAGTCTCATTTTCCAGGGCTGGCACTGTGACACAGTGGCTTCAGACCGCTGCCTATGGCGCTGGCATCCCTCATGGGCACTGGTTCAAGTCTTGGCTGTTCCATTTCCAATTCAGCTCCCTGCTAATGATTTAGGAAAGCAGCAGAAGATGGCCCAAGTGTTTGGGCTCCTGCACCTACAGGGGAGACCCACAAGTTGTTTCCGGCTTCTAGATTTGGACTGGCTGGCTCTCAGCTGAGGGAATGAAACAGCAGATGCATAATCTCTTTTTCTGTCTTTGCTTGTCACTCTATATAGCTCTGCCTCTCAAATAAATGGAGGGGTGGGGGAAGAGGAAGAGAACAGAGAAGAAAGGAGGAGGAAGAGAAAGCAAGAAAACCAAAGCCTGTTTTTCTACCCAGAAGAGACTAGAGGGTTTATCCTGAGCTCTCCATCCACACCCGTGCCCATCTCCGGGTTGGGTTACCTTGACTCGAGGCTAGAGAGCAGTGAAAACAAGCAAACAAAAAAAGTAGAAGCCACTAGGTGGACTGGAAGCACTTCAAATCCTGGTCTTTTTGAATCCATCCAAAACTACTTCCCTTTTCAAAGTTCACAAACTGCTATGTTCTTAGTAGCATTCAATGGCAGACTGGGTATAAAGGGGTGACTTTTATTTTTTTTTAAAGATTTATTTATTTATTTGAACATTAGAGTTACAATGAGAAAAGGAAATACAGAGAAAGAAAGACAGGTTTCCCATCTGCTGGTTTACTCCCTCAGAGAGCCATAATGACTGGGGCGAGGCCAGGAAACCCAGGAGCCAGGAGCTTCTTTCAGGTCTCTACTTGAGTGTAGGGGCCCAAACACTTGGGTTGTCTTCTGTTGCTTTTCCCAGGAGCTAGATCAGAAGCGCAGCAGGTAGGTCTCCAAACAGTATCCATATGGGATGCCAGAGTCATAGCTGGCACCTTTACCCACCCGCTACACCACATGCTGGCTCTTTCATATAAAGAACAGAAACTTCCAGGAACAATTTTTAAAATTTGATAGTCACATGTTATCTTAATGTTTTATAAAATATCAAAATCTCTGTGTATATAAAAGCAAGAGTTTTGAGCAGACTTTAGGTTAAAAAAATTTGGCCTACATAAAACACTAACTTGAGAGATATTACCAGAAATAATCTCAGAAAGTGTTCGACAGGATAAAAGCCAGTGTATTTTTAATATTACTTATATAAATGTAGTTCTATTATTATAACAGCAGTATTAATTTTAATTCTAAGATATCAGAAAATAAACCATATATGAACTTGTTTTTACTGTTTTCCTTCTGCTAACCGACCTGGTAGCTGTTCCCTTCCGGTTATGAGAATCTACTGAATGCTGGGAAAAATGAGAAGTGCAAGCAGGGACCTACGGAGATGGGCTTGGAGGGCTGAGGAAAGACAGAGGAGGAAGGGCTTGTGACACACAATGTTCAACAGTGAACAAAAAAGGCCACAGTTCAGAAGTTAACCCCTTCTAGAAGTCTACCTGACTTAACCTATAGTATAAAGAACTCCTCATTGGTATACCTGTATCTTTTTCACACCCGGCATTGAGGTGTGTCTAACTAAAATCCCTACTATCCTAATCCACTTGATTCCACTCTGAGGTCTTTGAGACCATATTACTATCATTTTTATACCCCAGGCATCGCAGAGATTTCCTGGTGTGTCAGTAAGCGAGAACTTGGTGAACAAATGAATCCCCGCAATGCTGTTTAATTCAGTCATAACCTCTCAGTAGAAGCAGCTTGGTCTCCTGTTCAACAACTTTCATGTCAACCAGGAATGTAGCAGGCAACTCACAGACTGAGGATAAGGGCAAAATGTAAATGGGATGCGCGTGTCTTAGTACGCACAGCGGTAATGCGTGTGAGGGAGCAGTTTTCAATTTCCTCATGACTTCATCCATGTCTAGCTTTGCATTGCTGTCCCATCACTCAGATATTTTTTCCAACTGCTGAACAGTTTGTCTCAGGAGAGCCTGCAGAACCAAAATCATCCTAAAATGGGAGAATTTCCTCTTTCATAATGGGGGTAATCAGTATCACCTCTTCCCCAAGGTTGTCATAAAAAAGAGATTTGCATGCCTGGCACAGTAGCCTAGTGGTTAAAGTCCTCACCTTACACATGCCAGGATCTCATATGGGCGCCGGTTCTACCCTGGCAGCCCTGCTTCCCATCCAGCTCCCTGCTTGTGGCCTGGGAAAGCAGTTAAGGACAGCCCAAAGCCTTGGAATCCTGCACCCGCGTGGGAGACCTGGAAGAGCTCCTGGCTCCTGGCTTCGGATTGGCTCAGCTCCAGCCGTTGCTGCCGCTTGGGGAGCGAACCATTGGATAGAAGATCTTCATCTCTGTCTCTACTCCTCTCTGTACATGTGCCTTTCCAATAAAAATAAATTAAAAAATATTTTTAATGATAAACCAGATTTATAGAGAGAAGGAGAGACAGGAAGATCTTCCATCTGCTGCTTTACCCTCAAGTGGCCACTTGACTCAAGTAGCAATGGCTCAGTGGTTAAATCCTCACCTTGCATGCACTGGGATCCCATATGGGTGCCAGTTCAAGTCCCAGTTGCTTCCCTTCCCTTCCAGCTCCCTGCTTGTGGCCTGGAAAAGCAGTAGAGGATGGCCTTGAGACCCTGAACCCACATGGGAGACTTGCAAGAAGCTCCTGGCTCCGGAATTGCTTAGCTCTGGTTGTTGTGGTCACTTGTGGAATGAACCAACATATGGAAGATTTTTCTGTTTCTCCTCTGCCTTTCCAATAAAAATAAATAAATCTTTTTGTTTTAAAGATTTTTACTTTATTCTGATTGGAAAGTCTTATATGCAGAGAAGAGGAGAGACAAAGGCTGCCAGGACACAAACCAGCGCCAAGATGGGATCCTGGCGTGTTCAAGGTGAGGACTTCAGTCACTAGGCTACCTCGCCAGGCCCCTGAGTCTTTTTTTTAACTAGTTTTTAATCTGAAATTTTGTAAAATAGAATCTTTCTGATCAGAATACTTTCAAGCATGATAAGGTCCAGAAATATACTAGCACAACCTAGGTCATCTGCTTTCCAAAACAGTAGCTCATCTAGAGGTGACTACTGTTCATAAAGCATCCTTCATAGTAGTAATATTTTATGCATTTTGAAAAATGTCGGGGCTGTTGTGACTCAGTTGGTCACCTGCAATACTGACATCCCCTACGCATAACTGGTTTTGAGTCCTGGCTAATCCACTTCCAATCCAGCTCCCTGTTAATGTGCCTGGAAAGCCAACAGATGATGGCCCAAGTACTGGGGATCCTGCATCCTCACGAGAGACTCAGATGGAGTTCCAAATTCCTGGTTTTGGCCTGGCCCGGTTCTGGCTGTTGTGGTCATTTGGGAAATGAACATTGGATGGAAGTCCGCTCTTTCTCTCTTACCCTCTCTGTAACTGACTTCAAGTAAAAGAATAAATCTCTCAAAAAAAGATACATAATATTTAATATAAACTGGCTTATACCATATACAAGTATTTCAAAAATTAATGGCTAACTATGGTTCATCTACTCTATGGAATACTACTCAGCTATTTAAAAAACGAAATGCAGTTCTTTGTGGTCAAATGGGCCCGACTGGAATCCATCATGCTAAGAGAAATGAACCAATCCCAAAAGGTTAAATACCACATGTTTGCCTTAATCTGAGATGAAAAGATGACAACTTGGAAGATAGTACCTGTATACTGTAATATTAGTGCAATCTCTAACAACCTGTATCCAATGCAATAAGATAATGCGATATAATCTATAAACCAACAATTAATGTCAGAATACTCAAGATCTACATCGAAAAACTGTAAAACCTACTATACCCTCAATACGCTATGTTAATCCGCAATGGGGAGGGAGTGCAGGGAAATCTTTCAGGACCATAAAAAGAGTGAGAAAAAAGTACAATATAGCCTATCAAGATCAAATCTGGTAATTCATAGACAACAGACTCAAAGTGGCACTAAACAACAATAAAACTACTACACCAATGCATGAGGGGGGAATCGGGTGCGATCCTGACAACCTCTTAACAGGAGGTCATGTGCGTGGAGCAGGGGGGCACTCCAGAGTGGAGCAGGTGGTAAGGAGGAAGCTTGGATCCCAACCATGAAGACTCTCAGACCTTCACCACAAACTATTAATACGAGCAACAAGGACTATATCCCAACTGCCAAGGAGGCCACAGGAAATTGGATGCCCTCGGAGGCCGAGTACTCTGAGGTCACCCACTCCCAACCAGAAAAAAAAAAATTAATGGCTCACCCCAACTATAGGCAACTGCCTTGGTTTCCTTGTATCTAGGTAAGTGTTGAACTGCTGGGAGAAAAGCAGCTAGTGGTTGGCAGGCACTCTGGGACTAGTTAATGTCAAATTTGTGCTAACTACAGCAATGTGCCAACATAGTTTTTTTTTAAGAGATAAGTGAGGATGGCAGGGAATGCCAGGTAAGGCACACTACCCAGCACCCAGGTGGGGGTAGGGGTGCTGCAGTTTGCAAAGGGAAGGGGGTGTGGAGATGGACTGGAGTGAGAGTAGCTGAAGGAATGTTTCACAGAGGAAGAATGACCTCTGGGGGCTTCCATAGACCAAGCCTCTATTGTGGTCCTAGGTAGCTAGTTCAGGGTCACAAGCTTGGAATTCATGCCTCCCTCACCTATATGGTACACATGTGAGTCAAATGACACTCACCCATCATCACCTGCAACCTGAGAGAGCAGTATGGCATTGTTGCATAACCATGCCCCTCCCAAGCCCCCATAAAGGCCTATGTTAGGAAGGGGCTCTCTTTTGGTTTCATGCTTCCATAGCTCTGGCACTCCAACTCTTGGCCTTCCTGATACCCACCTACTCTCTGGCTTCTGTGACAGACTCTAAGGACAGATACTCCCAAATAAATCTGTATTCTTACCTTTGGTTTACGGCTTGGGTGAGTCAATGAAGATGCAAATGCTAAGATGTCTTGTATTTCTAAGTTGTGTACTTTCAAGAGTTCCAGAAAAGGTGAGGCCTTGCAGTAATGGAATGTGGACAGAGAAGCTGGCAAAAGGTGAATGTTTGCAGCTTTGTGTAAGTGTGTCCAGGTTGTTCGCTGCATGTCTGTTAGGATAATTTAGATTGCAGGGGGAGCTGGGACATAGGTCTTCAGTTTAACAGATGGACTTCAGGGTACTGACCATTTGTTCCTCTTGGGGTTTCGATTCAGACTGGATTGCCATACTGACTTCATTTGCTAATATCTAGCGGGCCCTGTTATCACCAAGCTTGGTTAATAAAAGACTCCTTAATACATCCTAGACTTGTCCGGCATGATCTCTCTTTCACCCTGCAACAGCCACTGCACACACAGGTAGGTGAGGGAGCTGAGACAGAGTGGCCTAGAGGGGGGAAACATGAGGGCATGTTTGGGTCAGACCAAGGCACCCACACACGTGGAAGACCTGTGCTGGGCTAAATAGTATCACCCGCCACCCACTGATGCACACAAAAGCTAGGGCTGGAGGTGGGGCATGCCTGGCTGGGTAGGCTACAGTAACCACCTGTGAGGGTTGCACCAGGCTGATGGGCAATCTGAGGCACAGTAACAACCAGAACATGAAAGAATCAGATGTGGGGGAAGATTGTGTAAGAGACTTGTGGGCTCACCTCTGTTAGACTACAGCACCCGCTGATTTACACGGAGAGCTGTGAGTGGTAATAGACTAAGCCAGGTTGTTCCATGGAATTGAACCCATCTGACATGGGGAGTTGGGGCTGGGAGAAGGCAGGCTGAGGCCAGGCTGCAGCACCTGGCCGCACATGGCAAAGGCCAGGGCTGAGAACAAACAATGCAAGCAGAGCCACTGCTTGCTGGCATGCACGGGATCCAGGGCTCAGAGTTTCATCACTCTTCTCATCTCTACTGCTATCCCTTCCTCTCCCCGAGTCTCTTCCCACTACCCTTAACTGTATGCTCACCTTACTACTACTTCAACTGCTAGTTGATCTTGATACCTTCTACTTATTTTCTATAGTAAATCTTAAAATCTGTCATTGTATTAAACAAAAAACAGCCTTTCATCCTATACTGTATTGTTCCTTTACCTGAAAACCCGAAAAGCTATCTAAAATCTAACAGATAACTCACATAGGCATGGTATAGAAGAACGCATATTTATTTCAAATCTGGCATGAGTTTTTACTAGTTGTGTGATTTTAAATGTGCTATTTAACTCTTCTGAATTTGTTTCCTTACTTCATTTAGTGAGACATTATATAAATGTCTCAGAGTTGACATGATCATTATATGATGATGCCTTGAATATAAAAGGTGCTCAAAAAGTCCACTAATGTGAATGACCTTGCAGACCTCAGTAGAATTGGAAAGAGTTTTTAAAGCAGAGAAAAGATCAAGTATCTAACACAATTCTTGGTATAGTACTTGTGCTTAACAATGAATATTAAACTCTGGGCTTCCAGTAAAACACAAGCAATATACATAGTCATCTTCTTTCCCTCTCAACCCTTCCCACCAAATCACAATTAAAGGGTTTAAAAGAAAAAGTCTTAGATTTCCAAAGGACAGAAACAATGGAAAAAAGGGAGACAATAGCAAAAGAGAAGTTTCATGAAAATTTTGGAAGCTGTAACACAAATCAAAGAATTAAAACTAATGTGTAACAGCACACTAAAGTGTAAATGTTACCTACATCAAGAAGAAATGAACAAGATACAAGCTGGCTAAAACCTCAGAACTTGGAAAGGCTCAGGAATTCGAGGTTCTGAAAGTGGAGGTAAGTTTGGCTGGATGCTTTAGAATCCCTCATAGTTCCGCCTCCTAAGCCTAAAGCAGCCAAGCTCCCCCTTGACGGAAGATTAGGATTTCATCTGAACTCAAGACAGTCTGGTCTTTGGTCTATTAGGCTCAGCTGAGAATAGGCTGCCTGGCAAGCAGTAACAATGAATCCTCAAAAGCCACTGGTTATTCTGATTAAACAGCTCTGTCCTGTCTTCAATGATGGGAAGGCCAAAATGTTAGCCAATTAAAAAAAAAAGTCTTTTTAAAAGAGCTTCTATTAAAAGTCTATCTTAAGGTTAAAATAATCGTTAGAGAAAATTTTTGGTCATTCACATTTTGAATGCCAGCTTCCTTTTCTATTAATATTCTAATCATATTTCCAATTGTATGAACTCAGAAATGGTTGAAATAAGTGAATGGTAAGACAGACACCTAGCTGGGGAGTAGAAGTGTGATGGCTCTGTGAGTTAACCTTCAAGTCATTATTAAGCGACTCAATCTAATGAACCAAGTAATCTCTTTCTGTATGAAAGCCTGTTAAACAAATTACAGGGTCTTGAGAGCAATTCACCAGGCAAAGCTCAGGCAAGCGAGAACATTTTTCTTCAAATTAAGAGAAAAAAAAAAAACAAAAACAGCCTAACATCAGTCGGTATTTAATTTTTTAAAAACTTTCTTAACAAAACTGGCACTAACCCTGAAGACAAAGTAAGATTATTAAATCAACCATAACAAAAATGAATGGCTAGGTCCATTTGTCTTGATTCATGGGGTTTTCTTTTTTTTTTTTTTTCTTTTTCTTTTTTTTTAAAGAAAAAGGAAGAGAGACAGAGAGGAAGATCTTCCGTCCAATGATTCACTCCCCAAGTGAGCCACAACGGGCCGATGCATGCCGATCCGAAGCCGGGAACCAGGAACCTCTTCCAGGTCTCCCACGCAGGTGCAGGGTCCCAATGCATTGGGCCGTCCTCAACTGCTTTCCCAGGCCACAAGCAGGGAGCTGGATGGGAAGTGGAGCTGCCGGGATTAGAACCGGCGCCCATATGGGATCCCGGAGCGTTCAAGGCGAGGACTTTAGCCACTAGGCCATGCCGCCTCCGGGCCCGATTCATGGGGTTTTCATACAATAATTGAAAAAGAAAAATCAATTCATGCCTTTCTCTATAACCAAAAACCAAAATTTCAAGTCATGTCATCTTTGGCACACCAAACTAAGAAACACCTGTCAGTATTCAAGAGCCACAGCTGCTATCAGTTCTGAAACACCCCCCAAAAAGGAGCAGTGACCAGGGCAGAGGATTCAAAAGCTGGTACAGAAGCTGGAAGGTAAGCTCCAAGAGGGCAGAGATCATTTGGTCTTGTTCTGTTCACTGCCTAGTTTCCAGCCCCTAGAACAGGGCTGGAATACAGCAGACGTTCAGTTAATATTCATGGTGTAATACAAAAAGCTTTCCTGAAAGGTCTTTTCCCAACTTGGGAACATTTCCAAGTTTGGTATAGATCAGTGGGGGAAGGTAACATGGTTACTGGTCTCAGTAGCAGTTGCTTAAATGTTCTGATGCAGAAAAAACCCGCAGAGCTTCTCATGGCAAATCCAATGAGAAAAGTAACTTCACTGTACAGCTATGTAAATCTTTAATGTTACTGTTAAGAAAAACAGGTGGATTTTCATATCTGCTTCTGTAGTCAGTAAGTTGCACATTACGTAGCTCACATTATGTGAGCTTCATCCCACATTCATGAGAAAATGAGGATGAAAAAGGCAAATAACATTTTCGTACAATGAAAATACTATGATTTTGATTTTTTATCAGCCCTAAAAGGTCTTGAAGATCCCTGGACCACCTTTCCAAGACATTGCTTTAAAAGATATGTACAGCAGACCTATGCCTGCAGTAGTGTAAAACTGGAAGCTAAGAATTAAAAAAAAAAGGCATGCACACCAAGACCCATAAAGTTGATCAACACACAGAAGGGATAATAAAAGAGGGTGCTTAAAAAAAAGACAGGAGACTGTCACTGACCACATGCTACTAACATGGGAAGGCCAAGACATTTCATCAATGCATTTATTGTTTATGAATCTTCCTTTCTAAAAAGTTTCACTTGTTCATCTTCATTTTATTTGAAAGTCAGAGGAAAAAAAAAAGAGAGAGACCTTCTTCCCATGTATATGTATCCCAAATGCCTGCAACAACCAGGGCTGCACTAGGTTGGTGCCAGGAACTGGATCTGGGTGACCTCAGTAGGTGGCAGAGACCAGAGTCCTGGAGACATTACTTATTGCTTCTCGGATGTGTATTAACAGGAAGTTGGATCACACAGCCACTCAGGACATGAACTCTGCTAAGGAATAAAGGTGTCCCAAGCTGCAACCTGCACCACTCCTTAAAAAAAAATGTATTTGAAAGCCTGGTGCGGGAGCCTAGTGGCTAACTTTCTCGCCTTACATGTCTGGAATCCCATAAGGACGCTAGTTCGTATCCAGGCAGCTCCACTTCCCATCCAGTTCCCTGCTCGTGGCTGGGAAAGCAATTGAGGACAACCCAAAGCCTTGGTACCCTGCACCTGTGTGGGAAACCCAGAAGCAGCTCCTGGTTCCTGGCTTTGGATTAACTCAACTTTGGCCATTGCAGCCACTTGGGGAGTGAACCAGTAGATGGCAGATCTTTCTGTCTGTCTTTCCGTCTGACTTTTCAATAAAATAAACAAATCTTTAAAAAAAAAAATTGAAATGGGCCCGGCAGCGTGGCCTAGCGGCTAAAGTCCTCGCCTTGAACGCCCCGGGATCCTATGTGGGCGCCGGTTCTAATCCCGGCAGCTCCACTTCCCATCCAGCTCCCTGCTTGTGGCCTGGAAAGCAGTCGAGGACGGCCCAGTGCATTGGGACCCTGCACCCACGTGGGAGACCAGGAAGAGGTTCCTGGTTCCCGGCTTCGGATCAGCGCGCACCAGCCCGTTGCGGCTCACTTGGGGAGTGAATCATTGGACGGAAGATCTTCCTCTCTGTCTCTCCTCTCTGTATATCTGACTGTAATAAAATGAATAAATCTTTAAAAAAAAATTGAAATACAGACACACAGAAAGTTAGGGAGAGCTTCTGCTGCTTCATTCCCCCAATGCTTGCAACTACCAGGACTGGACCAGGCTGAAGCTAGAACTCAGTCTTGGTTCCCTGCAGAAGTGGCAAGGATCCAAGCACTTGAGTCATCATTTGCTGCCTTTTAGAGTGCACACTGGCAGGAACCTGAACTGGAAATGAACCCAGGGCTCAAACAATATGATATACAGGGTTACCGAGTGGCAACTTAACCATTGTACTACCCTGTCCTAACTTTAATTTTCTTTAATATTTGTACTTCACCACAAAGACATTGAAAATTTATGGAAAATGGAAGTAAAAGATAATGCTTTCTATGACCTTTTTCAAGCAGTTACCTATTTCAACAGGAAATGACTTCCTGTTTGAAGAAAAGCCATGCTTCTGACAAGACAGGCTTAGAACAGAAACCACATATTATAAGCCTTCCCAGTGCCTATGTAAATGTCAATTGTTCAAGTACATTTAATTTTTAGACCATCTCTTATAAATGACATTCTAATTATAAGACCCATAAGTCACCTTTCTCCTAGCTTTTCTTCTCTTGCTAAAGTTTCTGCTGTCATTCAAATATTATTTAACAGGACAAAAAGAGTATTTTCCAATTACAACTCAGTTCCGAACTGCTGAGCAGTTCAATCTTTCTGGCTGCATGCTGCTATGAATAGCAGCTACATGGTAATCTACACATCAGGCCACTCTAGTCCTTTCTTTTTTCTTTTTTTTTTTTTTTAAGATTTATTCATTTTATTACAGACAGATATACACAGAGGAGGAGAGACAGAGAGGAAGATCTTCCGTCCAATGATTCACTCCCCAAGTGAGCCACAACGGGCCGATGCACGCCGATCCAAAGCTGGGAACCAGGAACCTCTTCCGGGTCTCCCACGCGGGTGCAGCGTCCCAATGCATTGGGCCGTCCTCGACTGCTTTCCCAAGCCACAAGCAGGGAGCTGGATGAGAAGTGGAGCTGCCGGGACCAGAACCGGCGCCCATATGGGATCCCGGGGCTTTCAAGGCGAGGACCTTAGCCGCTAGGCCATGCCGCCGGGCCCCACTCTAGTCCTTTCTAAACATGTGGTGTTCCTTAGATAGTTCAGGTGGTTTCTATCTGTTGCCTATGATTCACAATGAAACAAAAACAGTTCATTCATTTAAGCGTAGTCAGGAAAAATATTCACGAACAATCATTTCATGTCCACATTTTCCCCAGACTTAAGATACATGACTTTAAAATTTTTTGTCATAGGGCCCAGCATGATAGCATAGTGGTTAAAGTTCTCGCCTTGCACACACCAGGATCCCATATGGGCGCCGGTTCTAATCCTGGTGGCCCTGTTTCCCATCCAGCTCCCTGCTTGTGGCCTGGGAAAGCAGTGGAGGACGGTCCAAAGCCTTGGGACCCTGCACCCGCGTTGGAGGCCTGGAAGAGTTCCTGGCTCCTGACTTCAGATTGGTTCAGCTTCAGCCTTTGTGGCCACTTGGGGAGTGAACCATCGGACAGAAGATCTTCCTGTCTCTTGTCCTCTCTGTATATCTGACTTTGCAATAAAAATACATAAATCTTTAAAAATAATAATAATAATAAAGTTTTTTGCCATAGACAAGCAAAAACAAATTAGGGGTGCTAGCATTATGGCACAGTATATTAAGCCACTACCAGCAATGCCTGCATCCTTTACGAGTGCTGGTTTGAGTCCTGGCTGTTTCAGTTTCAATGCAGCTCTCTCCTAAAGCCTAGGAAAGCAGTGGGAGAAGGCTTGAGTGCTTGGTCTCCTGTGGTGCTACTGGGAGAGTGGATAAAGCTCCCACGAAGTGGCTTCAGTCAGGCCCAGCCTTGGCCACTGTGGACATTTGGGAGGTGACCTCGGAGTAGATCTTGCTTTCTCACTCTCTCTCGCTTTCTCTCTCTCCCCTCCCACCCCCAGTCTGCAACTCTGCCTTTCAAATAAATAAATCTTTAAAAAAAAAATGGTACCCATCTCAAGTAGATGACAGGATGAAATGAGATCAGGAATGGAACAAGGAAGAAAGCACTTAAAATGTTGTCTGGCTCACAACAAATATTCAGTAAGCGCTGACTTTTTAAAAAAAGATGCATTTTGTTTTTATTTGAAAGGCAGAATTACAGAGAAAAGGAAAGATCTTCCATCCGCTGATTCACTCCCACAAAGCCAGAACTGAACTGATCTGAAGTCTGGAGCCTAGAGCTTCTTCTGGGTCTCTCACATGGGTGCAGGGTCCCAAGGCTTTGGGCCATCCTCTATTGCTTTCCCAGCCATAAGAGGGGCACTGACGGGAAGCAGGACAGCTGGGACATTAACCAGTGTCCAGCACTGCAGGCTGAGGATTAGCCTGAGATCCACCACACCAGCCCTACCTTTCCTTTTTTATGTTAGCCTTCCAAAATAGCCACTATAAATACACAGTTCATAATGATCTAAGCATTGCAGAAAAATACAAGAGGAAATATTAAAAAGATGATTGTTTCAGGGCTGTTTCTCTTTTTAAAGAATTATTAATTTGTTTATTTGAAATGCAGTACAGAAAGAAATCTTTCATCTACCAGTTCACTCCCCAAATGGCTTGCAACGGTGGGGTTGATCCAAGCCAAACTCAGGAATTCTATCTGGGCCATCATTTTTTGCCTTCCCTGATATATTAGCAGGGAGCCTGATGGGAAGTGGAGTAGCCAGGACTTGAACTGGCAATCATAGCGAATGCCAGTGTCAAAGATGGTGGCTTAATCCACCATGCCACAATGTTGGCTTCAATCCTTCCTTCTTGAGCCAGGTAGCTGTTTGCACCACCTAAGAAAGTGTCTGCATGCCACAGAAAAGGTACTGAAGATACTTTTGCTAAAAAAATTGTTTTTCTTAAAAAAAATTTAAGAAGGCTTCTCCTTCAAGAGATTAACAGAATCCTAGACAATCTGACATCACCCTCTAGAAATAAGAATTTGTAAATCCTGCTTTGATACAGATACTTTTTTACAGGTAAAGTGAAAATATATCAGCATCTTATATACCATGATAGGCAATAAGAGTAACTAACTATTCTCATACACAGTCTAAAACAATTTTTTTAAACATTTTAAAATTTTTATTGAAAAGTTAGATATGCAGAGAGGAAGATCTTCCATCTGTTGATTCACTCCCCAAGTAGCCACAATGGCTGGAGCTGCGCCAATCCAAAGCCAGGAGCCCGGAGCCTCTTCCAGGCATCCCACGTGGGTCCAGGGTTCCAAGGCTTTGGGCCGTCTTTGACTGCTTTCCCAGGCTGCAAGCAGGGAGCTGGATGGGAAGCGGAGCTGCCAGGATACAAACCGGCACCCATATGGGATCCTGGTGGGTTCAAGATGAGGACTTCAGCTGCTAGGCTATCGCACTGGACCCAACCGAGAACAATTTTTGAGAAAAATGAGGTTAAAACCAAAAAGACCTTCATGAGAAACTTTTTTTAAAAAACCTTCAGCCACCAGGATTAACCTTATTTGAGACAGTTTAACTCTTAGATGGTATCAAAGGAAGGTTCATGTGTGGACAGTCCATTACATAAAACTGCTAAGTAGGAAGTGGTTATTGGAGTGCAGAGAGTTAACACTGCTTGGGATGACTATGTCCTATATGGCAGTGTCTGGTCAGAGAGCCTGCCTTTCCACTTCTTATCCAGCTTCTTGCTAATATTCCCAGGAGGCAGCAGGTAACGGCCTAAGAACTTGGGTTCCTACTATCCATGTGAGAGACCTGGATGGAGTTTCTAGCTCCTGGCTTCAGCCTGGACCAACCCCAGCCATGTGAACAAGTGGACAAAGGACCGATTGATCTGTCCTCTCTTTCTGTTTCTTGTCTTTCTGGCATGCTGCCTTTATGAATGGATCTTTGAAAATGCCAACCAGGATAGATATGCAAATTATAGCTAACATTTACTAAACATTACTATTATTAATTCTCAATATCAATATAAGATAGGCATTTTAATGTCCCTACCTTATGTTCAAGGAATTGACCATAGAGAGATTAACACACTCAGATATTGATAGTGATTAATCGAATCCATCCTGGCTTCAAAGTTCACATTTTTTCAGCACTTTGCAAAGAAGACAGCTGTAAAAATATATGCCATATCTACTCTGAGGGACTAAGATTCAAGGAGAGTTTTGGCTATCCATAATGCTTGAATTACTGAGAACAAGAATATGGATTTACATGACTAAAATTTTTTTATAATTCAGAAACTTAAGTCTTTGAGTTTCTGTGAAACTCTGTTTGATTACCACCTCTGCACTTGCTCAAATGAACAGGATCCCCACGGCGAGTCCAACATCAAAGTAGCTGACAGTGTTTGCAGAAAACAGAGTGGAGCATTCCTCTCGACAGATCATGACAGACAGGGTCTCTAGCCAACCTCCAGCAAGCTTCCAGACCCTTCCTAGATGTGTTTTAGCATGTTTGCTGAAATCCATGTATAAAAATAGCTGTGTTCCCTTCTTAGCATAATTCATGACACCAAAAAGCTCACAAGGGTAAAACAAAAGCAGGTGATAAAAGTTCAGAACAGGCGTAAAATATTACAGACCAGCCATAGAGAACATTACCTATGACTAGTTCCCATTAATATTTTACTGTGGTTTTATCTCTTACCCATTAAACAAGTTCTTTCTGTCTTCTTCCATACTACTCCACAGCCATCTGCCAGGTCTCTTCTTCTCTATTACCTATGGGAAACAATCTGTAAGCTTGAGCTAATATGGCAAGAAAAAAACAAGTCTGTGAATTTTCTATATAAATCCGGAAAATAATTAGTAAATCACAACGCAGTAAGTGCCTTACAAGTCCTCAAAGCAAAAGTAAAATATCTGGGGGGAAAAAAAAACTTTATTGCTATTTTGAAGCAAACAGCAAAGATTCAGTTACTATGAGTAGACTAATGCATAAACAGAAGTATTAAAAGTTTATTCTCCAGGGCCCGGCGCTGTAGCCTAGTGGCTAAAGTCCTTGCCTTGCATGTGCCAGCATCCCATATGGGCACCGGTTCTAATTCCAGCAGCTCTACTTCCCATCCAGCTCCCTGCTTGTGGCCTGGGAAAGCAGTCGAGGATGGCCCAAAGCTTTGGGACCCTGCACCCGCGTGGGAGACCTGGAGGAAAGTTCCTGGCTCCTGGCTTCAGATCGGCGCAGCACCAGCTGTTGCAGTCACTTAGGGAGTAAACCATCGGACGGAAGATCTTCCACTCTGTCTCCCTTCCTCTTTGTATATCTGCCTTTCCAATAAAAATAAAATAAATCTTAAAAAAAAGTTTATTCTCCAAAAAATGCATCTATGCATTTATTTTAGGCTTTAATGATTGCAAATGATCTTTGCATGTTTCCTAAAGTTGTCATAAAAAAACCTAAAATACCAAATTCACAAATTCATACTAACAAAAATACTTGAGTATCAAAAAGTAAAACTTTAGTTGAATAAGGGAACTACATAACAATGCAAGATAGCACTGGGAGTTCTCTGTGCTGAGCGGGTTCAATGACCGTTACACAAGAGCATGCTTCTTTAAAAGCAGTCTGTAGGCGAGCTACTTCTACACGCAGCACATTAGACATTAGTCAAAGATAGCTAGTTGATTATTTGGATAAATTACAAATTCAATCTTTTTTTTTTAAGTATCAGATACCTTATGCAGAAAAGCAGGAATTAATAAAGCTTGAGATTGGTATGCTCAGCTGCCATGGAACAGGCTGGAAAACGCTCTATTTTATCATCCTAACAACTTACACAAGAATTCCTCTTGGAAGAAACTCTTTGTGAAAGTGTGTTCCCTCGGTACGGGCCCCCCACTCTCCTGCCCAGTCCCCTTGGAGTGGGTGGTTCACTGTAGAATGGCTGTCAAGACACCAGAATGGTTGTCAAGAAAGGGAAATTGCTTTGCCTTAGACAAGGGGAAGAATTTGTTGTTTTATCTCTGAAAGGAACGGGATGAAGAATGATGAGGAGAGGGAAAAGAGAGAAGAAAAGAAGAGTTAGTATAATAGAGCAAAGCTGGGATTAGGTGGGGGTGAAGCTCGCAGGTCAAGGGAGGTCTGGAAACATTGTACGAATGGGGATGCTTTACAGGGAAGTTGTTTGCATCAATGCAAAGCAAGGCCCAGCCCACCTCTATTCCCCCTTTCTTCAGTTCAGTATACAAAAATGTACAAATGCCCTGTGAGAAAAAAAGAGCCCTTCTGAAAATCAGAAAAGGGGAAAAAAATGTAAGTTTCATATTTGGTTGCACTGTGATGCAAATCAGTGGCACAAGGAAAGAAAACACAGACCCAGGAGGCAAAGGAGATTGCAAGAGCAAGAAGCCCAAGCCTAGGTAACCTTGGAAAACTAAGCTAGCACCACAGGGGGGAATTTCACAGTCACAAAATGTTTTACTTTTCTATAAACAAGTCTCTAGTTTCAATTTTAAAACTCTAAAAACCACAAAAGTTAAATTACATTAAATCCAAGCTATTTTAAGAACTTTGAATGATGTCCCTAACCAGATCACAGTACTAGTTCTGTAAAGAAGTAAGATATGTGGCCAAATAGAATTTAGGCTTAACATGCTATGAAGGAGTTCTTACTTTGATGTATAATAAAAATAATAACTGTAACAGTGATTTTGAAAACTGGGAAATTGTAAGTTAGCTGAAATCTAAAAATCAATATGCATTACACAAATATTTTTAATCTAGGTCCCACATCTACCATTCAAATTATTGAAAAACATATTGGTCACTCATTACTATGTCAATTAATTCCATAATGATGTAAATTTTTGCTGATGGTATGTTGGAGCTTTCAATTGACTGGGATAATACTCTGCTAGCTCTGTCTTCAGACCAGAGAGGGTATACCTAAGAAGCCGTTGAACTTGACTGGACAATAAGATGCTGGACTCTATGTTTGGTATACGCTTGCAATGGGGGAATCTCAACTGAACTTGAGCTGTGGTTATGCAACAAGGTGGAGGAATCCACCATGGTGGGAGGGTTTGGGGAGGGGTGGGAGAACCCAAGTATCTATGTAACTGTGTCACATAATACAATGTAATTAATGAAGTTAAATAATAAAAAAAAAATTATTGAAATATACATTTGAATGGGAAGAGAATGGAATTACACATACATAAAAGAAATCGCTATAATAAGTAGGAACCAAAAAATGTGGATAACAGGGTCAATAAAGCCCCCAACCAGCAGAACAACATATGTGAAGCCTACCTGTTAGTGATAACTGGTGAACTCCAGCTTGAAGGCAAAAGTTTGGGATGTGGAGTAACAGAGAGCAGTTATTACCAGAGTGTATTTTCTCATATCAGAATGTACTAAATTCTGAGTTGGTTTTCTAACTGACTATAAGTATTGGAGTAAGGGTTAAATGAGAATGCAAACAAAATACTAACACACTGCCTGGCAACAAAGATTTGCTTTTCTCCATTGATCTTCCTATTGTTAGTGCAATTTTCTGGATGTGAATAGGAGAACAATTCATGCTGGACGCCCCAGCCAACTTACGCAGCCAAACAATAACAGCAATGACGATAATAACTGTTACCACTTACACTGCCTTTGCACGTGCCAGCCAAGTGCTGTCACATGGATTAGCACAGTCAATCCTCACAACTAGGAGGCAGACATTATCTTTATTTCATTTTACAGCCAAGGAACAGGCACAAATAAATTCTATAGAGAATAAGTGCAGAGCTAAGATTCAAATACATGTTTTTGCGCTTAAGAAATAATGACCAGGTGACAGCAATTAAAAAGTTCTCTTATTTTAATATTAGGGAAATATAGAAAATAGTTCAGATAGGGCCTGGCATGATGGCCCAGTGGAAAAATCCTTGCCTTGCAAACACCAGGGTCCCATACAGATGCCAGTTTGTGTCCTGGTTGCTCCATTTTCAATTCAGCTCCCCGACTGTGGCCTGGGAAAGCAGTAGAGGATGGGCCAAAGCCTTGGGACCCTGCACCTGCGTGCAAGTCTGGGAAGAAGCTCCTAGTTCCTGGCTTCAGATCAGCTCAGCTCTGGATGTTGTGTCCGCATGAGGAGTGAACCATTGGAAAGAAGGTATTTGTCTCTGTAAATCTACTTTTCTAATAAAAGTAAAAATAAATCTTAAAAAGTGTGCTCACAGCCTGACAATTAGAGAAGATTATTAAACAGATATATGTAATTTCAATATTTTAAAAATACAGCTTACAAATTTAAAATGTTACATATTGGGGGTGGACTTTGGCAAAGCTGTTAGGACACAGTTTGAGACGCCCACATTCCATATTCAAGTGCCTGGGTTTGAGTCTCTGATGCTCTTCTTTCCTTCTTTTTTTTTTTTTTTTAATTTTATCTATTTATTTTTAAAGATTTATTTTTATTTCTTTCTAGTTTTTATTTTAATTTTTGAATTTTATCATATAATTCTGGATAGGCACTAGTGCTTAATTCTAAATTAGTTCTAAATTCTAAATTAGGCACCAGGTCATCACATCAGGCTAGAAAAAATATTTTTGCTTTTTTATTTATTTTTTTTTTTATTAGAAAGGCAGATATACAGAAAGCAAGAGAGATGAAGAGGAAGATCTTTTGTCCGTTGATTCACTCCCCAAGTGACTACAACTGCCAGAGCTGAGCCAATCCGAAGCCTGGAGCCAGGAGTTTCATTAGGGTCTCCCATGCTGGTGCAGGGTCCCAAGGCTTTGGGCCATCCTCGACTGCTTTCCCAAGCGACAACTAGGGAGTTGGATGCGAAGCGCGGCAGCTGTGATTCGAACTGGCGCCCATATGGATCCTGGAATTGCAAGGCGAGGACTTTAGCTGCCAGGCTACTGTGTTTGGCCCTGGAAAAAAGATTTTTAACATATCACATTATTAGGAAAAGTTTAGATATGGCTACATCAATCACTTGAAAAATTAAATTCTTTTTCACTCAGATGCTGAACAAAAATCAAAAGAACAACTTGATTGTATCACACTGTGGCCATAAACACCTTTTTGCTTCTTCAAGAAAAGAAAGCACAAATATTGTCCATCTGTTGGCATAGGCAAGGAGCATCCTTTGTTGCATGGACTCAACCCATGCTGAAGAACGGAAGGAAGCAGTAGTAGCAGGCCGCTCATGCACACTTGAGCTACTGCTGCCCAATTTTCTCTAGACCATACCACAGCTCAGCCTGGAAAAGGGGTTTTATCTCCTAGTCTTTTTAAAATTCATACCTCATCGTCGTTTCATAGCACAATGAGCTCTGTACCACACACAGTTTGCTAATCAGGTTTAATGTCATCTACTAAGACTTAATGAGTGCTACAACTATACTTACTTGTTGATCAAGTGTTGCGTTTTCATAGATAGGTACTGCCTATTTTAAACATTCAGTTTTCTGACATCTGGGGAAACTATAAACATGGAAAATGGATAATATTGACATGTTTTGACAATTTATTGATCTCTGAATAGGGGAGATTTTTTCTTAAACTGAACTAAAACCAAACCAAACCAAATCTACTCTCTTCAGCATAAATGAAGCCAATCAGAACAGAATAACAACCACAACAGATTATATAGTTTCCAAGTTGAATGTTTTAAAAAATTTGGTTTATAGTTTGAGAAAATATATTACTATCTTACAACATACAAAGCATACCAGAAATTCCTCCAGCTTTTAAAAAAATTACAAATGGGGCCTGATGCGATAGCCTAAGGTGTGTCCAAGAAATATGGGGGATACCAGGGTGTCACAATGACTGGGCAGTACTACTGGCATTGAGAGAATAGGGTCAGCAATAACAAACATGCCCACAATAACAACTGTGTGCAATTTGAAAACTGAGATAAACAGCCCAGTCATACAGAGGACAGAGAAGTGAGAAACAGACAGGGTGTACTTAGAAATCTAAGATCTTACCACAAATCAAATTCAGCCATAAGTGTAGTGAGCCTTGGGAATTCAAGTTTTTTGGACAGGGAAAAATGATGCTGGGTCCAAATGTTGCACTGTAATCACAGACTGTTCCACAAACATTAAAAACTTAATGCGTAGCGGGGTTACCTTGCCTAGCTCTAATGCAGAGCCTGAATTTAATCTCTGCCTCTGTTCCTGACTTCAGCTTCCTTTTGGTGCAGCCTTGGAGGCTGTGGTGATGGCTCAACAATAGGTTTCTGTCACCCACAGGAAAGACGGATTGAGTTCCAGGTTCCCAGCGTCAGCCTCAGCCAGGAGCTACTACGAATCAGTGGGTAGGAGATCACTGTCTACATGCCAACTTCCACCTGCACGTCATCTCTCAGTCATAAAGCTGAAAGAAATTTGGAAAGATGTTCTGCGTGATCAAAGTCATATAACATTAATATGACAGACATATTAAAACTAAAAAATTATGGATTTTGGGTCTGGCACGATGGCTCAGTGGCCAAATTCTCGGCCTTGCACACACTGGGATCCAATATGGGCACTAGTTCAACTCCCAGTGCTCCATTTCCCATCAAGCTCTCTGCCTGGGGCCAGGCCAGGAAAAGCAGTGAAGGATGGTCCAAGGTCTTGGAACCCTGCACCCGTGTGGGAGACCTGGAAGAAGCTCCTGGTTCCTAGCTGAGGACTGGCTCAGCTCGGCCGTTGCAGCCACTTGGGGAGTGAACCAGCAGATAGAAGATCTTTATCTCTGTCTATCCTTCTCTCTGTAAATCTGCCTTTCCAATAAAAATAAACACATTTTCTAACAAAAAAAAAAGATACTTAAAAAACAAACATTTCTCTTTAATAAAGAACACCACGGACATAACTAACAAATGATGCCCCAGAGGATGATATTTGCATGGTCCAAAATTAATGAAGAATTGTAAATACATACTTGTGTCTAATAAAATTTCTGCAATTCACAGAAAGAGAATAACTCACAAGTCATTTGTAATAAAAATTAAGATGATACACTATTTTATTAGAACGTGGACAATGCCAAGTGTTGAGGAAGCTGCAGGAATGGGACATGAGTTGTACACTGATACAACCATTAAGCAGCCTGACAGGCCACTTGTGGGCAGGCCAGCATGGATTTGGGAAAGACGATCACTGGTAGTCTAGTGCCCACTAACATGGGAATGGATGTGCTGCAGTTCAGAGCGAGGAACTACATCTACATCAAACATAAACACAGGGCCCGGCGGCGTGGCCTAGCGGCTAAAGTCCTCGCCTTGAAAGCTCCGGGATCCCATATGGGTGCTGGTTCTAATCCTGGCAGCTCCACTTCCCATCCAGCTCCCTGCTTGTGGCCTGGGAAAGCAGTCGAGGACGGCCCAATGCATTGGGACGCTGCACCAGCGTGGGAGACCCAGAAGAGGTTCCAGGTTCCCGGCTTTGGATCGGCGTGCATCGGCCCGTTGCGGCTCACTTGGGGAGTGAATCATTGGATGGAAGATCTTCCTCTCTGTCTCTCCTCCTCTGTGTATATCTGTCTGTAATAAAATGAATAAATCTTAAAAAAAAAAAAAACATACATACACCTCAACATGTAGTGTAAAATTAAAATAGTACAAAAAAACCAGTAAGATTTAGAGCATTTTACAGGCAGAATGCTATAGCTAAATTCTGCAATAGTGTGATATACTGAAAATTTTTGTAATTAAAAATATGTAGACCAGAGAGGGTCTTCCTAAGAAGCCATTGAACTTGACTGGACAATAAGATGCTGGACTCTATGTTTGGTATATGCCTGCAATGAGGGAATCTCAACTGAACTTGAACTGTGGTTATGCAACAAGGTAGAAGAATCCACCATGGTGGGAGGGTTTGGGGAGGGGTGGGGAGAATCCCAGTTCCTATGAAACTGTGTCACATAATACAATGTAATTAATGAATAAATTTTTTTAAAGATTTTTTTTTATTATTATTGGAAAGCCGGATATACAGAGAGGAGGAGAGACAGAGAGGAAGATCTTCCATCCGATGATTCACTCCCCAAGTGAGCCACAACAGGCCGGTGTGCGCCGATCCAAAACCGGGAACCAGGAACCTCTTCCGGGTCTTCCACGTGGGTGCAGGGTCCCAAGTCTTTGGGCCGTCCTCAACTGCTTTCCCAGGCCACAAGCAGGGAGCTGGATGGGAAGTGGAGCTGCCGGGATTAGAACCGGCGCCCATAAGGGATCCCGGGGCTTTCAAGGCAAAGACTTTAGCCGCTAGGCCACGCCGCCGGGCCCAATGAATAAATTTTTAAAAAGTAGAAATTATTAAATATTTTACAAAAATGCATAATTAAAGACATACATCAGAAATACATGAGAGGTGCACGAAGGAGGGGATAGGAAAATGAGCAAGGCAGTGAATGCTGATCACAGGAACATTTGTACACGAATTCGTGCCGTAGTCACGGATGAATCACATCCAAAGTCAGAACATTTCTACTTATGAATATATTCATCTCGTCAATACAAATTTACTAAATACCTCAAGTTCCAAGAAATATGCTTAAGTAAAAAGATTTCTTAGGCCTAGCATGGTAGCCTAGTGGCTAAAGTCCTCGCCTTGCACGCACTGAGATCCCATACGGGTGCTAGTTCGTATCCCTACAGCCCAGCTTCCCATCCAGTTCCCTGCTTGTGGCCTGAGAAAGTAGTTGAGTATGGCCGAAGCCTTGGGACCCTGCACCTTCATGGGAGACCCGGAAGAGACTCCGGGCTCCTGACTTCAGATCAAAAATGGTCAAAAGCTCTGACCATTGCATCTGCTTGGGGAGTGAATCAACAGATGGGAGATTTCCTCTCTGTCTCTCCTCCTCTCTGTATATCTGACTTTGCAATAAAACAAATTGTTAGGGCCCAGTGCAGTAGCCTAGCAGTTAAAGTCCTTGCCTTGAACACGCCAGGATCCCATATGGACGCCGGTTCTAATCCCGGTAACCCTGCTTCCCATCCAGCTCCCTGCTTGTGGCCTGGGAAAGCAATCAAGGATGGCCCAAAGCCTTGGAACCCTGCACCCATGTGAGTCCTGAAAGAAGTTCTGGGCTCCTGGTTTCGGATCAGCTCAGCTCTGGCCGTTGTAGTTACTTCGGGAGTGAATCATCAGATGGAAGACATTTCTCTCTGTTGTTCCTCCTTTGTGTATTCTGACTTTGCAATAAAAATAAATAAATCTTTTAAAAATTTCTTCATAATAACATTTTAATGGGAGGCACAGACAGAAACAATTAAAATACAAACATATATATGGATTTAAAAGCAATAAACTCATAACTTTTAATTGCTATTGACTACATTGATTTGAATGGCAGAGAGAGGGACAGATGGACAAAGAGCTCCCCTTCACTGGTTCAACTCCTCTGCATTAAAGCTGAGCCAGGCTGAAGTCATATGCCAAAAACTCCATCCAGGCCTTTCACATGGTAGCAGTGACAGAAGTTCTGAGCCATTCACTACTGCCTCCCAGCATGTACCCTAGCAGGAAACTAGAAACAGCAGTGGAATTGGGAGCTGAAATCTAGTACGTGATGTGGGCATCCCAAGGTGGGGTCCACTGCTACACCAAGCACCTGCCCCAGAAACTCAGCATTCTTAAAATAGTTTCATAAAAATGATTTCATGTACCGACTTTCCTGTAGCCCTTGACCATTTATGCCCTAATCAGCTACGTAAAGATTATCAAAATAGGGCCCGGCGGCGTGGCCTAGCGGCTAAAGTCTTCGCCTTGAAAGCCCCTGGATCCCATATGGGCGCCGGTTCAAATCTCGGCAGCTCCACTTCCCATCCAGCTCCCTGCTTGTGGCCTGGGAAAGCAGTTGAGGACGGCCCAAAGCTTTGGGACCTTGCACCCGCGTGGGAGACCCGGAAGAGGTTCCAGGTTCCCGGCTTCGGATCGGCGCGCACAGGCCTTTGCGGCTCACTTGGGGAGTGAATCATCGGACGGAAGATCTTCCTCTCTGTCTCTCCTCCTTTCTGTATATCTGACTTTGCAATAAAAAATAAATAAATCTTTAAAAAAAAAGATTATCAAGATAAAATAATAAACAACAGTTTCATGAACAGTAAATATATCTGGAAATTCTTTTTTTTTTGATTCACTCCCCAAGTGAGTGCAACGGCTGGTGCTGCGCCGATCCAAAGCTGGGAACCTGGAACCTCTTCCGGGTCTCCCACGCGGGTGCAGGGTCCCAATGCCTTGGGCCGTCCTCGACTGCTTTCCCAGGCCACAAGCAGGAAGCTGGATGGAAAGTGGAGCTGCCGGGATTAGAACCGGCGCCCATATGGGATCCCGGCATGTTCAAGGCGAGGACTTTAGCCACTAGGCCACGCCGCTGGGCCCTATCTGGAAATTCTTTAAATGATGAATCAAAAATACCAAAAGAACTGTAAACTCCTGTATAAACCACTGTCACGTCGCGCAGCCCAGGTAAAACACCTTTTCTTGAGGCTCTAAGTGTTGCGACATTAGTTTTTGATGGAGAGGTTTTTCTGTTTTATTTATTCTATGTAATCTAATCATCTCCAATACATTTCAACAACTCAGATACTTATCAGCAGATTTTCTGTGCTCTAAAGGATTTCACAAATAGACTGCAGGCTGCCAGTGGAGCTGTTGTAGCTATTATGCTCATTACACCACACTGCTAACAAAAACTTACTAACACACTCAGTGCAAGTGACGTGTATTTCATATCCCCAAGGCATAGAAAATGACATTTTAAAAAAGGAATTAACTGTCCCTCCCTTTTTTAATGTCTCAGAATGAAATGCCACACATCTTAAATAATTTTAATTAGCATACATGACAATACGTCAAGATTTTTTTTTTAACTTTGAAAACTTTTTTTTTCTTTTTAAAGGCAGAGAGACAGAGAAAGTTGTTCTATCTGCTGGTTCAGTTCCCAAATGCCCACAAGAACCAGAGCTTGGATAGGCTGAAGCCAGGAGCCCAGAACTCATCTCATGGAGGTGGCAAGAATCCAAATACTTGAGCTATCATCTGCCGCCTCCCAGGGTACATATTAGCTGGAAGCTGGCTCCAACGCCAAGCAGCAGGGTACTGTGATATGCAGCATGTGAGCTGCTGTGCTCAATGCCTGCCCCCAGTACTTCAGATTTTGATAGTAGGCATCAGTGGGTAAAACGATCAAACGTGAAGTACAGGAAGGATTGGGTCAACCATTACCACCACTGAAAACACCTCTTTCCATGAGGTCTATGCAATCACCACTACATATGATAAGAGACAACACCCTGATTTATACGGGTTTACAAAAGAATGCATACCAAGCACCTCTGTGCTTTTTAGTGCTTACAACAAGTAGGTAATATTATCATCTCCATTTTACAGATATTCTTTCAAATAAAATATATGTTCTTCATTGTTGACTTTTTTTTAAAGATTTATTTTTATCTGAAAGACACAGTAGCAGAGAGAGGAAAGACAGTAAGAGGGGTTCTCTGTCTGCTGGTAGACTCCCCAAATGGTTGCAATGGTCAGAGCTAAACTGATCAGAAGCCAGAAGCAAGGAGCTTCTTCTGGGTCTCCCACATGGGTACAGGGGCCCATTCATTGCTTCCCCAAGTCATAAGCAGGGAGCTGGAGCAGAGTGGGACAGCTGGGACACACACTGGCACCCAGGAGTCTTCCCTTACTACACCACAGTGCCAGCCTGTACACCATTGATTTTGAAGCTTCACCAATTAACCCTAGCTCAAACTTCATTCTGTATTCTAATATCTCATGAATGAAACAGTTTTCTCTTCGGGCTAATCTCCTCCTCCCTTATTACAAAATATTCTTTCATAAAAATGTTCTCAGTCACACTGACCTACCGTTATATATTTTCAAAAATTAAACACTACAGCTAATGAGTAGCTGGAGTGAAAAGTGAACACTTGAGTACTGGTGCTGTGGTATGACAGGTAAAGCTGGCAGCTCTGTTTTTGGTTAAGCTCCCTGCTGGACCAGTGAAAGCAGTGGATAATGGCCTAAGTTTTTGGGTCCATGCACTCCCAAGTGGGAGACTCAGAAAAGCTCCAGGCTCCCAGCTTCAGTTCTGGATGTCAGCCATTTGGGGAGTGGACCAGCAGATAGAAGATGTTTGGTTTTCCCTCTATCTCTGTAATTCTGTCTTAGAAATAAAAACAAATAAATCTTTAAAAAAAAAAAAAAAGATATTTGAGGAGACAGTGTTGTGACACAGGGAGTTAAACTGCCATGTCCAATGCCAGCAGATTTGAGTCCAGCTGTTCTGCTTCTTTTTTTCTTTTTTATTTATATGGAAAGGCAGAATTAGAGGGTAAAGGGAAAGATATAGACAGAAAGAGTGACAGCTATCCCATCCACTACTTTACTCCCTAAACGGTCATAATGGCTGAGGCTGGGCTAGGCTGAAGCCAGGAGCTCCAACTGGGTCTCCTATATGGATGGCAGGGGCCGAAGCACTCAGGTCATTCCCTCTGATGGGTTTCAGCTCCCACTGCAGAGCATGAGAACCAGGGCTTGGCTGGACATAAATGTGGGCTGCATAGTAGGGTCAGTTGAGTCAGTTGGGCTGAGCTAGGCTGCAGCACTCAATGACGTGTTCAAAAGCTGGGACAGACTGGCATGCGTAGGAGCCGAGGCTGGGGACAGGCCTGGAGAGGGTTATTGGGGACCACTGCAACGAGGCTGCAGTTCCTGCTGGCATTTGTGACAGCCATGTGTGGGGTGTTCAGGGTTGGGCTGGGCTGCAGCATCCTTTTATTTGCACATGAGATGGGGCTGGGGACAGAACTGACGAGGTGACTGCAACCACCAGTGTGTGTGAAAGCTAATGTGGGTGACACACTGAGCCAGACCTTGTGCTGGCTGGCACACATAGGAGTCAGGTCTAGGGTAACCTCTTGCGAGGTTTCTTTGAGGACACCCCCAACTGAACCACTGGACTAAAAAAAAAAAACTCCAACTAGGGGGGAAAAAAATCACAGGATCTGTGATCTGACTATGGAGTGCATGTGTCAGAATTGGGCCTCGTTGGTTGTTGAAGCCTGTGCACTGGGCGGTATGCCCAGATGCACGTGGGGGATCTCACAGTTAATTGAAGCCTGCAGAGGCTGAGTAGTACCATGGAGGGCAGAAGAAACTGGATAGCCCTCTTGCCCAAGCTTTGACAGCAAGTATCTGGCGAATGGAGCCTCTAAGGTGGACTATGTCAGCCCATGGACCTTGGAAGGATTTCCTATCCTTGGAGCAATGAAATCAATAGCATTTCAGAACTATTGAAACTACTTAAGCAGTACCCTTGGAACATGCTCCACATTGGGGACCTTAGGATGACATCGAGCGGCTGACCCCATCCCCAGATACTGATATGGTTAGGCTACTGGGTGCTGCCCTCTCCTTTTCTCTTCTCCTTTCCCCTTGATACAGGAAGAAGAAAAAAAAATGGAAACGATTGTTTCATCCACTTTTCCTTATTCCTCAACCATTCCCACCCTAATCACTGGTCCACATGGGCTATATCCTTCGCAACTATGTAAACAACATCAAAAAATTATTTTATATCTAAAAGTTAAAAAAAATAGCTCAACTTATCATCTGCTGCCTTCCCAGATGTAACAGCAGGGAGTAAGATGAGAAGCAGAGGAGCCCAACCTTGAACCCACACTGGGATATGTCAGTTTCCCAAGCCATGGCTTAACTCACTGTGCCACAACACCAACCACTCCCCAAAATAATATTTTAAACATACTGTTCCATAATGTGGCTTTTTTCTATACCTTAACAACAGACATGTTTCCACATCAGTAAAGATATCCAATGTATTCTTAACAGATAAATGGTATTCTACTATGTGAACCTATCAAAATTTATCCTTAAGTCCTAAATGGCAAACCTTTATTTTTTCCCCTAAAATAACAATGCTAAGACATGGAATTGCAGGGTCTCAAGGTACATACATTTTTTTAAGATTTATTTTTATTGGGAAGGCAGACACACAGAGAGGAGGAGAGACAGAGAGGATGATCTTCCATCCTATGATTCTCTCCCCAAGCCGCCACAATGGTTGGAGCTGAGCCAATCTGAAGCCAGGAGCTCTTCCGGGTCTCCCAAGCAGGTGCAGGGTTCCAAAGCTTTGGGCTGTCCTGGACTGCTTTCCTAGGCCACAAGCAGGGAACTGGATGGGAAGTAGAGCTGTCGGGATTAGAACTGGTGCCCATATGGGAACCTGGTGCATTCAAGGCAAGAATTTTAGCTGCTAGGCCACTGTACCAGGCCCAAGATACAAGCATTTTAAATTCCAACAGACAGTGCCAAACTTATCTCTAAGAAAAATTACATTCCTGCCCACTACAGTATGTGAGAGTTCTGGCTATCCCATACGCATCATCTACTACTGGCTATCATTGACTTAATCAATCTTTGTCAATCCAATAGGTAAAAGTGGTGATTATATGCTTTATTTTATACTTATTGAAGTGATCAGGATTACTGCTTTTATAAGCTCAAATAGATTTTTAATTTATTATTAGCTATAGGCTAACCTTAACTGCAGATGGAGGAAAAAAAATCAAGAACTACATTAAAAGTATAACTAGAAGACTGGTAGCATTTAGCCAATTTAAGATTTGGACATGGAGAAGACAGCGAAGCTAACCACAAAAGAATCTAGTCTTCACGAAAGAACACTTCAACTTTTGCTTGAAATGCACTACTATAAGACCATCAAGTTATGCCAAACATTTTAGACACATTTCCTTTTTTAAGAGCACATTCAATTCTGCTGTCCTATGCTTTCTCATCTTTGCTTGTGATTCTAATCAGTTTACTTTTTAAAAGATTTATTTATTTTTATTAGAAAGTCAGATATACAGAGAAGAGAAGAGACAGAGAGGAAGATCTTCCATCAGATGATTCACTCCCTAAGTGGCTGCAATGGCTGGAGCTGAGCCAGTCCAAAGCCAGGAGCCTGGAGCTTCTCTTGGGTCTCCTACGCAGGTACAGAGTCCCAAAGCCTTGGCCCATCCTCAACTGCTTTCCCAGGCCACATGCAGTGAGCTGGATGGGAAGTGGAGCTTCTGGTATTAGAACCGGCGCCCATATGGGATCCTGGTGTGTTCAAGGCGAAGACTTTAGCCGCTAGGCCATCACATCGGGCCCTCTAATCGGTTCACTTTATTGCCACTTTACTTTTCCATATTCAATATTTATTAACTTGACCTTTTGCTACTTCTAGATGTTAAATTACTAGTAAGCAATCAGGATCTCACTACATGCATCTTATACAATTAAGACACTTGGTATAGGTGTTGCATAAGGACACAGAGACAGGAAAGAAAAATAAATATTAGCAATGGCCATTTGTGGGGATGTTCAAGACAGTTTATAAAAACAAATGGTACAGGGCCCGGCGGCGTGGCCTAGCGGCTAAAGTCCTCGCCTTGAACGCCCCGGGATCCCATATGGGCGCCGGTTCTAATCCCGGCAGCTCCACTTCCCATCCAGCTCCCTGCTTGTGGCCTGGGAAAGCAGTTGAGGACGGCCCACTGCATTGGGACACTGCACCCACGTGGGAGACCTGGAAGAGGTTCCTGGTTCCCGGTTTTGGATCGGCGCGCACCGGCCCGTTGCGGCTCACTTGGGGAGTGAATCATCGGATGGAAGATCTTCCTCTCTGTCTCTCCTCCTCTCTGTATATCTGACTTTCCAATAATAATAAAATCTTAAAAAAAAAAATAAATAAAAACAAATGGTACAGCTTCACCTAGTTTATGAATTCACACATGAGTGAGCCGACCTCTGTTTACGAATGCAGATCAATGTCACCACGAGCCCACAAGCACTGTTACCAGCAACGACAGCCGGATGGAGAACTAGTCTCACACTTTCTTACCCGATTCTCTTTGTGGCCACTTGCAGGTAACAATTTTTCTCAGGGAGAATCTAATTAGCCCTAAGAGGAACTTTGACCTTATCATCCTGATAAATTAGTATCCAGAACTGCAAAAGTATCACAAATCACCTAGAGGCTAGAAAGGTTTTTGACTCAAAGCTGACAAATCAGTAAATCTTTAGCTATACTTCCTTACATTTTCAGCTGAAATTTAGATTTATAAAGCAAATTAATGCTTGAGATATTATTTCAAAGTCACACTGGCCCATCCAAGGGAACACATGACAGATCCTGCACATCCCTCTCACATCAGAGACAGAGAACAGGCAGGAGAGAGCGGAAGCCCAATGTGACAAAATGTTAAAGCCAGGCTTCGACTCACTTTCTGGCCACTCTGCATTCTGAAGTAGCTGACAACAGTGGCAGAGCTCATCTTTCCTTCGGGGAGAGGCAACCGTCACAGGCAAGATCCTCCTAACTAACAAAGCAGCGGCCCTCCTGTCCCTCAAGAGAGGCAAGCGAGGCAGCGCTGCATTCCATGCACAATGACTGCAGCTTCCTAGCCCACAATGGGCGGGAGCAGTGAACTCTGCCAGAGCACCCTGCTAATCCTCCCCAAATCCCACACCACAGGAGTGGGGGTGGAGTACGCTGGGGTGGGGGACAGAACAGAAAACAATTCCAAACTGAATCAAGGACAGTAGCGCTGCGTGACAGAAGGTTACCATGCTCCAACTTGAAACGAGGAGGCAGTTGATGGGGAAGGGGAACAACTTATACAAAAGCCTTGACAGCACATTGTTAAAACATAGTCCAGGGCCCAGGGCAGTAGCCTAGCACCTAAAGTCCTTGCCTTGCACACTCCATTAGCCCCACTTCCCATCCAGCTCCCTGCTTGTGGCCTGGGAAGGCGACCGAGGACAGCCCAAAGCCTTTGGCCCCTGCACCCGAGTGGGAGACCTGGAAGAGGCTCCAGGATCCTGGCTTCAGATCAGCACAGCTCCGGCCTCTGTGGTTGCTTGGGGAATGAATCAATGGATAGAAGATCTTCCTGTCTCTCTTCCTCTCTGTATACCTGACTTTCCACTAAAAATAAATTTTTTTTTCATTTTTAAAATTTTATTTTTGACAATCTTTACATAGCTAATTAGGGCACAAAGGTTCAAAGGCTACAGGAAAGTGGGTAAGACTATCATTTCCACATTTTTTTTCCTATATCAGAGTTAAAGGGGGAGGTAAAGGGAGAAGCCCCACCGAGCATCCCACCCATCCCAGGTCCCCGATGTGGGGGGCATGCTCCGAGGGTTTTGCTCAAGTGGTTTTGACAGTTCAACACTTATGAATTGCTGCCAATCTCGCTATTCCAAGCACTGTGAGGTCGCTGAGGAATCCTCTGATTGACACAGTCCATCTTAGAGTCTCCGCTTAAAAAAAACAAAACAACAACAACAACAAAAAAAACACAGTCCACAAATGAATTTTATCCCTGAGCCTTCTGATGTGCTAACCAACATTTGGCCCCCTAATCATGTGCCAGCCCTGGCTACAAGAAAAGCATAAAATAGCAGGCATTTTCACATGGTAGCAAGGCTGGAAGGGATGCTACCACAGTGTAAATGACTAATTAGCTCAACAGAAGACAAAGAGAGAAAATACCTGTCACCCAATGCTGTTTACAACTTGACATGTAGTAAAAACAGTCCCGGCAAGTTCAGAAGCAGGCCTTGCTTTGCAGACTTCTGTTAACATAGCAATGGAAAATGCACCATATCAGAGTCTTGAAAAAGTCCCATGTCTCAGACACAATAAAGCATGACTGGAAATAATGCTTGCCAAAAATTGTGCAGTTTTTCTCTCATCCTTGTGAAAGGGAAGATTTTTAATTATTACAGTGAACTTTAATAAGGAATTACATTTCATAGCTTTGATAACCACTTAAAAGTGCAGTGTGGTGGGGGGAGGAGAGAAGCCCACAAGCGCTAGATTTTATATGTATCAGAATTCAGCTAATATTTCCTTCACGTAAACCTTGGCCACCCTTTCTGCAAATTACATTTATATTAAGTGGCTAGATGTTCATTCAATGAAGACTGGGGATGAATGGCGATAGGAAGGTCAGTTCAACTTCCTTGTATTAACAAATGAAGACTCCCGAAATTGAGGATTATTTAGGTGGGAGTTAATAGAATGTTATAATATGGTTATTCAGGCCTTCAACAAAAGGCACTCCTATTGTATTAATCCCAGCCAATGTTCTTAACAGCAAGATATTTTGTACTTTGATCTTTTCCAGCTCCTTGAAAAGATCTAAAGATCTTAAAACATGTTGTTTCGGGACCAGCGGCGTGGCCTAGCGGCTAAAGTCCTCGCCTCGAACGCCCCGGGATCCCATATGGGCGCTGGTTCTAATCCTGGCAGCTCCACTTCCCATCCAGCTCCCTGCTTGTGGCCTGGGAGGGCAGTTGAGGACGGCCCAATGCATTGGGACACTGCACCCGCGTGGGAGACCCGGAAGAGGTTCCAGGTTCCCAGCTTTGGATCGGCACGCACCGGCCCGTTGAGGCTCACTTGGGGAGTGAATCATTGGACGGAAGATCTTCCTCTCTGTCTCTCCTCCTCTGTGTATATCTGGCTGTAATAAAATGAATAAATCTTTAAAAAAAAAAAAAAACATGTTGTTTCCTCTAAAACCTTCTTGGCATGTGTTGGAAGGAACCGGGGCTCCTATTTCTCATACAGTAAGACCTACACCTCACAGACAGCTAGCATGTCCTCAGGATGGCCTAACTGGGAGCATCCCATATGGGGCAGATGAGAGGCAGGTGGCCTCCGCAGGGGCATATTGACCACATGCTTCCTGATGATGGGAGAGGTCTATAAACTCCTCATTAACAAGTGAAGGAATTTTTTTTTCAGATCCTGTTGAAAGATGGCAAATCACAAAACCACTCTAAATCCAATCTCAAGATTCCTTTGCTTCAAGTGCTTGATTAAAATCAAGTATGAGGGAGGGGAGGTACTGGCGCAGTGGCCTAGTGGCTAAAGTCCTCACTTTGAACACTCCGGATCCCATATGTATACCAGTTCTAATCCCGGTTACCCCACTTCCCATCCAGCTCCCTGCCTGTGACCTGGGAAAGCAGTCCAGGACAGCCCAAAGCCCTGGGACCCTGCGCCTGCATGGGAGACCTGGAAGAAGCTCCTGGCTTTGAATTAGCTTAGCTTCAACCATTGCAGTCTCTTGGGGAGTGAACCATCGGATGGAAGATCTTCCTCTCTGTCTCTCCTCCTCTCTGTATATCTGACTTTCCAATAAAATAAATACATGTTTTTTTTAAAAAAGAGTAAATATTCATGCTATTTTTTAAAAAATTAAGTATCAGTCACTTTGATTCTTCACTCTTTGAAAAAAAATAGCAACTAAGGTCTTCCCATGCATTTTCTTTCATTTCACTTGTTTCAAAATACTCAAGTGAGAGAAAATGATACAGCAAATGAGCAAAATGAAAACAAGTGATGAGTATTTGTATCATTTCTGTAGCTGTTTCTTTTTTTTAAGCCTGGAAAACTGAAGAAAAAAAAAGTCACTAGGCTAATATTGCGATATGGTGGGTTGATCCACTGCTCACAAAGCTGCTATTCCAGACTGGAGTGCAGGTTCAAGTCCCTGCTGCTGCTTCCCAAGGTTAGGTTTTGCTCCTTTTGTGTGTGTGTGTGTTTTCAAACAGCAATAACCTTCCAACTGCAAACCTCTTACAGCCTGTAACACATTCAGTGCTTCTGACTAGTTAGAAAGGTAGACACATAATCTGCAATATAGTAAGCTATTTTTAAATTGTTCTGGGGTCATTTTATTTTACAGATACAATTTTGAAATGATAAAAATAGAAACATCTAAGACTTGTGATGTAATCTTTGCCTTATACAAAACCCTTATGTTGTTTGTTCCAGGAACTGGGAGGAAAGCAGTCCAGAAAGGAAATGAGCTATTAACTGAATCTAATAACAAGACCAAAGGGATAACCTTAAGGATTGGCAAACAGAGTCCGCAATGAGGATGAACTAAGCAGTACTACAGAGGGCTGGCCTCACAACACTCAAGCAGAAGTAATACCACAGCACAGCCTCTCCCTGCAAAATGTCAAGGTTAGAATACCATTCCCAGCAAGGTTAGAATACCATTCTAGAAGTAGCTTTCTACTTCTGGAATAAAATAAAGATTATATGTGTTACTGAGTTAATAGCTGACCAAAAAAGTAGCACTATTCATACAAAAAAATTATCAACTGCTGTGTGCACAGGCCCTTTGTGGGCAGCTGGGACCTCGGCCCCCCGGCCTGCTGTTGGATTGTTAAGTAGACTTAGCCCAGGGCAGGGACCCTAGGAGTCAGTGGTCTACATGTTCAAGCTATGGTCCATTTGCAGCTCAGAAAAGTCTTCCCATTACAGGCAAGCTGGTTTTCCAAACTAGAACTTTTCCATAGCATCTGATCCACCATTCTCCTGTGTGCTAAACCCTTGGACTGCTTGGAGAGTGACAGGCTCTGATGTTCCAAGCCTTTCTCCACTCATTCTTGGCTCTGGGAGAATTGCAAGTATTGAAATATGACAACTGGTATGGACTCTTGTTTTACAAACAGATCCCCCAAATGGAGGGTGGCACATAAAATATAGGACACCCAAAGTATTTGGGATATACTTTGTATGGAATTCAGATTTAACTGGGCATCCTATATTTTTATGTGCCTAACTGTTAACTCTAGCCTTCTGGGGTCATCCTATTCCTTCCTGGGTCTCCTATCTTTCTTTTGAAGGAAACTTTTCATCAGCTTAAAAAAATATACAAGGGGTAGGTGCTATGGTATAGTAGGATAAGCCTCCATCTGTGTGCTAGCATCCCATATCGGTGCCAGTTCAAGACCTGGTTACTTCACTTTCAATCTGTCCCCTTGCTAACACTCCTGGGAAAGCAGCAAAAGACATCCCAAGGCCTTGGGCTCCTACACCCCCATAGGATACCCAGAAACCGCCACTGGCCATTATAGATGTTTGAAGAGTGAACTAGCAGTTGAAAGAATTTTCTATCTTGCCTTCTCTATAACTCTGACTTTTAAAAAAATGTCTAGGAACTGATATTGTGGTGGTTAAACTGCTACCTAACACACCCTGCCCTGTTGTTTGCTAATGCACCTGGGAAAGTAGCAGAGGACGGCCCAAGTGCTTGGCCCCCTACAACTCACAAGGGAGACCCTAAGGGAGCTCCAGGTGCCTAGCTTTCTCCTGTCCCAGCCACTGTGGCCATTTGAAGAGGTGACAGATGGAAACTGTCTCTCCCTTGCTCTGTAAGTCTTTCAAATAACACAAAATGAAAAAAAATTATCAACTGTAAAACAAGGAGTTGTAAAAACACCTGAGCATAGGGGCTGGAATTTGGTGCAGTGGTTAAGATGTCACGTGGGAAGTAAGCACTGGGTTCACTGGTTAGAGAACTGCTTGGTGCGGGACGTGCTCAATTAGCTCAATTGGCTAATCCTCTACTTTGAAGTGCTGGCATTCCATATGGGTGCCAGATCATGTCCTGGTTTGCTCCACTTCCCATCCAGGTCCCTGCTTGTGGCCTGGGAAAGCAGCAGAGGATGGCCCAAAGCCTTGGGATCCTGCACTTGCATGGGAGTTCCAGAAGAAGCTTCTGGCTCCTAGCTTTGGATGGGCTCAGCTGCAGACGCTGCAACCATTAGGGGAGTGAACCAGCAGATGGAACATTTCTCTGTCTCTCCTCTGTGTAAATCTGCCTTTCCAACAAAATTAAATAAAAACAAATCTAATAAAAGGGGGGTAGTGATAGTGCTTACCTCCTAGGACTGCTGTAAGGAGTAAATAAATTATAATTCGCAAAAGTATTTCAACAGTGTCTCAAATAGAACACAGCATTTGTTATCAAGTTTAAAAAGAACTATTGTCTTACCAATACCAATGTAAGTGGGTTTTTTTGTTTGTTTGTTTTCACTCAATAGTTGAAAATGGAGGAAGAAGTAACAAATACAGACAAAGCACTGTGTGTGTGCTCCTGGAAGAAGACAAACTTTCCTGACAGAGAATGACTTCCCATAAAGGCTGCCACATTATCAACTGAAGATTTATAAGAAATCAGGATAAACTTATCTAGCTGGGATGATTTAGGCATGATACTGACCCATGTTGCAACATAAACGAGAGACCTTGCCAAGGTTTCTTTCCATCCAAACACTCTATGATTAACCCTAACAGAACTGAATTATGTACAGCCTGCCCATCCACATGTGCAAGGATATACTGAAAAGCCTTTTGCTTCGCCCATAAGATTTTAGACAAGATTAAATTACTTTGGGTAGATTTTTACTTCATCTACAAATGAAAACAAAGTTTTGTAATTCAAGTCTTCAAGGATAAGTGGTATTATTTGAACGAAAGAATGATACACATTTTCAGATTTAGGAACACCAGCTGAGAACTAACCATTCATAACTATAATCAGTGGAATAATCAGACAGAACAAGCAGGCAAGACCCAATCTCTTTTGGATGGTCGCATAGTTTCTTTTTCCCAATATTAATTATTTAGAGATATCAAGTTCAAAACAAGTACCTTAAAAATGGCGATACCACACATGTGAAGTACAACCTACTACCATGTCAGCCCAACACGTTCACAAAGGGAGTAATGCACACACATTTCCCAGAAGCAGGTGTCTCACATTAAAGTTACTGTTCATCTTGAAAGCTTGAAAGTTAGTATTTATAGGTTAATCCTTTTAAAATACAGCAGCAAAACTACTAATTTTTAAAATTTCCTGTTAAATGTCTAAATGAATCTGGTTGCCTTGAACGCACACTTCACAGAATCTGTGACACAGACCATGAATGAAATGCTATGCCATGAACACAGTCAGCACCTGAATCCAAAATTCACTAAAATTCTCAATTACTCACAAAAAAATCTATAACCAGTGTTTCTGATACTCACAAATCAAAATCCAAATCTTTGCCAACTACACTGCTAACTTTGCTACTGACACACACGATCACAAAACAGGAGAATTTATACAAAAGTATATGAACTAATGAAATAATCCCAAGTTAGGTCCTCAGGAGCAGCACATTCTGTACCTAGTTATAGGCTCTCCTTTGTCTCCTTCAAATGAAAAGTAATGTTCTCAGCTAAAGGTAAAGGCTTCAGAACAAAAATCGTTAAAACTAAATTCCAAGTAAGAATAACCCTAATGTTGTCCGAATTTCTTATCTTCCTTTTAATTTCCAGGTGTCCTAAATATCAAAATGCTTCTAGAACATTAGCACTAATTAGTACAGCCTTCTTTATTCACAACCACAAAAACAAGGAGAAGCAGCGGAGCTATCCAGGCTCCAGTTGCACAAGGTTTGCAATCTTAAAGGGATTTCTCATAAAAATTAACTGTAAATTCATTACTTAACCTAAAAGATAAGTCCAGCCCTCTAAAATTCCCACCTAGTCCACAATTTTCCCTATCGTAAATCCATTCTGTTAATTCTACTATAGGATGAAAGGTTCCACACAAAGCTAACGGCAGCTGAGGAACTCAACACCCTCCCAGCCCTGATTTAAATCTCTGCCCCAGTAAACTTCCCTGGTTGGTTATTTTCTTTTTCTGAAATGAGTTTTCAGTATTCTCCAGCCACTGCAAACAATTCAGCAGAAACCTGGCTGATTAATAGAAACAAAACAGATTCTCATGTTTCCCTATCCCAACAACAGTATGATCTCCGTGGAAAATGAAAATGCTGTTGCTAAAGAACCCTGTCTGTGCGCCATCAGGTACAATGCCACTAAAATGCCCCAACCATCACCCTAGACAGGTGCCCCGTAAGGAAACACACAGCCCGTTTTCCTTCTATTACAATACCAGAGAGAAGCAGGGAATTTCAGCATGCAGGCTGGACTCTGTAAACCGTCACAGAGGCACAAAATCTAATCAAAATGGGTCTCATGGTTTCAAAGTGGACGTGAAAGTCAAATCAAAAGCTATGCAAGGTGGAAACGAATCCAAGATTCCTGGAAGGCAGAAAAGCAGTTCTTGGAATTTCCTACTTTTAGGGACAAAAGGACTCACAGTTTCAACACACAGCTCCCAACAAAGAATTCCTTTCCTGTCTCCCGCCCTCGCCAGCCCCACTCACTTTTGAGTGTCCCCCCACCTCCTTGTCTCTAGGGCCCCTTGCACTTACCATGGTTCCTCCTCCTCTGCACCAGGGGTTCCCTATACTGGACACGTCCTAAAGCCTTCCGGCCCTGATCCTTATATACCTCCTGCAGCCTCTCCCTGCACCGGCACGTTCGATTCCCCAGTGCTTCTACTCCAACTCGACATCCATCAGGTTCCCTCCATCGGTTCCTCTGCTCTTACTCCTCCATCCCACCCTTGACACGCGGGGGCCCAATCTCTTCCTTGCCCCTTCTCAGTGCCTGGTTTAGCCCTCTCTTCACCTCACTGTTTTCCGTTTTGTTTTGTTTTGTTTTGCTTTTTACCGAGGATCCCAGGGAACCTTTTCCATGAGCCTAATTCCCCAGTTACCCTGGTCCCAGACCACCATCACTTCTAACACCATTTTTTTTTTAAACTCTGGGTCTTTCCGTTTCTGGAATTGTCTTACAAAACGCCCATCTTTCACCCGTCTTTTCTCCTGTCTCTAGATCTCTTCTTCCTACTTCCACCTGGTTCTAGTCAGGGGTCTCGTTCGCTCTCCCTCACTTTCCAGAACGTGCGCCCACTGCCCGCCCCACCTCCTAACCCATACCTTTCTCAGAGCCTTACCAGCAGTCCTCGCCGGTCCTTCAGCTCATCTCGCTCCGCACTAGTTCACACCCTTGTCACGTCTGGCTCTTAATCACTCTCTCTCTCTCCCCCTACTCCAACTCCTACTACCCAGAGCTTCCCCTCCTCGATTCCCACTTTCAACTTCCCAGCCCCAGTACCCCTGACCTCATACACCCCCGCGCTCACATCCAGCCCCAGAGCCCAGCCCGCGTCTCCCTAACCCCATTCCCTGCCGGGCTTCCCTGACACCCGCCCTTGGTGTTCCCCTCCTTGCCACCGCCTTAAACTGGCTTTTTCCTCACTCCTGCTCTCCCTTGGTTTCTAGCCCCTTCTCCCCTTAATCCTCAAGTCCTTCTTAGCCCGGCTCCACCTCAGCCGCCCCTCGAAGCTTCCTTCAGCTCTTGCCTCCAGGCTAGAATCCCCTACCCACCCGTCGCCCACCCCGCCACCAGCAGCGCCCACAAGCCCCAGCTCCGGCTCTCCAGCGGCCCCCGCCCGGGGCGCCCCCTGCCCGCCGGCGCCGCGGTCCCGCCCCCTGCCCGCCGCCGCTCCTCCCGCCCGCGAGGCGCGCGCCGCCTTTGTCGCCCCTCACCCGGTGTGTGAATGTGAGGATTTTGCTTCTTTAAAGGGGAGGGCCGGAGTACGGAGACTCCTATCCCCGCCTCCGCGCGTTAGAATGGACTCCCCTGGCCTGGGCGGCCTCCGCGTCCCCGTCCCCCACCTCCGCCCCCTCCCCAGGCCCCCCTCTATTTACCGCCATCATCAGCACGCGCGAGCTGTCACCGGAGCGCGAGACCACCGGTCCCGGCCCCGCCCCGCGCCCGCCCATTGGCCCGCCCGCCGCGGCCCCGCCCCTCGGGCCCCGCATTGCGCCAACGGCGCCGCGCAGGGCCCCGACCGTGTCCCGCAGGGTTCGCGCGCCGGGGCCCGAGTGAAGGGTCAGCCTCGAACGCGAGGCCCACTCAAGCCTGGCGTGAGGGGCGGCGGTGTGGACGGACACTGTAAACCTCGGGTCCAAGTTTGGTTGAAACACACGAGGGGTAAATAAGGTTTCCAGACAAAGAGACTCTTAAAGGTACAGAGTCTTGTGTCCGCCCCTCCTCCTTAAAGGGCCAGAGATGCCAGAGACCAAATCCGCCCCCTTCTCCCCAGCCCTTCATTTGCAGGAAGGGACTTTTACATGAGAGCTTTCCCGACTCTTGTTGAACATCTCTTTCCTCTGTGAAGGGGAAAGGGCTTCTTCGCTATCCTTTTTTGTTTCTAAGAAAATACTTGTTATTTTCAGCAGTGTGGTTCCTAAAGAAACAGCCAGGGGAACTGTGAGGTTTCTTTGGACAGCGGTTTGTGAAAGCTGGCTCCCAGGCGGCCCAGCACGTGTCAGACTTAGTCCACTGAGGACCCCAGCGGGATTCAGCTGTTTGGAAATGGAAATATCCCCAAGGACGAAGATCTCTACGTGAATTTAAGTGCAAAAAAAGACGGGAAATGAGCCAGACTGGAGTTGGTCGTGGCTCCCAAGAACTTGTAGGGGCCTGGGGATAGAGATCATGGGGAGAAAGGACTGAAGCTAGTTCAACCAAAGGCTTCCTTCCTGGTCAGGCTCTTGGAGTGTCCTGTCTTGATCTAACTTGCCCCAACACTGTTGGGGCCGGCTCTTTGGCTTACTTAGCAAGCTAATTTTCCACCTGCAGTGCCAGCATATATGGATGCTCATTCAAGCCGGGGCTGTTCCAGTTCTGACCCAGCTCCCTGGCCATGGCCTGGGAAAGCAGCAGAGGATGACTCAAGTCCTTGGGCCCCTGCACCCACTTGGCTTGGGATCAGCTCAGTTGACTATGACCAGCAAATGGATGATCTCTGTCTCCCTCTCCTCTCTGTAAATCTACCTCTCAAGTAAAAATCAAATCTTTAAATTTTTATTTTACTGGAAAGGCAGACTTACACAAAGAGACAGAGAGAAAGATCATCTGTCTGCTGGTAACCCCTTCCACCCCCGGGGCCACAATGTCTGGAGCTGAGTTAATCCTAAACCAGCAGCTTCTTGCAGGTCTCCCACACGGGTACAGGTTTAGGGCCATCCTCTACTACATTCCCAGGCTATAATTAGGGAGCTGGATGAAAAGTGGAGCAATATGAACAGGAACCAGCACTTATATGGGACCCTAGCGCTTGCAATGCAAGGATTTAACCACTGAACCATAGCACTGGGCCCAAAACAAATGAATCTTTTTTTAAAGATTTATTTTATTTTTATTGGAAAGTCAGATATACAGAGAGAGGAGACAGAAAGGAAGATATTCAATCCATTGATTTACTGCCCAAGCAGCTGTAACGGTCGGAGCTGTGCCAAGCTGAAGCCAGGAGCCCAGAGCCTCTTCCAGGTTTCCCACACAGGTGCAGGATCCCAGGGTTTTGGGCCATCCCCAACTGTCTTCCCAGGCCACAAGCAGGGAGCTGGATGGGAAGCAGGGCTGCCAGGATTAGAACTGGCACCCGTATGGGATCCTGGCACATGCAAAGTGAGGACTTTAGCTGCTAGAGTACTGGGTTGGGCCCTCTAAATAAATAAATCTTTTTTTTTTTAAGATTTATTTATTTTTATTGCAAAGTCAGATATACAGAGAGGAGGAGAGACAGAGGAAGATCCTCTGTCTGATGATTCACTCCCCAAGTGAGTGCAACGGCTGGTGCTGTGCCAATCCAAAGCTAGAAGCCAGGAACTTCTTCTGGGTCTCCCACACGGGTGCAGGGTCCCAAGGCTTTGGGCTGTCCGTGACTGTTTTCCCAGGCCACAAGCAGGGAGCTGGATTGGAAGTGGAGCCACCGGGACCAGAACCGGCACCCACATGGGATACTGGCATGTTCAAGGCAAGGACTTTAGCCGCAAGGCCCAAGATAAATAAATCTTAAAAAAATAACAACAGCAGCAAAAACCCTACCATACTTTTGTAACACCCAACACATATATGATAAGGCAAGTCAATATATATTTAAATGTAAGGACAAGTAAAAGAAACACATCCGCGATAGTGGCCCAGGGTTACTATATACATACCAAGCAGGCAGCACAAAAGCCCAAGAGCAATGACAAAGAAGAAAAGGACAGTGGCTGAAGTCAGGTTAGCTGTGGAAAGCTTTCCAAGGACAATTAACCTGGGACATGTTTAGGTTTGCCTGAAGGACCAGGATGTGGAGTGGAGGGTTTGACCAAAATCCTTTGGTCAGAATTTGCCATGTGGTTCAATATGTGGGAAGGAGATCCACCATATAGTACTCCCTTTGTTGTCCCATAACCATTATTATCGATTCTCTTCAAAGAATTCTTAAACTGTAATTCCTAAATTGTTTGCCTACTTTCCACAGTCCCCAAGAAAATTCTTGAGGAAAAACTGTAGCTTACTCAGTGTTAGTTCCCCAGCAAGATGCTCTGCTGAGTAAAGAATTTCCCTGCGAGAGAAGTCCTCCAAGGGGAACAAGTTCTCAGTGTGGTGAGCATGTTTTTAGATCAGTGGTTCTCACAAGCGTGGCCTGGGCGGCCCTGAGACCCTTCATGACAGTCTCTCAGAACAAAACGCATATGTGCCTCTGTCGCTACGATGACATTTGCATGGGGATAAAAAAACAACAGTGGGTAAAACTGCTACTGCCTTAGCACAAATCAAGGTGAAGATATATTAAAGACTTCCCCACTGGCACAGTACACATGTGTTCCACTTCAGAAAGTACATGGGTCTGTTTTTAATAATACCATCCTATGTGATCAAATGGGCATATACAGAAAAGGAGTACTACTAAGTAGATTGTGTGCTTTGAGGAAAAATAGGAGGGCAATTTTTCGAGTTCTGGCTAAGTGGAAAGTTCTTCACGGAACACCAGTTTTACCTGTAAGAATAGTTAACAGGAAATTGAGCTGTTCTTTGAGTACTTGCCAAACATTTTCTTGACAGTCACCCAAGCTGAGACAGACACCATCTCAGCAAAGATAAAACTCAACCTTGCAGGCAAAACTTAGAATTTTTCGACACTTTTATCTGCTGCTGTGACCTTAACAGTGTACCAAGACTTTCCTAACAAGATTTTTTTAAATGATCAACATTTAGGAGATAAACAGTAGTTCCCAAATAACTCATGCAGAATGCTATAAGATCATGCCTCAGTAAAAGATCCAAAGTACAAAATAAATGAATGATTAAGATACACAATTCGGTTCCACACCGCAGTGACTCAGTGGAGTCTCAAGGCAATATCAAGGGAGATCCAGATATACGCAAGAGCCTTTATAAATATACATCTCTGAGGTCAGTTACTTCATATTCTTCAGTCAGAACACTTTCAAGTTTGAATGCAAAAGCCTAAAATATGAGAATACAGCTTTTTTCTTCTATGATGCCAGACATTTAAGAGATTTGCAAAATATAAATATCACTTATCACTAAATTTTGTTTACAAAGTCATTTTTCCATAAAAATCTTGTTAATATGAGTTTATTATTGCCCTCAACTGAATTAAAATTTTAGTTTTTTATTATAAACTTTCATAATGGCAAGTAATCGCACAAAGGTTTTTTGGGGGGTACTCAATAAGATTTATGCATTCATTTGCAAGGCAAAGTGACAGAGAGAGACTGATCCATTTCAATTTGCTAGTTTATTCCCAAAATGACCACAATAGGCAGGGGCTGGGCCAGACTGAAACCAAGAACCCAAAAGTCCAAGTTCTTGGGTCATTAACCACTGCCTTCCCATCCGCATTCACAGGAGCATAGTGTGGAAGCAGAGCAGCTGGACTCATGTGCCCTCTGACATGGGATGTCAGCACAGCAATAGGCAGTTGACCTTGCTGTGCCACAACACCAGGTCTCTCAATACTTCTTACAAACATCCAGAGGTCATGACACCAAAAAGTTTGAGAATCATGAGTTTGGAAACAAAGAGTACCTACCAAAAGGGTGCACAGTATCTTCAGAATTTAGGCAGTTCTGGGGGGCCAGCATAATGGTTCAACTTGTTAACCCTCTCCCTCAAGTGCTGGCATCCCACATGAGTGCTGATTCATGTCCTGGCTGTTCCACTTCCCTTCCAGCTCCCTGCTTGTGGCCTGGGAAAGCAGCGGAGGATGGCCCAAAGCCTTGGGACCCTGCACCCACATGGGAGACCCAGAAGAAGCTCCTGGATTTGGATTAGCTCAGCTCCAGCTGTTGCAGCCACTTGGGGAGTGGAGTAGCATGTGGAAGATCTTTCTCTCTCCTCTCTGTAAATCTGACTTTCCAATAAAAATAAATAAATCTTTTTTAAAAAAGATACAAAGGCAGATTTGGCATTTCCCTGTTTACAAATCACTTTTCTATTCTCTGTAGTCCTAGGATATATGGGAGGCAGCATTATTATTGCCATTACACTGATGAGACCCAGAGCGCCAATCTGATGGCAAGCTCAGGCCATGGCTATGGTTATCACGTAGTCACCTGTGTCCAAAAGCAGCATCCTCTTTCCTCTGGCAGGCTGCCTCTTTGGTATGCCTATCACTTCCACATACCCAGCCCTGCCTTTCCTCCATGAGGAGTGATTTCCAGTATTGAATTCTGGTCTCTGACTAATGTAGGCTACATAAATACGGTCCCTAAATTCTTTTGAAAACCTTCACAAAGAATTCAAAGTAAGCATTAGCTTTAAAAACTGGCCTATGCTGATAGGGACAGAGATGTGCTATAAAATGAAATGGAAAAGGAAATTAGGAATCTGCTCTCAAGGTTCCAGTTTTTTTAATTTGCTGATTTCACCAAGGCACAAAACGATTTCTTTGCCATCCGTCACCTAATTCTGAGAAATGAAAACATATATTCATTATACCACATTTTACTACAACAGGATTTTTCAGATCCCATGAAGTATGTCAGATGGAAGAGTAACTAAGTCCCCAAAATAAGCTATAGAATTTACACATACTTACCCCTACCTATTCCTTTATATATATATATGTATATATATATGTATATACACACACACACACACACACACACACACACAGAAATAGATTTTTTTAATTGGAAAAACAGATTTACAGAGAGAAGGAGAGTCAGAAAGCTCTTTTGTCCGCTGATTCACTCCCCAAGTGGCTCCAATGGCCGGAGCTGAGCCAATCCAAAGCTAGAAGCCAGGAGCTTCTTCTGGGTCTCCCACACAGGTGCAAGGTCCCAAGGCTCTGGGCTGTCCTCAACTGCTTTCCCAGGCCACAAGTAGGGAGCTAGATGTGAAGTGGAGCAGCCAGGATTAGAACCAGTGTACATACGGGATACCAGCACATGCAAGGTGAAGACTTTAGCCACTAGGCTACCATGCCAGTCCACCCCTGCCTATTTCTAAAAGAGCACAACTGCCCAGAAACTGTCTGACATCCTGCAGGAATGACTATAAAATTACTATAAAATGCATACACCTGCCTAGATGTGTGTTATTTGTGATGTAGCAGGATGGGCTGCAGCTTGGGACCCCTACATCCCTTATTGCAGTGTTGTTCTTTGTCTCTTTGCACTTCCAATCCACCTTCCTGCTAATGTATCTGGGAAGGCAGTGGATGACAGCCAAGGTACTTGGGTCCCTGCCACTGATTTGGAAGACGCAGATGGAATTCTGGGATGCTGGTTGCAACCTTGCCCAGCCCCAGCTGTTGCAGCCATTTGTGGAGTGAACCAGTGAATGGAAGATTTCTGCACCTCTCTCTGTTTCCTCCTCTTGTTATCCTGACTTTCATATAAATAAATAAAACTTTTCTTTAAGTGTTTAAAAAGACTATTTATATGGAAGACAAAGTCACAAGAAAGAGAGGAAGATTTTGCATCTACTGGTTCACTCCCCAATTGGCAGCAACAACTGGGACTAGATCAGGCTAAAGCGGTGGTTCAGGGTCTTCCACATGGAGGCACAAGGACTTGGGCATCTTCTGCTGTTTTCCCAAGTACAATACCAGGTAGCTGGACTGGAAGTCGAACATTCGTGACATGAACTGGCACCCATATGGAATTCTTACTCCATATGCAAGCTGTGCTACAGCACCACCTCCCCCCAATTTTTAAAAAAGATTTGCTTGTTTGAGAAGCAGAGTTACAGAGACAGAGGGAAAGACAAACAGAGAGGTATCTTCCATCAACTGCTTCATTCCCTAGGTGGATGCAATGGCCTGGGTTGTACTAGCGCAAAGCCAGGAACTTTCACCAGGTCTCCCACATGGATGCAGGGTCCCAAGTACTTGGACCACCCTCCGCTGCTCTTTCAGGCACATTAACAGGGCATTGAATTGGAATGGAGTAACCGGGACTTGAACCGATGCTGGTAACAGGTGTTTACCCCCATACACAACAATGCCAGTTCCACTCAATTTTGGGGAAGAAATAAAAGGCAGGGGAAAACCTTGTTCAAAATCCAAATGGCGGCCCGGCGGCGTGGCCTAGCGGCTAAAGTCCTCGCCTCGAAAGCCCTGGGATCCCATATGGTCGCCGGTTCTAACCCCGGCAGCTCCACTTCCCACCCAGCTCCCTGCTTGTGGCCTGGGAAAGCAGTCGAGGACGGCCCAATGCATTGGGACCCTGCACCCGTGTGGAAGACCCAGAAGAGGTTCCTGGTTTCCGGCTTCGGATCGGCGCGCATCGGCCCGTTGCGGCTCACTTGGGGAGTGAATCATTGGATGGAAGATCTTCCTCTCTGTCTCTCCTCCTCTCTGTATATCTGACTTTGTAATAAAATAATCTTTTAAAAAAAAATCCAAATGGACCCATTTTCAAATTGCTGACTGACACGATGGACTTCAGCTATTCCACATGCAAGAGTGTTTAGGCTGTAACCTTAGGTGCCCAGAAGCAAGAGTTGGCGAGGGTGGCTGTGGTAAGGGCAAGGCAATGTTGACAGTTACCAGGTATGCACTGGGAGATGGACAGAAGGGACATTAATCAGTGCCACTAGGTTCTACAGCTACTGTCAGTGTCTTCAAAGTGCCTGTCACCTGGCTTTCTACATGCTAATATTTTAGGAGTGAGACTTTGGCAGGGGGCAGGGGATGGTAGGAGGAAGTGGAGGTGCAATGGCTGAACTGGCTAATCCTCAGCCTGCAAGTGCCAGCATCCATATGGGCACTGGTCCATATCCCTGTTTTCTCCTTTCCAGAAGTTCTATGCTAGTGGTCTTGCAAAGCAATGGAAGATGCCCCAAGACCTTGGGCCCCTGCACCCATGTGGGAGACCTCAAAGAAGCTCCTGGCCCAGGGTACCTGGCCACTGGCTTCAGATCAGCTCAGCTCTAGCCATTGCAGCCATTTGGGGAGTGAACCAGCAAATGGAACATATTAATATTAAAAAAAATTTTAGTTAAAAAAAGAGAGACTGGAGGCGGGCCTGGTGGGGGTTATTGTGGGTCGCTCCAACTAGGCTGCAGCTCCCTCTGGTTTATGTGAAGGCCAAGTGTGTGCTGGGCAGAATCAGGCTGGACTGCAACACCCATTGGTTCCAGTGGAAGACAGGGCTGAAAACAGAACCGACCCAGCAACTGTAGGGCAATGGACTGTACCAGGCCCTGTACTTGCAAGTACACACAAGAATCTCGTCTGGGTTCACCTCAAACAAAGTTTTTTTAGGGATCCCCCCAATCGAACTGCTGGACTCAGATCCCTAACCATGAAAAGACAGAGGACAGAACAAATCAATCGACTACCCCAGCCATATGTTGGCAGTGAAAAATAGGGCAAACGGAGACTCTAAGATGGACTATGTCAATCAGAGGATTCCTCAGTGACCTCATCATGCTTGGAATGGCAAGATTGGCAGCAATTCATAACTGTTGAACTATCAAAACCACTTGCACAAGACCCTCAGAGCATGCCCCACATAAGGGCCTGGGATGGGTGGGAGACTGGGTGGGGCTTCTCTCCCTTTATCTCCCCTTTTACCCCAGATATAGGAAAAAAAAATGTGGAAATGATAGTCTTACCCACTTTCCTGTAGCCCTTGAACCTTTTTACCCTAATTGACTATGTAAAGATTGTCAAAAATAAAAATAAAATAAATGTGTTTCCAAAAAAAGAGAGAGAGAGAGAGACTTTGGATACTTCTTACGTCCAGAGGTGAGAATTTCTAGCTTCTTCTCTTAACCTGAAGTTTTAAGACAAACTGTTCTGGGCACTTCTGGGACCAGGAAGGAGTGGTTGCTCTCTGCACACGTCCTTTAGTGCAGCAGTGACACTGATAGTGGGGGAAATGTGGCTCCTTGGAACTTCAGTGTGAGGAGATGGGAGGAGGCAGTGTGGGAACAAAGCAGAGAACATCAGAGCGGCATGAGGGAGCCAGCTAGAACAGGAACCAGTAACCTATGCTCAAACCAGATTAAACAAAATCTAGATAACAATGGGTCCCCATATCTGCCCCCTCCAACCCCAGAGATTTGGTCACTTGTGTCACCAGAACTGTAACTTAACAAAACTTTTAAAAATGAATCAAAACAGGGCCGGCGGCGTGGCCTAGCGGCTGAAGTCCTCGCCTTGGGGGCCCCGGGATCCCATATGGGCGCCAGTTCTAATCCCGGCGGCTCCACTTCCCGTCCAGCTCCCTGCTTGTGGCCTGGGAGGGCAGTTGAGGACGGCCCAATGCATTGGGACGCTGCACCCATGTGGAAGACCCGGAGGAGGTTCCAGGTTCCTGGCTTCGGATCGGCATGCATCGGCCCGTTGCGGCTCACTTGGGGAGTGAATCATCGGACGGAGGATCTTCCTCTCTGTCTCTCCTCCTCTGTGTATATCTGGCTGTAATAAAATGAATAAATCTTTACAAAAAAAAAAAAAACGAATCAAAACAATTTTCCCCTTGCTTCCTGAGGAATACAGTACTAGTTGCACTCTTTCATTAGCATAACCGAGTCCTGAGCTGCAGTGTGTCCTGACTCCACCCTCATCTCTCTTCAGAATCTGTGGGAGCCACAGCCACCCAGTTTGATCGGGAGGAAGAACTGGAGGAGTTCTCTGACAGCCCAGGCTGGCAGATGTCTGTGGTTCCAGCAAAAGTGACAGGGTGGGGGTGTCTCAGAATCTTCCCAGTTTTTCTTTCTGGGTGACTACAGATGGGGAGAGGGCTGAAGCATTCAGGGGCACAGGAGGTGCATAAAGACAGTCTGGTGTAGAAGGAAAAATACCAGATTTTAACCAAAAGACACAGCATCTCTACTTACCAGCTGACTTATTTAGGGACTGGTGGTATGGTATAGCAAATTGGTGCCTGTTCACGACCTGGCTACTACACTTCTGATCTAAGTGCGCAGGAAAGCAGTGGAGGGTGGTCCAAGTGTTGGGGGCCCTGCACCCATCTGGGAGACCTTGAAAAGAAGCTCTTGGCTCCCAGCTTCTGCTGGTCCAGCTCTGGCCATTGAGACATCTGCGGAGTGAATCAGCATATGGAAACTCTCTCTCACCCTCCCTCTTTAACTCTTACAGTCAAGTAAAATAAATGAATAAAAAGAAAAAGAAATGCAGGACCCAAGACTATACATACAAAACAAAGTCCAAGAAGGGATTTGATATCAGTGTTTTCAGCTTTAGGGAACAGAACTCCTACTTACAATGCCTCGGCCTAAAAAAGCCACACTCCACCTCAATATTCTTTCAAGAACACCTTGTGCTCCAACTCCTGCCTATTCTTCATCTCTTTCCATCAAAGAGTTGAAACAGCCTACAGAAAAACTCAGAGAAATCTGGACTAGAACATAAATCAGAAGGCAAAAACAAGCATTTTAGTGTTTTATTATGTATAAGTGCTATCTAAAGCGTACTGCAATTTTTTAAGATTTTTTTTTAATTGGAAAGACAGATATACAGGGAGGAGAAGAGACAGAGAGGAAGATCTCCCATTCAATGGTTCACTCCCCAAGTGGCCGCAATGACCAGAGCTGCACTAATTCAAAGCCAGGAGCCAGGAGCTTCTTCTGGGTCTCCCACACAGGTGCAGGGTCCCAAGGTTCTGGGCCGTCCTTGACTGCTTTCCCAGGACACAAGCAGGGAGCTGAATGGGAAGCAGGGCTGCTGGGATACAAACTGGAGCCCATAACGGATCCTGGCACATGCAAGGTAAGGACTATAGCTGCTAGACTACCGCACTGGGCCTAGCATACTGCAATTTTAAAAAGCAAAATAAACAAAAGCAATAACAACATTAACAAAATAGGAGGAGGTGAGAAAAGAAAATATAAGCCTCAGGTCCTGTAATTATGAACTGAACTGAGCTCCCAGCTGGCCACCGCTGGAAGGGAGCAATGACTTGTTCTGGCATATGCCTGCAGACCACTTCTCCTTAGGTGCCGTGAGTTGGGCACAGCTTGTATACGAGCCGAGCCGCTTCCCTAGGACCTCCACTATGTGTATCGGATTAGCCTCCCTGCACACTCTGCAGTAGAGATGGAGTAGGCAGGCAATGCAGGTCAAACAAGTAGCCTGGAGGGCCAATGGGATGAGAAAATAGAGCTTGGGAAACCACACACAATGCAAGTAACCGGGCTAAGTGTTCCAATCCCAAGCTGCAGGTGCATGAGAAATGGAAATGCTCAGAGTTCTGTGAGGAATGCCGAACTGACCCCCTCATGTGACTTGTCCCTAAGCCTACAGTGCCTCTGGATCAGCCCTATGCTAAACCACCTCGGAACAAAGACCTTCGTTGCAGACAGTACTGACTGCAAAGTAACAGCTCAGACCACTCCTGGACGTACCCAGGGAGCTCCACAGAGCAGAAACCACTAACTAGGCCCCTATATGCATACTCTCCATCTTCTAATCGCAGGCCCCTCGACTGCTCGGATCTGAGGTTCCATGTCCCATTGTTTCCTTCCAGCAAAGTGTGACCCTGGGATTTGAGTCACTCCAGTTCACAAGTTTTTTTAAAAAAATCATTTCTTCCCTCTTTCCCAGGAAATGTGACATGGGAGCAGAGGAGTCTGTCTTGACCTTTGTCAGTTAATGGTAATATCCTGGGGGTGACTGAACATCAAGACAAAAGGAAAATAAGTTCCTGATGAGGCCTGGTATGATGGCTCAACTCACTAATCCTCCTCCTCTAAGCGTCAACATTCCATATGGGTGCCAATTCATGTCCCAGCTGCTCCACTTCTCATCCAACTCCCTGCAGGTGGCAGTAGAGGATGGCCCAAAGCCTTGGGACCCTGCATGCACGTGGAAGACTAGATAGAAGCTTCTGGCTCCTGATCAGATGGGCTCGCTCTGGCCATTGTTGCCACTTGAGGAGTGAGCCAATGGATGCAAGATCTTTGTCTCTCTTTCTCTCTCCTCTTTGTACGTCTGCCTTTCCAATAAAAATAAACGAATCCTAATGACCTGGTACAGTTCAATGTGCTTTGGACCATTTGATTACCTGTGTACTATTAAGTGAGAGAAAAATAAACTTCTATCCATAAGAGCCACTGGCCTTTTGGCTCTCCATCACAGCAGTTTAGCCTGTGGCTTAACATACAACAGGAGGGAAGGATGTCAACAGGAGCCTGCAATGGACTCAACTAACATCCCAGCAAAGTCAATTCACAGTTTCTGACAAACAGGTCAGAAATTGCCAGGCACCAAGCAAGCTTAGCTTTCCCCTCACCTCCAGGACAGAGTCCCAGCCACGTCCTTTGAGTTAAGGAACAGACTTTTATTCCCTCATAGCCCAAACACAGAGCATGGCATGACCACTGCGGGCCTAGACCAAATCCTCAGTACCTAGGAATACAGACTGAGTTGCCCACCAATGCTGGGCAGGGACACCCCATCCTACCTTCTCCCCTAAAGCAGGAAAGGTCCAAAGTATTCCAATCTTCATAATAATCATTCCTGCGGACAGGCCAAATCATTCCTGAGGTCAGGCCTGGAGGCAGGGGAACAGCTGTTGGGGCCAAGGTCAACATCAGGGAGTCCAGAGTCCCAGAACAACAGCCACAGCTGGAAACCAGAGAGGAAGAGGAGCCTCCTTGTCTGCTCCAGACTTCTGGAGTCTGGAGACCTGAGTGCAGCATCTGTGCCTCCTGTGCAGTGCCCCTGTGCAGTCCTGTGGCGTGCCCCTGGTGTGCAAGGCTCAGCTGGCAGCTGCCAGTCACTTAACGAATCCCAGCCACTGGCACCTGCTGCTGCTTGCGGATCTTGTTGAAGAGTTCCATGTACTGCACCATGGTATCTGCTGGGCCATAGACTGCATCATGTCTGTTTCCAAACACTGCAGGAATCCCTGGCGTGTGGCTGCCTAGAAAACTCTGCAGGAACTCAAGCAGCAGGCTCCAGCAGTCACTGGCTACCACGCAGGGCCCATACTCCACCTGGGGACCAAAAGAACAGGAGAACAAAGGTAAGGGACAGGGTGAATGAGGTCTGCCTCTCTTGCTCTGCTCTGCTGCCCCCTGCCTCCATGTTCCCCAGCCCCGAGTCACAAACATACCCGCTAGCAGAGCTGGTCCGTAGGAAATAGTCAACATACCCCGCTTTGTTCCCATTAAGCATTTCTGATACTCTCAGCATAGAGGTGTGCTGATTGCAGCCCTCAATGTTAGCCTCAGAGGCAGATCGGGGTTCCTTATGATGATTCCAGGGCTATGCAGACCCTGCTATGATGCTGAGTGAGGAATGAAGGGGAACTTAGGAAAAATCTGAGATAGACAACAGAGAGAAGGGGGAAAAAATAAGTGTGTAGGGAGAGCGAGACGGAGAGCAGGACTCAGGGTGTAAGTAGAGGGCACAGTAGACATTGATGCTCACGAGCCTCTTCAAGCCCAAACTTTACTCTCACGGCAGGTGCCGTCTGGATGCTGAGTCCAAGAAATCTCCCAAGCAATATGGAAGGGGCCAAAGGAGATCCAGCTCAGATTTTCCTGCTCCTCTCTCTTAGTTTCTCACTATCCGCACTGCAAGGGAAATCACTGGTAGTCCCAAGGAGAAATAAGCAGGGACACTGCCAAGTGTGTCTGCACAACAGCGGAAGTGGAGGGTGAGTGGTGGGTGCTTCCTGGGTCTCAGTGACTCAAGGAGTCTTACAAGCTGGAGAGTCAGGGGCCCTTCACTCCAGAGGTTCCTGACCGGAAGACACCACTGATGCCCTTTCTTCCACCTGGGATACATCCCAGACTGACTTCTGCTCTCCAGGTCTCGATGATTTAAGTCCTTACTTCAAGGCTGTTTCTCCTGCAAACACCACAACCCAAGACAGCAGTTATCACTAGTCTGAACTCCCAGAGCAAAGCTGTGCCCCTTTTTTGGCATTTCTCAGATTAACTTCAGAAACAGCTTTCCAGCCTTGCACTCTTACTAAATCTTTCTAAATCTTACTAAATCTTTCTTACTAAAGCTTTTCAAAAAAGGCAGCTCTATAAGCTTCCTGATTTTTTAATCTCACATAATGCTGCATATGTGGTGGGCTCTGGTCCTAAAGTCAGCTACTGCCTCACTCCCTCTAGGCCATCAATATATACATCAATATGTATATTCAGGTTCAAGGAGGAAGCTCTCTTACACACATTCCGTTTTCCACCACAGAGGAAAGCAGATAGCATGTCAAAAGGCAGGCACATTTTGCTCCGCAATTTCTGAGACTTATCTCAAAGCATATTAATTAGCGTGATCTTTGATGTGATGTGGAGTCACTTCTCCAATGTTGTCCTGCTCTGCCCCAGGCCTGGTAATTGCTCCCTGTATATCCTGACCACCTGCCCTCCTTTACCTACCGCTTCCCTTGTCCAGAAAGTCAGGCATCCTCAGCTGAGGCTAGCTTCTCATTTCCTATCCTGGGCTCCGAAGTCCCTGACCGAGGAAGCCAGATGCTGGAAATCAAGGGTCAGGTAGGCACAAACATCTGCTTGAACTGGCCTGGGCTGGAAAAACCTCCAGCGCCCTCTGAAGGACAATCCTTCAGCACAATCTGCTCCTTGTTCCCCAAGGTCTTACCTCCACAGAGATGCCTCGGGCGCTGGGACCCATTGTGACTGTGCCCACTTTCACAAGGAAGTCACAGTACTGGTAACGAGTGCCCCGGGTCTCAATCTTGCTGGCCTTGGCACTCTGGAAAAAGCCCTTGAGCTTCACCATGAGCACATCAAAGTTGGTGTCAGCAATAAGGCAAGGACCATTCTCGAAGAGGGCGAAACAGCTCAGTGGGTACTCCGAGTTATGCATGACATACATCAGCTTCCCGGACTGACCTGCAAGGGACAGAGACCTCCTCAACACCCACCTTCACTGGCAGACCAGGGAATGGGATTCAATACATGCAGCCAGGCCAGTAGACAATTGAGGACTATTTCATCAGTCCTGAAAAGGCGTGGGGCAGGGGAGAGTGGGCTCAGGGAGTACTTCACTATGAGGATTAGTAACTCACACGGGGTGGGGGGGGGGAAGGAATCACATAAAGTGTCCATAAGCTCTTTTGCATGAGAGAGTACTTCATAAAGCTCATAGAAAATGCAATTAACAATGAAGACTGGAAGCCACTGTTGGGGTACATTGGGTAAGCCACCTCTTACAATACCGCATCCACCCTAGAGAACTGATTTGAAGCTCAACTACTCCATTTTTGATTCAGCTTCCTGCCAATGTGCCTGGGAAACCATCAGGAAATGGCCCAAGTACTTGGGCTCCTGCCACCCATAACAGTGTCCAGAATGGAGTTCCCAGAACTGGCTGTTAGAGAAATATACTAGCAGATGAGAGATCTCTGTTGTTCTTTCAAATAATTTTTTTAAATTACTTATTTGACAGGTATAGGTACAGACAGAGAGAAAGGTCTCCCACCCACTAGTTAGCTACAATGGCCAGGGATGGGCCAGATTGAAGCCAAGAGCTGAGAACCTTCCCCAGGTTTCCCACATTGGTTCAGGGGCCCACCCAGTTGGGACATCCTTTGCTGCTTTTTCAGGAGCCTTAGCAGGGAACTGAACTGGAAGTGGAGCAGCCAGGACTCAAACCAACATCCATAGGGGATGCCAGTATCATCTGGTGACTTTTTTTTAAAAGTCTAATCCAGTACAAAACAATTTTGTTAAATCCATGTATGCTTTTTTCATAATACATACTTAAAATTCTTTATATGCATGTCTAGGCTCATTAAGGTTATTCATTAAGGACCCCGTGCGATAGCTTAGTGGCTAAATTCTCTCCTTGCTTGCTCCGGGGTCCCATATGCGCACCAGTTCACATCCTGGCTGCTCCATTTCCCTTCTAGCTCCCTGCTTGCGGTCTGGGAAAGCAGTCAAGGATAACCCAAAGCCTTGGGACCCTGTACCTGTGTGGAGTATATGCATGACATACAGCCAAAACCAGGATCAGTTTAGCTTCAGCAGTTGCGGTCACTTGGCGTGTGAACCAACAGACGAAAGAGCTTTCTCTCTGTCTCCCCTTCTCTCTGAAAATCTGACCTTCCAGTAAAAATAAATAAATCTTTAAAAAAAAAAGATTATGGGCCCGGCGCCATAGCACAGTGGTTGAAATCGTCGCCTTGCATGCCCAGGATCCCATATGGGTGCCAGTTCTAATCCCGGCAGCTCCACTTCCCATCCAGCTCCCTGCTTATGGCATGGGAAAGCAACCAAGGACAGTCCAAAGCCTTAGGACCCCGCACCCATGTGGGAGACCCAGAAGAAGCTCCTGGCTCCTAGCTTTGGATTGGCTCAGCTCTAGCCAATGTGGGGAGTGAACTAACGGATGGAAGATCTTCCTCTCTGTTTTGCCTTCTCTTTGTAAATCTGACTTTCCAATAGAAATAAACAAACCTTTAAAAAAAAACAGAAAAAAGAAATAAAAGACCAAGAACTAATAAATTCAAATTCAGAAAGACATCTTGCATGTGTTCAAGAATGCACTAAAGCAGTTGGATTTCAAAGAACATTCATCACCATGAATTCCGAGGAACGCTCCAGCAGTCCTATATACCCATCTCACTGACCTTGGCTTCCAAGGGTAGAGGAAGCTGTGTGGTAAGTCTCACAGTCCACACAGAATGTTCCTTGCTTCTCTGCCCCAAGCATCTCCAACTTCCGGGTGAGGAGCTCCACTGTCTGCTGGACGCTCTTGCCCTCAGCCACGGGCATCTGAGACACACTGGGAAAGAGAGTGCCGCATCGTCAGATTGCTCAGACACATACGCATTCGCGGAGCTGCTCCAGCCCCAGGTCGCAGGCTCAGCAGGGCCAGGGGTCTCTGAGAGATGACTTAGCCTGACCCCTTGCTCCCATTTAAAGAAGCAGAAGAAAGCCTGCAGCCCCGCCACCTTCCTAACAGCTTGAGCACAGGTCTGAGCACTTACACATCGGCACTTCCCAATCATCACAGGAGTATCCACACACAAGAGAAGATTCCAGGTGGCACAGCCTGGACACTCAACAACACTGAGCGGTGCAATGAGAAACGGAATCCTTTTGCCATTCTTTCCATTTTGACTGTGTCAAGCAGACTCTGGGGTTCATGGGTTTTCACCAACTCTTTGAACTTGAGCTACCAAGTACAGCAACTGAAGCCACAAGGGGTGGGGGTTGGCGTTCTAGACAGTGCTGACACAGAACACTCCCACTGCTACACAAGGTTCTGGTTGACAGAAAAAAAAAGAGGAAGGAGAAAGAGAAAGCAGCTTCAAGATTATAACTCTGGAGACTAAGAGATGATAGTATTTGCAAGAGTTTAACTTCCTCTTTAAAAAAATATTTATTAATTTGTATTGGAAAGGCAGATTTACAGAGAGAAGGAGAGACAAAAAGATCTTGCATCTGCTGGCTCACTCCAAATGGTCACAATGGCCAGAGCTGAGCTAAACCAAAACCAGGAGCTTCTTTCAGGTATCCCACGCGAGTGCAGGATTCCAAGGCTTTGGGACGTCCCCAAGTACCTTTCCAGGCCACAGGCAGGGAGCTGGAAGGGAAGTGAAGCAGCTGGGACACAAACTAGTGCCCTTATGGGATTCCAGCACTCAAAGGAGGAAGATGAACCAACGGAGCCATTGTGCCAGGCCCTAATTTGCTCCTAAGGTGAGAAAAACTGGCTACTCCCTCTGGTAAGAACTAACAAGCACCAACTGTATGTCAGGCAGTACCTTACGGTCTTAAACAAGCCAACTCTGAACCCTCACCCTAGTCCTATGAGAGTGCTTCTGTCAGCTTGATTTAAAAAATAAAATGAGGACATTGAAATCTAAACAGGTTAAATAACTTACACAAGGCACACAGCCAGGACACAAGGGCACTGACATACACACACACACATCCCACCGCGATGCCACAGGACCACTTTCCCACCTGCGCCAACCCCATTGGCCAAAAGGGTTCTAGTCTGCAAACTCGCCCCATGTCGCCCCTCAAGTCCCACTTTCGGCAGTCCCTGCACTTCAGCCACAGTAAGTTAACCAAAGAAAAACAGAAGGCACACAACCCATTACATCATGTTCCCAGGGTCAAACCGTCTCCTTGCTGCTTCCCAGGGTGAATGGGGCGCGCAGGACGCCCCGAGAGTCCCCTGAACCGCACAGCCTCAGCACGCCGGGGGACGGCTGACTTCTCCCCGAACCTCTCCAAGCTCTAGCGGCCCATTTTCGCCCCCAAGTCCCGTCCTACCAAGTCACGCCCATGTCCCCCGACCAGGACGCTGGCACGAAGTCCGGAACTCGCCCGCAGCTACCAGAATTAAAGACCCTCACATAGACTAGCGGGACCGCGGGGGGGGAACACCGGAAATGCGTCAGAACGACGCGCCAAAGGCAACTTCTCGGGGACGTCATCCGCCCGGCTCCCACCCTACCCCAGTGGCAGCCCCAGGGCTATCAGTTCCGGAAGTTCCCGTTTGATTGGGGCACCCCGGGCCTAGATCCCGAAAGCCGGGCGGGCGTGGCTCGCGCAGCCACCAATTCAAGAAGTCAGCGTCCAAGGCTTGGGGTTTGTTCCGGCTCCGGGACTCTGGGGAGGGCGGCGTTGGCGGCTCTGCCGGCCTCCCAACGCGCGGGGGCGCTGTGGGCGCGGCGTGACCTCACGGGAACTGGGCGTTCCTTTACCAAGCGCCTTGTGGGGTTCTCTCAGTACCCACGTGTGCGTGTTATCCCGGCAAGGTTTTTCGAACAAAATGCCAAAGCTCAAAGCAGCCCGTGGGGCCGGGGCTTCGGAGAAACATGTGCCTCTGGCCGAGCAGATCCTGGCGGGGAACGCGGTGCGGGCCGGCACTCGGGAGAAGCGGCGGGGCCGCGGAACCGGGGACGAGGAGGACGAATATGTGGGGCCCCGGCTGAGCCGACGGATCCTACAGCAGGCCCGGCAGCAGCAAGAGGAGCTGGAGACAGAGCACGGCACCGGGGACCGGCCCGACAAGCCTCGCGAGCGCGCCACGCGACTCGGTGAGCGTCGGCGAGGGAGGCTGGGGTGGGTTCAGAGGGAGGTAGCCGGCCGGGATGTAACCTGGAATCCCAAACCGGGCCTACGTTACACTGCTGCTAGAGTATTGGGAGTGGAAGACGAGCCCTTCAGGCCCACTCTCTGCGTTTAGTACTCGCTTCTAGGTGGTCCCCGAAGTCCCCTAGGAAGTGGACACTCGGGCGATTGTCCATCGGTTTTTGTAAATATTTTTGGGATACATGCTACCGACTTTGCACCGGCTTTAGATGGTTCGAGTACAGAAATAGCTCAGTTTCCCTGGAGTCGACAGCGTTGGTTTAGAGATCAAGTAACCTTTGAAAGCTGAGACTTGAAAAACGAATGTTTCTAACAGGAGTTAGAAACAGTATTGTTAAGGCGCCAAAGGAAGAGTGAGATGAATTGAAATATTTCCAGTATTTTCTGGTAGCTCAAAAATGTTGGTCTGTATTGTTTAGTCTATTTCACAGCACTTACCTTAGTCGTACTAAAAACAGTATTTGACACAGCTAAAAGTTGGTCTTCTGGCTGCAATGTCTCTTATTTTCCTTTATCTGAAAGGCAGAAAACAACTCCTGCCCCGGATGTACTTCCCAAATGCCTGCAAGACCAAAGCCTGAAACTCGGTCCAAGTCTTCCAAGTGGGTGGCAGGAACACAAGCTGCTGCCTCACAGGGTCTGTGTTAGCAGGAAACCTGAACTCTTGGAAGTGGAACAAGGACTTGAACCCAAGCATTCAGATATTGGATATGGGGATTCTAGGCAGTTCCTTTAAAAAGAAAACAAATTATTTATTTGAAGGGGAGAGATAGAGGTCCTTCATTTGCTGGTTCACCTGGCAAATGGCTCTATGGCTGTTACAGAAATTGGGGACTGGGCCAATGAGTGGAAGATCTGTTCTACTACCTCCCACTCCTGCCTCTTTGTCTTCCTCAGTGGCCTCCCCCATCTGCCTTTATAATAAATAAACAAACCGCAATTTCCTATTTTTGTGCCATCCAAGTGTCATGATTAAAATACTGTCTGGTGATTATTCCCCAACTTTATGCTAGCCCATATCTCTTCCATGAAACTCAATATTTTTTTTATCTATTTATTTGAAAGTCAGAGTTAGAGGTATTCTATGTACTGATTGGCTGGCTAGGTGAGCACGTTGTGCAGGACTGGGCCAGGCCAGCGCCAGGAGCTTTATCCAGGTCTCCCATGTGGGTGCAGGAATCCAAACACCTAAACCATCTCCCGCTGCTTTTTCCAGGCCATTCCCAGGGAGCTGGGTCAAGAGTAGAACAGCCAGGAGAACTCAAGTCAGCACTGCAGACAGCAGCTTTACCCATAAGCATGGAGCAGCCAGCCAGGACACAAACCAGTGCAATGTGGGGTGACGGCACTTGCAGGCAGAGAGTTAGCCAGTTGAGCCATTGTGCCCACCCCAGCTTTAAAAAGAGAGACTTGAAAAAGAGAAAGAGAGCTTCTGTCCACTGGTTCACTCCCCAGATGCCTGCAGGCCAACTCCAGGAAGCCAAAACTCTGTGATTTCCACTTAGGTGACAGAGACCCAACTACATGAGCTGCCCTCCAGGGTACACATTGGCAAGAAGGTGGGGTTTGATCTCCTGCAGTCTGATGTGGAATGCAGGTGTCCCAGGGTACTACAATGCATTCATTCCTCTCCCCAATTTAGCCCTTACCATTGTTCTTAATAACCTATTCATATGCAGCATTTTCCTTCTGAATGTGCAGCCAGCTGTAGGCTTCAACTGTTCAAATGGTGGTTGGTTGAAATGTGACATCTACTGCTGACTTTCAAGGCCCTCCAGCCTGGCTTCACTTTTCCCACCCACGCCTATCAGACACTCAGAAACAAGTACTTCCTCCAGGATCCTTAGCTCATTTGAACCCACGGCTTCTGCTCCCAAACTGCCTGGCCACAACCTGGCTGCCATGCAAGTGCCTTTAGTCTCTCAGCCACTCTGTGGCATAAACTCCAGCCCTGCCACTAGGGGGTGGTAGTGATGACTAAGGTACAGCCCAGACCCCTTTGACTACTACTATTACGCATCACTGCCCAGCATCAGGGTCTTCAGCTGCAGCTGGGCACAGCTGCTTCTCAGGGCTCCGAAGGCTGTGCAGTTAGTATCTGTGGAGCAAGGGTCTAGGACAGCGGCTGCTGCAGAACAGAGTGTGCTGTGGTGATTGTTCTTAATGGGCATCGGTGGCTCTTTGTCTCATTTTCCATTCTGCTTCTCTTGGGAGATCGCAAGCTCCTGGGGACAGAAAGACTATGTGTCACTTGTTCTACTGCATGCAATTATGCAACCGTGTCCATTACAGATAGAGGTAGCCTGTATTCCATAATGGTTAAAGTAAAGCCAAGCCCCCCACCCATGGGTAGGCATGTGGTGCAGCAGATTAAGCCACTACTGAGGATGCTGCATCCCATACTGAAGTGCATGGGATCGACTCCTACCTCTGCTGCCCTCCAACTTCCTGTTAACACTCCTGGGAAGGCAGTGGAGGACGGCCCAAGACCTTGGGTCCCTGCTTCCCATATGGGAAACACAGGATGGAATACCTGGCTCCTGGCTTTGACCTTGCCAGCCCTGGAATTATGGGCATTTGGACAATAAACCAGCAGATGTAAGTTCTCTCTCTTGCTTTGTCTTTCAAATAAATAAGAATAAGCTTTTGTTTGTTTTTTAATTCACCTGCTTGTTCCCTTGCTCACCCATTTATTCCATTCATCTCCCCTGTTCCAGGCCCTGGCCTGCCCCAGGATGGGTCAGATGATGAGGATGAAGAGTGGCCCACCCTGGAGAAGGCGGCTACCATGACAGGGGTGAACCCCCATGCAGAGGTGGTTGTAGACCCTGAGGATGAGCGGGCCATTGAGATGTTCATGAACAAGAACCCTCCTGCCAGGTAAGACTGGGCTCTCAGGTACCAGGATCCGGTAGAAAACTTCCCCAAGAGAAACAAGTGCCCTGGCTGTCCCCCATTTTTGGAGAAGGTTTCAGCCTTTCTAGTTGTTGGGAGCACCTAGACAGGGCTGGCCCAGATTGAAAATGCCTCTTCCCCTTCCAGCCAGTTTTGGAACTGCCCAGAATACCCAAGGAAACAGAAGCCCTTTGGGTGCCTGGGGAGGTTCATCCCATTGCATCTGGTCTTGATGCGCTGAGCTTCTAGTGGGGAGAGCAGAATCCCTTTCATATGCTGAGCTTCGTTTGACCTAGGCTCTTCTGCCTGGGCACCTTTGGTATCTTGGCCAGAGTGCTTCTTTGTCTCTGGAAGCTGTCTTGTACATTGATGGCTGTTCACCAAGTAACTCCGGCCTCTACCTTGCAGGTACCGGACGCCTGTTGTGGTACCCAAAAAATGACTCCATGTGTTATCACGTTAACCCTGGTTAACAGAATCCATCCCTGCTCCCCTGTGGAAAACCATTAATTTATTCTCATCAGTAATAAATGGCAGCTCCCAAACATGCAGGCAGACCTTCAGGCTGCCTGTCCTCCGATTCCTGAGCCATAGATCTTACCCTGGGGAGGGTAAATAGCATCAGAGCCCTCACCTGGTTCATTCATGTTGTTATCCATGGTTGTTTAGGACATGCGGAGTTAATGTATGGCATTGTTGATTATATTGTAAGAAGAAGACAAAGCTGAATTACGTTTAAGAGCTCAGAATGAAGAAATGCACCCATCTCAAAGGATGTCCCTGGGTAATGTGCTCATCCCCCAAGAGAGCCTTACCCCTCTAACTTCTGAGAGAGATTTTTTTGAAGATTTATTTATTTTCATTGGAAAGGCAGCTTCACAGAGAGAAGGAGAGACAGAGAGAAATATCTTCCGTCTGCTGATTCACTTCCCCAGTGGCTACAGCCAATGAAGCTGAGCCGATCCGAAGCCAGGAGCTTCTTTCAGGTCTCCCACACGGGTGCAGGGTTCCAAGGCTTTGGACCGTCCTCAACTGCTTTCCCAGGCCACAAGCAGGGAACTGGAAGGGAAGTGGGACAGCTGGGACACAAACCATTGCCCATATGGGATCCTGGTGCTTGAAAGTGGAAGAATAGCCAATTGAGCCATTGTGTCAGGCCCTCATAGAGAATTCTTTTATATAGATTTTTATTTGCCATCTGTTGTATTTGAAAGGCAGAAGTAGAGAACTGCTAGTTTCACTCTCCAAATGCCCACAGTAGTCAAAGCTGGGGGGGGGGGGGGGCGCGGGGAGGCAGAAGCCTGACACTCCATCTGGGTCCCCTGCATGGGTGACAGGGACCTATGTGCTTGAGACACTACCTGCCGCCTCTCAGGAGCATTAACAGGAAACTAAATCAGAAGCAAAGGAGCCAGGACTCAGCCCAAGGCACTCATACAGGATACAGGTATCACAAGGGGGTTTCACTGCTATTCCAAATGCCTGCCCTACACAGAAAGTTCTGGTGAGCTTAGCAGAAAGCATTTCCAGCCTGTTTTCTATAGAAGGGACAAATTACTAGAAGTAAAGACTCATGGCAGTTGTGAGGAATGAAGCTGTTATCTTCAGAAATCAGGCCTGCATCCTGCATTGTAGTGTAGCAGGTTAAACTACCACCTATGATGCTGGCATCCTCTGTGGGTGCAGGTTCAATCAATCCAGCTCTCTGCTAATGCACCTGGGAGAGCAGTAGAGGATGGCCCAGGTTCTTGGGTCACTACCACCCATGTGGAAGACTTGGCTGGGGTTCCAGGTTCCTGATTTTGGTCTGGCCCAGACCTGACTGTTGCTGCCATTTGGGGAGCAAACCAGCAGACAGAAGAACAGTCTCTCTCCCTCCTTACCTCCCTTCCTCTTTAACTACCTTTCCAGTAAATAAATCTTAAAAAAAAAAAAAAAAACGAAAGAAAGAAAAATAGGCCTAGACACAAGCCTTCGGCCTACTGATTAAGACCTCTAGCCCACATCCTCAACTGTAGCTTCCTGTGGTCAGTGTGGAATCTGGCAGTCAGCACATGATGGCTTAAGAAGTTGGGTCCCTCATCAACTGCCTCATCAGAGGATGGAAAGCAGAACAGGTTGGATACTTCTGGCCAGGTTAGCAGCATAGCATGTCCCTAGGTCTGTGGTTGTACTAAAGTGGACTTGGTCAGTCAATAGATCCTGGAAAGATTTTTTGAACCGTGAAGCGATGAAGCCAACAACTTCTCAGAACTATTAAAACCTTTCAAGTACTCTTTTCTGCATCAGGTCTCTGAGATGTCAGAGGACCATCACCCATTCCCAGATGCTAATGAAGTTTGACAGCAAGGAGCGGCCCTTGTCCCCTCCTGCCATGCAGACACAGGAGGAAAAAATCTTAAAAATTTGTCCCACTCACCTTCCTCCAAGCCTTACCCTCCTCATCCTAATCAGAGGCCCACATGGGCATGCATCCCTCTCAGCTATATAAACAATATTAAAAAGAAAATTAAAATAAAAAAAAAAGTTGAGTCTTATGAAAGACCTAGGTTGAGTTTCCAGCACATAGGTTTGCTTTGTCCCAGTCCAGGCCAGTATAGTCATTTGAAGATTAAATCAGCAGAGAGCATAGTCTTTTCCAAGCATCAGGATCCCATATGGGATTAAAAAATAAACGTCAGTGGGATTTTAAAGATTGATTTTTATTTGAAGGCAAAGCTATAGAGAGAGCGATCTTGCATCTACTGGTTCACCCCAAATGGCTGAATGGCCAGAGCTGAGGCTGAGGTGAAGCCAGGAGTCAAGAGCTTCCTCTGAGTCTCCCTTGTGGGTACAGAAACCAAAGGATTTGAGCCATCTTCTGCTTTCCTAGGCCATAAGCAGGGAGCCGAATTAGAAGTGGAACAGCCAGGACGTGGACTGGTACATAGAGATGTTAGTGCTGCAGGCTGAGACTTAGCTTGCTACTCCACAGCGCTGGCCCTGGATCAGTGGAATTGTAAAAAGTTAACTTCTTCAAAGAAGTAGGCCTATGGACCCAGCATGATGGCCTAGTGGCTAAAGTCCTCGCGTTAAACACGCCCGGCACCCATATGGGCTTTGGTTCTAATCCCGGCAGCCCCACTTTCCATCTGACTCCCTGCTTGTGGCCTGGGAAAGCAGTCGAGGACGGCCCAAAACCTTGGGACCTTGCACCTATGTGGAAGACCTGGAAGAAGTTCCTGGCTCCTGTCTTTGGATTGGCTCAGCTCTGGCTGTTGCAATCACTTGGGGAGTGAATCAATGAACGGAAGATCTTCCTCTCTTGTCTCCTCCTTTATATATACCTGACTTTGCAATAAAAATTAAAAAATAAATCTTTAAAAAAAAAAAAAGTAGTAGGCCTAAACCCGCAGGAAGACAGCAATTACTTAACGTTACAGGATACTATAAAGCACCTGCATTTTAGAACATGAATGACCCAGGGTGGACAGATGTGAGGGCTCAGGTGAGCTGTGGACCCTCTGGGCCTGTGTTCTCATAAGGAAAAGAAACACAGATGTTTTGCAGTGTGACTTAACTTCGAGTGTCCCAAGCCCAGGGCCTGGCATGGAGGAGGTCCTCCAAAAACAGGAGCAGCGACAGCAGCCTCTAAAGTCCCCACAGCCCCAGGGAACGAAGTACTGAATCAGAGTGTTACGGGGTGCGAGCTAGATCACACCAGACATGTCTAAGGTTTATTGAGGAGTCTTTATTAAGCAAGCTTGGTGATAATAGAGCATACTAGAAATATAAAATCACAAGTCCATATGGCAATCCAACCAATCATAATCTAACCGAACATAATCCAAAAGAAGAACAAATGGTCATTACCCTTAAGTCTATCTGTTAAGTTGAAGACCTATGTCCTAGCTTCCCCAATAATATAAATTATCCTAAGAGACATGTAACAAATAAGCTGGACACACTTACAAAGCTGCAAACATTTACCTTTCCCTGGCTTCTCTGCCCACATTCCATCACTGCTGGCCCTCACCTCTCCTGGAACTCCTGATAGTACACAAACCAGAAACAACATTACTTTATCCATTGTCCCATCTAAGTAGTACTCAGGCACCATGATTGCTCCGACCAGCAGAGCCAGTAACGTGGACAGGGAGAGGGTCTGGGCATGAATCACTGACAGGAGACAGTGATGGTAGAAGTCTCTGCGAAGTCTCGCTTTATTGCTCCTTCACCTCTCCTTATATACTCTTCCCCCCATGTCCTAATTTAGCCAGGATATTGGGTGACAGATGAGTCCACTTAGTAGATGTTTCTAGCCACAAGCCCAATTCCTGTTCCTGCCCAGTTCAACCAGCGCTGATCAACTCTTTATCTTTAGCCCACTGTCAATGGGTGCTGGCTATCACTGGCTGCACCCCGTAACAAGAGAAAGCAGAGTGTATCTGATGGAGAAGATGCGACAGGTGTTACTGTGGAGAAGTTGCATGTGGGAAAGTTTGTGCCTCTCTCCCCAGTGACCCCAGCCATGTGGAGCCTCAGCAGGGTGCTGGTAGGCGACACTCACTGTCCACTGATGATGATGAACTCGGGTCACACCATAAGCAGCATGCACCCATCAATCCGACCTAATCCCACCCTGACCTAATCAGGCTGATGCCTTTGGGATCCCATTTTACAGATGCCTGGAGAAGTAAAGCCACACACCCAAGGTCACACAGGGAGTGGACATACCAGGATTCAAACCTGACTGACTGGCTTCCATCCCACCCGGTGCCCCGTCCGGAGCTGCCAGCCTTGTCCTTACTGAGATGACTCAGTTCCTTTGTTTTATGCTGCAAGTGCTGAGGCAGATGGGCAGGTGCAGAGGCTGCATGTCCAACAGGATCAGTTTGTCGGTGCTCATGGGGACCGTGACAGTGTCTGGAGCTCCCCTCCTTTCTCTGTCTCCCCCTTCCTCCCTCTTCAGGCGCACCCTGGCTGACATCATCATGGAGAAGCTGACCGAGAAGCAGACAGAGGTCGAGACAGTCATGTCAGAGGTGTCGGGCTTCCCAATGCCCCAGCTGGACCCCCGGGTGCTGGAGGTCTACAGAGGGGTCCGGGAGGTAACACTGGGTACCTTCGTGGGTGCAGTGGGCTCTTGCCTCAGGCTTTGCAACATACATCTATACCTGGCAGGAGAGTGGAGGTCCTACTCCTGCCTGTTAGTGACTCGATGGGCTGGGGTCAGCTGCCTTAGGTCAACACTATGGTTGGTTGAAGAGCCCCTCTTTGCGGGCTTGCTGTGAAGAGTGAGTGTTTCAGGGCTGGAGAGCACCTGCCCAAGCACCGGATGTGTTGATGCTGATGTCACTGCCCCCTTCCTCCCAGGTGCTGTCCAAGTACCGCAGCGGGAAACTGCCTAAGGCCTTTAAGATTATCCCTGCCCTCTCCAACTGGGAACAGATCCTGTATGTCACGGAACCAGAGGCCTGGACTGCGGCTGCCATGTACCAAGCCACCAGGTGGAGTAGCACTGCGGTAGGGTGGTCTCAGATCTGTAGACATGGCTGGGCCGGGGACGTGCAGGCTCTAATCCAGCTATACTCATTAATAATCTCACATTGGGGCTTGTGACCAGAGTGTTGGCTTAATTGCCTAATGCTCCACCTCCAAGCACTGGGATCCCATATGAGTACCAGTTTGTGACCCGGCTGCTCAATTTCCCATCCACCTCCCTGCTTATGTTCTGCGAAAGCAGCAAGGGATAGCCCAAGGCCCTCTGCAGCCCCAGGAAAGACCCAGAAGAGCCTCCTGGCTCTGGACTGGCCCAGCTCCGGCTGTTGCAGCCATTTTTTGGAGTGAACTAGAGTTACAGTGAGAAAGATCTTCATCTGGTTCATTCCCTAAATGGCCGCAGTGGTCAGAACCAGGTGCCTGCAACATCTGGGTCTTCCATTTGGATGCAGGAGTCCAAGAGGTCTGAGCACTTGGGCCATTCCCTACTGCTTTTCCAGGTGCATTAGCAGGGAGCTGGATTAGAAGTGGAGCAGCCAGGACATGAACCAGCATCTTATGGTGATGCAGGTACCGCAGGAAGAAGCTTAACCTACTAGACTGGTGCTGGCCCTTTTTTGTTTATTTTTAAAGATTTATTACTTTATTTGAAAGGTAGAGTTGGAGATCTTTCGTCTGCTGACTTGCTGTCAAAATAGCTGTAGTAGCCAGGGTTGGGCTAGGCAAGGCCAAGGTCGGCAGCCTTCCTCTGTTTGGGTCCCAGCATGGGTGACAGAGCCCAAACACTTGAGTCATCCTCCACTTTCCCAGGCAGAATAGCAGGGAGTGGGAACACAAGTGCAATCTGGATTGGCCCTGACATGAGATGCCCAGTGTTGCTGGCAGCAGCTTAACCCCACTGTACCAAAATGGTAGCCTCCACACGGTGTTATTTAAAAGGGCCAAATCCATACTGTCATGTGATTTGTGGACTTCCCCTGCCCCTAATAGGATTTTTGCTTCTAACCTGAAAGAACGCATGGCCCAGCGCTTCTACAACCTCGTTCTGCTCCCCCGGGTTCGAGATGACATTGCTGAATACAAGCGACTCAACTTCCACCTCTACATGGCACTCAAGAAGGCCCTGTTCAAGCCTGGAGCCTGGTTCAAAGGTGGGAACCAGAAGGCAAGGGAGAAGGGTGTGACTAGAGCTTCTGCCGGTGAAGGCAGACCTCGACCTCGCCTGAGAAATGAAATGTCTCTCAGGCCAAGTTCAATGCTGGTCCCTGGTGGAGGTGTTTTCTTCTAGCACCCTGGACTGAGTGACTGTGTTGTACCTCTCTCCAGGCATCCTGATCCCACTGTGTGAGTCGGGCACTTGTACCCTCCGGGAAGCCATCATCGTGGGTAGCATCATCACTAAGTGCTCCATCCCTGTGCTGCACTCCAGGTAGGTTAGTGGGAGTTGGCAGGGGTCTGTGCAGTGCACGTCCTGAGAGCGGGGTCAGCAGGGTATGGGCAAAGGGGAGGGAGTACAACAGCTGCTGGCTCATGGTTTGTTGGAACACCGGGTATGTCCTTCCTCCATGAAAACAGGATCCCCAGTGCCTGTCTTGTAGCAGGTTCTCAGTAAATAGTTGAGTGAATGGGCCACATGGGAAGGGTGTAAGGGGGAGACGTGAGTGTATGGAAGGCTGGATCATCTAGGTGGGTACTGGAAGAATAGAGGTGGAGAAGGCTGGACAAGTGAGGAGGACTGAGATGGCCCCTTTGGGAATAATATCACTATGGGCCAGCAGAGGAGAGAACTAGGAACCCCTCCAACATTTCCCCAGAGACTAACCACTCCCGGCCGGCTCTTCCCGCAGTGCGGCCATGCTGAAGATTGCTGAGATGGAGTACAGTGGGGCAAACAGCATCTTCCTGCGACTGCTGTTGGATAAGAAGTACGCACTGCCCTACCGCGTGCTGGATGCGCTTGTCTTCCACTTCCTGGGCTTCCGGACAGAGAAACGTGAGCTGCCTGTGCTCTGGCACCAGTGCCTGCTCACACTGGTCCAGCGCTACAAAGCTGACTTGGCCACAGATCAGAAAGATGCCCTACTGGAACTGCTCCGTCTACAACCCCATCCACAGCTGTCCCTCGAGATCAGACGAGAGCTTCAGAGCGCAGTCCCTCGTGATGTGGAAGATGTCCCCATCACCATGGAGTAAAGAAAGCAGTCCCCATGTCCCTGGGCATGGGGGAGCACCAGGACTCCCGCAGATGACTAAAGGTCACACTGAAGACCAGGGCAGTGACAGGTCACATTGGCACACAGTGCCAGGCCAGGGCAGAGAGGCCTGAGGGTCTTGTCTGGCTCTCTTCTCCATTCTGCTCCCTTCAGAGCTGCGGAGATGAACAAAGCAGCATTCCTACTCTGCTCTCCTGGCAGCTCAGGGACTCAGTTCACTGGGGTGTGGGTGAAAAAAAAAGGGAAGGTATTTATTGAATCTGTGTCCCGCTGCAGTTGATGGGTCTTTGTGCTTCTTTGTAGCTGGAGGGTTCACTCCACTTCCCTGTTGTCTCAGGAGTGGGTTTTGGCCCTGTTTACACAACAGTCCACCTCAACCCCAAAGCCTGCTTCTCCAGGCTGCATTCCTCCTGTCATCCCCCAGGAGGCCATTCTTTGCTTTCTCCTCCCAAGACACAGGCTGCTTGGGTAGGACACCCGCAGTTGGTAACAACGGCTGGGCTGTGGATGCGAGAGGACAACAGTACAGAGGCAAGACAGATCCACAGATAAAGTGGGGATGCTGGTATCACAATGCCCAATTCCATTCCCCTTCCTAGACTTCCGACCAATGAAAGCGGAAAGTGGCCTTAGTGCCTGAGCTTCTGCCACAAGCATGGGAGACCTAGACAGAATTCCAGGCTCCTGGTTCCAGCCTGGCCCAGACCTGGCTGTTATACCCACCCTTCCAGTGGATGGGAGATCTACCTCTACCTCTCTGATGCTCCACCTTTCACATCATAACAACAACAATGAACATTTGACTAGTGGTTAGCAAATTTGGGCCAAATTGCATGTTCTTGTATAGCTGTGGCCTAGTAAGAATATTTGTAGTTTTGAATCACTGGTGTGTGTCGGGCGGGGGGAGATTTATGGAGCATTTTGACAGGTAAGAATTAGGTGAGGTTCAGCTATGTCTGTTTTATTGGAACCAAGCACAGTATTCAGTATTCTTGTGACTGGCCTTCTACCCCCAAAACAGTTACTTTCATCCTAAACCTTGGTTACTGGGTTTTAAGAAGGGTTGTTTTTTTTCCATCCCAACTAAGACAGTGAAAAGCAGTTTGACTGTAAAGCAAACTTTGAATTTTCTGCTGATTTCCTTTTTATTTGTTTTCCTCCTGTATTAAGGGCAGACAGACAGAGATCTTCTGTTCACTGGTTTGTTATCCATAAATAACTGCAACAGTCAGGGCAAGGCCTGACCAAAAACCAGGAACCAGGGGGGCTGCCTTTGAGGGTGCGTTAGCGAGCAGGAAGCTGAACTGAAAACAGTGACTGTTATCAAACCAGACACTGACACGGGGTGCTGGTATTGTAAGAACCGCACACCTGCCCCAGTAATGTAACTGTTACGTGCTTTGGTACAAGTCCATCCTTGAGTATTACAGAGTAAATGCAGAAAATTGCATGCAGTGGAGCCAAGCAGAAATACAGAACACATCTCCAGTGTCCTAGCCAGCCTAGTCCATTCCATCTGCTGTGTTGGGTGCCACACCCACCTCCACCTGAGATGAAGACTTTGCCACTGCACACCACAGGAGCAGCAGTTCCCTGCTAATGCACATGGGAGTATCGTGCATGACAGTCTGATGCTTGGCCTACCACTAATGTAGGAGGAAACCTCAGACTTCAGCCTTACCCAATCCCAGCGATCATGGCTGGAGTAAACTAGCAGAAGACTTGTCTCCCTCTCATTTAACTCTGCTTCCCTTCCCCCTTTAACTGATCCAGTTCCCAGAGATTATGGCTGAGCCAAACCAATGCCAGGAGTTTCTTCCAGGTCTCCCACACAGGTGTAGGGGCCCCAGCACTTGGGCTGTCTTGCCCTGATCTCCCAGGCACGTTAGCAGGGAGCTGCATGAGAAGCAGAGCAGGACTGCAGGAGATGGGGACACTGCAGGAGGTCACACCATGCCTGCTTTTCACATGAAGCTTTTAGGGGTTGTGGGAAAGCAGGCTGCTATCTTCCGGACAGCTACATTCACAGCTGGACTGCAGGTCTCCTGATGTAGGGTTGCACTGCAATGTTGGCACTTGGCAGTGTTTGAGCAGCTCAGCTCCCTGCTGGGTCACTTCCCCATGGAGGGCAGGAGCCCAAGTACTTGGGCCATGATTTGCTGCCTTCCTGGGAGCCATTAGCAGAGAGCTGGATCAGAGCAGTAGCCAGGACTTGAATCAACGCTCCAGTGTGCTGGAGTGGCAGCACAACATGCACTCCAAGGTGTTGGGTGGTGCCTCAAATCCCTTCTTCCTCTAGAATCCCTGTGAGATTTTGTTTTGCATAACTTAGCAATTTTGAGGGACAAAGCAGAAACAGCTGTGCTTGGGGAGTGCGAGAGCCTAAATGTTTGCTGTGCGTCCTTGGATGGGAAAGGCTTGCTGAGGGAGGCTGCTTTGCACAGATGTACCTCTTTCTTCACCTTACGCAGTCCAGAAACGACCCTTTTACCCACAACAGTCCAAGAGGCCAATGCCAGCTTTATTCCAGAATCTTTTATTAAGGTAGCATGATGGTCCTGGGCCACCAGTCTAATAAACCTTGTGGCCTTAGGAAAGACCTGTGTCAACAGGGCTTGCCTCCCTCTCCAGATGGGGCTCAGCCACCTCCAGGGCATCCCTGCTTCCTCCTCCCCGCCAGAGGATGGAGCAGGGGGGCCCAAGGGAGAGGAGGACATGGCCCCAAACCCAGGCTGTAGCAGCTCCTGGGCCACAAAGCTCTCTAGCCAGTATCAGAGGGGAGACAAACAGCAACCATCAGGGTCACCCACTTGTGGGGGGACGTGGGCCCCATGGTACCCTCTTACAGTTGTACTCAGAACAATTAATAAATTAAAACAACCTGTTCCTTCAGCACCGAACCCCTCAACCACACAGGAGAAGCTGAGCGGAAGCAAAGCAGGAGGTGCTCCCTCTTGGAGCAGCAGAGAGCATGGGTTACAGAGGCCTCCAACGTATGCTGGGAGGGACTGGCGACTGTTGCCCCTTAGTCTATCAGAATGCCCAAAGGACCCCAAATCGAAATGCAGTAACCCTAGAAGGGGCAACGCCTTTGTAAGGCACGGAGGCATTTTTCTCGTTTTTTTGTGGCTTTTTTTTTTTTTTTCTTTTTTTTTTTTTTTTTTTGGCAGTTGAGAACACAAGCTCCCCCTGGGGAGAGGAGCCTCAGAGTAGAGGGCTGGTGCAGAGTTTTACTTGTTTGGATGTCTGAGCAGCCTAGCCCTGGCTGAAGTCAGGAACGGAGCTGAGCTGCTCAGACATGGGGAGGAGGGGCCGACCAGCTACCCAGATGCACATGGCTGGTCGGGCCCCTTAGTGCACACTGCGGGGAGAGGCGGGGCCTGACCCCTTGGGCTTGATGATGTGGGGAGTGGAATGGGAGCCCCCTCGGGCTTCCGATATGGCATGGATCGTTCCTGGAGGCAGGGAGGGGGGGTGGCAGTGGCCCCTACCCTGCTTGGTGGCCACTTGAGGGGGCCTGTCCAGGGCTACAGATGGATGGCAGTGACATCTGTGGGAGTGCTGGTCTGGCTGGGCCCCTGGCTGCTGGAGCCCCGTGGGGCTTTGGGCGGTGGGTTTGGAGTGGTCTGCGAAGCTTCTCTGAGGCTCTCCCTGAGCGCAGCTTCAATCTGCTCCTGGCAGGCCCTCAGGCAGTCCTGGAGAGAGGAAGAGGAGGGATGGTGAGGAGAGCCCACCCTGCCCCAGCATCTGGAGGCAGGTGCAAGGGAAGGACACCTCAGCAGGGAAGTTGGGAGGGCAGGCCACAGCCCAGCCCCAGGAATCGGTCTTCATTTCTCAGAAACCAGCAAGAGGATGTGGCAAGAGGGTGTGAGAGCAGCCCTGCATCTGATACCAGACCCCCACCCCTGCTCCAGCTCACTTGGCAAGAAAAGGGCACCCAGAACAATGCACTTCACCCCACCTAAGATTCTCTTCTCCACATCCAGCAAGCCCCCAAGCCAGAGAATAAGACCTGGAAGCTGAGTCCGGGTTGGGGGGTAGATGCCTCCCTCTGCTGGAGGCTCAGGGAATAGCATAGTCCCGTGCCTACAGAGGCCGCTGCCCAACTGCCCAGCACTCACCACTTCAGTGCCTGTGATCCCGGCCAGCAGTTCGGTGAGCTCATCCCCGGATGTGGAGCAGGCACCCAGGCCTTGCACTGCGGCCCCAATGCTGCCTGTTGCGATCATGGACGGCGGGTACATGGCAAATGTGTAATCTTGCAAAGCAGGAGAGAAAACCAGTGAAGACAAAGCAACCTCAACAGGGAGGGGCACAGGGCAACCAGGGTTGACTTCCTTTTAGTGCCAGGCAGAAGACTAGAGCAGGGGGCTCACTGCAGACCCCAGAGTTGCGTGGGGAAGACACTGGCCATGGAAGGAGGCCGGAGAGGACTTCTAGGAAGGACCGGGATAGTCCTGGCCAAGGACCAGGGCACTGAGGGGACACTCCCTGTTGCAGACACTGGGGCAGGAGACCCACGTTCTGCTCCCAACTTCCTCGCTCTGAGGCCCTGGAAGTCCCTTCTTCACCTGGGGTGTAGGGGGTGGGAGAGAAGGTGTCTGAGATCCCATGCAGTTCTGCTTTTCTATACTGAGACTAGAGGGCTTGCTCGGGGGAGGACAGCCATGTTCACACGTGGTTTTTGACAGGGGTGTTCACTGGGGTCTCTCTAGTTAGCCCTCACCTTTTCAGGCCTTGTGGTTTTTCCCTGATATGGCCAGTCGGTGTGCGGGTCTCTTACCTGTGGCACAGAGGGCCAGAAAGGTCTGCGCATGCTTCTTGACCAAGGCCAGGCGGTCGCTGGGCAGAGAGAGCCGATGCAGAATCAGGGCCAGGAAGTCGTGCGCCACCACAGCAGCCAGATCCCACTTGAGCTTCCCCAGCACCAGTGCCTCCCAGTCCTGGAAGGTAGGAGAAGGGGGTGGGTCAGCTGGGGAGCAGGGCGGCCCACGAAATTACCCCCCAAAGCCCCAGGCTTCAGTTTGCTGCGCTGTGCTTGGGCTCCTTTTTGATCCCATGGTGTCCACTGAGCAAGCCTTGTCATGACTTCACTCAAGACCCTGTGCCATTTCCTAACCAGGGAGCAGAGACTAAACAGCAGCCAGCACCAGCATTACCCTGAACTTGCATTCCCTGGGGATAAAGCACGAGGGTTTTCCTAAGGGCAGATCACCTTCCACCCCCATACATCTGCATCCCAGCCTGGTCAGCAGGAGCAAGCCCCACGCCACTCCTGTGACACACCCCCCTGAGCCTCTTCTGAGGTTCCTCAAAGGGGACAGGGGACATTGCCCAACCCAACCACATCCCCTTGGTGGCACCTCAGGGGTACGTTCCAGGCCAGAGCACCCCACCTCCATTCCCTTGAGCTGGAACCCCTGCTGTGCAGCTCTTGGGGGAGAGGGGTAGGTCAGGTCAGACAGGATGAACTCAGATGACCTCTGAGAGCTCAGACCCTCTCCCCACCTGCCCAAGCCTGCAAGCCAATGTGTGCTACTGAGGGGTGCTGGGAGCCTCACCACAATCCGCTCGGCAGGGGTTCCCAGAGCCAGCCCTGTTTCTTTCTCAGTCGCACCCATGAGGATTTCTTCATTGTTTTATCGCAGGAAGGAACTGGTGGGTTTGATTCCTTACCGAGGAGGCAGAAATGGCAGCCCCACCCAGCCTCTTACAGGCCCTGGTCACAGCCATGGCCCCGCTGGCCCCCACTTAGGTGCCAGCCTCAAGTCAGTGCCACAGCAAACAGCCTGGGCCACAGCCAGAAGAAGTGGGAGGCAAAGAAACCACAATTTTATTCCCGAGTGCTCATCCTAAGGGAGCTCAGCTCCTAGCCCAGGAGCAAACCGGAAGCCCCAAGGAAACATCCAGCAGGCAACGGGGAGAAGAGCCCTCCCTGTGGTGAGGCGTGAGGTCCTATGTGAGTGAAGGTGGCCACCCTCCCCCGTCTCCAGGCAACCCCCGAGAATCACAGGCCTACTTGGCAGAGAACATGTGCCCCTGGGAGCGATTAGCTGCAGCCACTGGACTGGCGGCATGGAGGTGGTGGGGGACGGAATGGCAAAGTCCCTGGCTTGAGGAAGGTTTAGCGCACATTGCTTGGGGGGGTAGGGACCCTCCCTCCTTTGCCCCAGCCCCGACCCTCTCTGCTACAGAAAGATCTGGGACTGACTGGAGTTCTCCGAAGCCCCTTCCAGGAACACATGCTCCACCCCCAGCTCAGGCACACTGAGCACTTTTGGCTTGTTCTTAAAAAAAGAAGAATAAATAAATAAACAAACAAACAAACAAACCACGGACATCTCGTACACAGGCAAGTTCCCAAAGAAGCCAGGCAGTCTCCTTCTATCTATCCAGCCACAAACCCCTGGAAAAAACATCTTGCACCCCTGGCTCTGGTCACCAGCTCCACCTTTCAGCGTGGCCAGAAACAAGCAGATTCATCACAAAGAGCTGTGGGGCCTCCCAGACTCCCAAGCCTGGCCTCCTGCTCCCAGCCCTGAGAGCTACTTGGCAGGAAGAGGAATCCAGTTCCCCAGCTCGCAGCAGCAGCAGCAGCAACAGCAGTCAGGGGGCCCCAGTACCCTTGCTGCCCCGCCAGCCAATCACAGCAGCCTGCGGGCTTGCCCTCCTCCCCGAGAGATGGGGCCTAGAGACGCGTCTCAGGGTCAGTAGAAGACTTGGCTGGCCACGGAGCAAGGTGCCAGCTCCCCCAGCCCCCTTAGGAGATGAGCTGCAGGCCCTAAAATAACCTCTTCCAGATTCAACAGGCTCCCCCCCTAATATCCGCCCCCCTTGCTTAGGCTCCTTCTGATGACCAGCGGGGGGGGGGGGGGGGGGGGGGCGCCTGGAGAGCCACTTCCCAAACCACACCGAGTGACAGCAGCTCCCCACAGGGTTATGAAAGACCTTGGTCAGAGGGGGCGGGCCAGGGGGGAGGGGGCATCATTATCACATGGGAAGCAGCTGCAGCTCAGCTCCCTGCCTTGTCCCTGGGCAAGGGCCTTTGGCTAAGGGGGAAAAGCAGAGGGAGAGAGTTTCCACCAGGCCCAACAGCAGCTGCTCCAGTTCCTCAGAATGAGCACAAGGAAGGGAGGGGTCGGCAGGGAGCTGTGTCTGGGGAGGGAAGGGCAGGGGGGCAGCTGCGGAAACCCAAGGGGCAGGAAAGAAGGTGGGAAGAACACCTCTTTGGAGCAATCAGGGCCTGGCTTTAATCTGCTCCGGGAGGCTTTTCTATCACAAAGTCCACATGAGGGGAAGGAAAAAAAAAAAAAACCACCTCACTGCAGGCAGCCCCCTCCCCCACACGAGGCACATTCCACACCCCCCACTCCAGTGGGGGTGTGCAGGCATGCCCTGCCGTTGCCAATAAATAACTCATGGTGGCTGTGTAAAGCCAGAGGCAAAGTACTCCCTCAGTGTAGACATGCGGTTCGACTTGTTGCTATCTGGGGGAAAGACCAGGAAGGAGTGGCACCCCCTGGAGGCCAGGCCCGAACCTGGGCAGAAATGCCACTGACCACCGCCCCAATGCCCCACATGCCCTCATCGTATGTTGTTGTTGTTCCTACAACCTCCCCGCGGGCGGCATGTGTGTTCCTTTTTGCAAAAGGTATCTACCCCTTGTCTGGTCCCTTCTTTTCCCCAGGTTGGAGGGGGAAGCTGAACGTCCTCTGGAGTCTTTCTTCCCCACTCCCGGGAAGTGGAAAAGGCAGTCGGCGTTTTGGAACGGGTAGATGGGGAGTTTTACACACGCACCCGCAGCTGGCGGGGGGAGACGGCGTGGTCGGTGTAGATGCACAATTTTTCGATGGTCAGGGGTGTGGTCTCGCGCAGCTTGGAGGCCAACAGCATGCAGACCGCACCCAGGAGCTGCAACTGCGCCTTTCGGGTGGGGACGCAGGACAGGTAGCGATCCAGGTAGTTCATGGCCAGGGGAAAGACTTCCTCCTCGCAGCGCTGCTCCTCGCACACCTGGCGGAGCACGAATTGTCACCATTGTCACCGACGGAGAGGGAGGAGATAGAGTGCAGGAGTATGGGAAACACAGCGGGAGGAAGAGGCTGGGTGGGGTGGGGGCGCCTAAGAGAAGTGGAATGGGGCGCGGGGCCACGAGAGAGGGTGAGCGGCCTAGAGTGACAAGGACCAGTAACGCAGGAGGATGCGCCCTCCCCACGGTGATGCCCCCAACCCCCATATCCTCTGCGTCGTCCCCTCCTTTCTCATCTGGAAGTTGGGGGGGGGGGTGGCAAAGCCCAGGCGCCCTCCCTTGCGAGGAATCCCAAACAGTGATTCCCCCTCCCCCACAGCGGAGGGGTGCATGCAGGAAGGGTCGCCCGCTGCGGCCCGAGAGGAGAAGCCTGGCCCCAATTACCGCCACCCACCGCGCACGCCCAAGGGGAAGGAAGGAGATTCCAGCCGCCGCCTTCTCTCCCGCACTTTTCATTTCCCCGTCGGCCAGAACAGGGCGCACCACCCCAACCCCCAGCCAGCACCCCGCGACACACGCAGGAACCGAGAAGACCGGGCGGGGTGTGGGGCGAGCAGGGGCCGCGGAAGGGGCCGGGCGCGTGGCTGTGGTGCCACCGCGCCGGCCCAAAGAGAGGCTCGGTCAGGGGTGCCCACAAGCGGCCGTCCAAGTCGGAAAGAACGTTTATCAGGGCTGGGGGGGGGGAAGGGTGGGGGACGGGGACACCCCGGAGAGAGCCAGAAAGGCCAGGCCACGAGAAGAGGGGGAGGGGGACCGGTGTCGTGGCCGCCGGGGCATCTTGCAGAGCGGTGTTAGGGAACGTGCCGTCCCGATCTGGGTCGGGGATGTAGGTCCAGAGTCGGGGGTCGGGGTGGGGGGTGACGGGGTAGAAGGGTGGGCATCCGGGCGGTACCTCCAGCATCCAGTACGCCAGCATCTTCCGCATGTGCGGCTTGATCTCCCTCTGCACGCACTGGAAGTAGGAGGCTCGGGGCACGTAACGCTCTTCCAGGCGGAGCAAACTCTGCAGGACACGCTGGTCCCCCAGCAGCCGCGGGTCGGGCCCGGCCCGGGGCGCATGCCAGCTACCCTCGCAGCAGAGCAACTCCATCTTCGGGCAGAGGCGGCGCGACGGGGAGTGCGAACTCGCGGAGTCGGGACGCGGGGCCGGCGGGCCGGAGAGCGTGGCGCGGCGCGCGGGTCTGGCGCTGGCGCTGGCGAGGCGCTGGCACTGAGCGGTGCAGCCCCGGCCCGCCCGCCGCCCGCGCGCGCCGCTTCCCTGACAGGCGCCCCGCCCCTCGCGACGATGTAGCAACCGTGGAATGCTCGGACGTCGCTACGTTCCAGAAGGCGGAGCCACCGGCCCCCCAGACGGAAAGGGCTGGCAAGGCTCTCTTTCCCCTCCCTCAGAGCGGCCCCATTGGCTTTCCCCCGCACAGGCCGGCCGGCTTCCGGGCACCGGCCCTCCCGACCCCCGGGTGGAGTGCACTTTTCTGGGAGTTGGGCCTTTTTCTGCAGCCATGGAGCCTCCCAGTTTGCTTCTCGGAGCCTGCTCACACGATAAAGAACTTTCTTTTCTTTTTGCAAACGGAGATTCATTCAATCATTCGTCAGACCCCCCCCCCCCACTTCAACTGCTGCTTGCTCTACGCTCTACGGAATGGAAGAGTGGTTTTTAATGCATGCTGTTTGAAGCACTGTATGTGAGATAACTTAATGCCTTTTTAAAGGATTTATTTCTTTGAATGGCTGAGTTACAGAGACAGAGGGATTTTCCCATCTGCCTCTTCATTCCCCAAGTGGCCACAAACACTGGGACTGGACCAGGCCAAAGGCCTGGAACTCCCTGGTTGGTTCCCCCATGTGAGTGGCAGCGCCCCAGGGCCTGGGTCATCTTCCACAGCTTTCCCAGGCACATCAGCAGGAAGCACATTCATAACCAGCGCAGCCAGGGCTTGGAAGCACCAGCTGCCAGGAACTTACCAAGTCTTAGCTAAAATTCCATCAGTTAAGCATTATGCTTATTTCTAGATGAGCAAACTGAGGGACAGCCCTGTGACAGTCAGCCAGAACTGGAAAGCTGGCCCTTCGTGCTATCCACCACTGCGCCTTACACTGGGATGGCAGGCATTCCCCGCCGGCGGCATCCCCTGGGAGCAGGTGAGACTTTCTCAGGCTCACCACTCACCTGCCACAGAAGAAGCGGTGTGTTGACCGCATTCCCGTGCACTTCAAAGTCAGAAAAGCTGCTTTGGTCCAAACCAGCTTACTACAGAAATGCAACAGGGTGGACAGGCCAGGGACTCAAGGCCCCGCCTTGCCATGAAATCCTCTGTGTGGCCTTAGTGTCTGCAGAGAAGACAGAGAGGGAGGGAAGAAGCCACCTCTTTTCTAAAAGAGCTGACTGCGCAGACTGTGAAGTCTACCACTTGCCGTTTCTATTGCAGAACTGTTCTTTTTTTTTTTTTTAAGATTTATTTATTTTATTGGAAAGGCAGATATACAGAGAGGAAAACCACTCCCCAAGTGGCCACAACAGCCAGCGCTGCACCGATCCGAAGCCAGGAGCCAGGAACTTCTTTCTGGGTCTCCCACACAGGTGCAGGGTCCCAAGGCTTTGGGCTGTCCTAGACTGCCTTCCCAGGTCACAAGCAGGGAGCTGGATGGGAAGCGGAGCCGCCGGGATTAGAACTGGCACCCATATGGGATCCTGGCGCGTTCAAGGCGAGGACCTTAACCACTACGCTATCACGCCAGGCCTAGAACTGTTTTAAATGGGAGAAGGTTTTAGCATCCTCCTAGCTTAGGAGCCACCAAGGAGATGAGTAACCACCAGAGAGATGACAGTGGGGGGAGAGGACCCATGTTCTCTGCTAGCCATTTCCTCTATGATGTGTTCTTTTTCATCAAATACATTTTTAAGGATTTAATTTTTATTGGAAAATCAGATATACAAAGAGAGAGAGGAACATCTTCTGTCCGCTGTTTCACTCCCCAAGTGGCTGCAATGGTCAGAGCCCAGCCGATCCCAAGCCAGGAGCCCAGAGCCTCCCCCAGGTCTCCCACGCGGGTGCAGGGTCCCAAGACTTTGGCTGTCCTCGTCTGCTTTCCCAGGCCACAGGCAGGGAGTTGGATGAGAAGAAGGGTGGCCAGGACACAAACCGACATTCATATGGGCTCCCCGTGCATGCAAGGCAAGGATTTCAGCCACTAGGCTCCCCTCCCCTGCCAGTTCCCATCAAATACATTTTCTTGTATTTTTCATATCACAGAAATATTCTTTTGCATTATGGAAATTTAGGGAACACAGATACGCCACAAAAAAGAGGAAATCATAATCATTTGCAATTTCATCATTCAGATATAATCTTTTAAAATATCAGTTTATTTTTCTAATCTTTGCTCAATGAATAAACACATATTTTTAATGGATTCACCACAAACTTTTTGACAAGTTTTCACTCACAACATATGCCAAGAACAATTTTCTACATTATTAAGTATTCTACAACTTTAAAAAGATTTATTTATTTGAAAAGCAGAGTTAGAGAGGGACAGAGAAAGAGAGTTCATTTTCTGGTTCACTCCCCAAATGGCCGCAGACAACCAAAGCCAGAAGCCAAGAGCTTTTACCAGATTTCCCACGTGGTGGCAGGGCCCAGGTAGCACAGAGCTGGATCAGAACTGGACAGCCTGGGCTCAAACCAGCGATCATATGGGATGCTAGCACTACAAGCGACAGCTCAACGTGCTGTGCCCCTAAGTATGTAAGCCATTTTAATGGTCATTTAGGACAGTACTAGTGAATATATCATAGTATGTTGTACCAAACCAGTGTCCTAGTTCTGCTCAATTAGAAACAATGCTGTGAAACATTCTTGTGGTATTAGCTTTGTGCATACTCATGACTATTTCTAGAAGTGAATTAATTTCTAGAAGTGAAATTTCTCAACTTGAAGTTAGGAAACATTTTAAGGCTTTTGATACAATTCTTATTACAAAATCCCCCTGCTGAAAGACAAACCAATCGACTCCACCAACGCTAGATTTCTGTTTTTCAAAAAGCAATTGCACTAACTGGAGGGATTAAAAGTGGCTTTTTCATAATAAAACATGTTTTGGCACATTATTAGACATTTGCATTTCTTATGTAAATAAGTTACTCATGCCTTTTGCTCATTCTTGCATGTTTTTGTTATTGATTTAAAAGTGTTCATTACATTTTAAGGATGTTACCTTTTTCATGTTGTTTTCTCTGCCATGTATTTTGCAAAACAAAATTTCAGTTCACTCTTTGACTTTCACTTGCAGCTCATGGTGAACTTTTTTAAGTTTAACAAATAAAAGTTGTTCTAGTTATTTTAAATAGATGAGAAGGGTTTTTTTTTTTCTTTTTCTCCTTTTTTTCATGTTGTTTTCTCTGAATGTCCTTGTTAGATATTCAACACAATTTTGGATTTATAGATGACAAAGTTTTTTTTTTTTTTGTTTGAAAGACACAGAGAACTCCGATCTGCCAGTTACTCCCCATCTACTCCCCAGGGTTGGACCAGGCCAGAGCCAGGAGGGTGGAACCCAACCCAGATAGCCCATGTGGCAGAGGTCCAACCAACCTGAGCCATCATCTGCTGCCACCCAGGGGACTGGAACGGGCAGCTGGAGCCAGACCTCAAACACAGGCATGGGAAAGGAGTGACAACTGTGGGGTCAAGTGCCCGCCCCATAAGGCTTATTTATGTTGTAGCCTTATTTACCAGTATTTTCTTTCATGATTTCTGTTTTTCAGTAATGCCTTCCTTATCTTAAAATCATAAAAGTGCTAGAAAAAATATAAGGAATATCTAAAGATGAGTTTTTAATCTTTCAGAGAGCTTGTTGAAATTGCACACTACAGGCCCCGCGTGGTGGCCTTGGCTAAAGTCCTAGCCAGGATCCCATGTGGGTGCTGGTTTGTGTTCCAGCTGCTCCTCTTCCCTTCCAGCTCCCTGCTTATGGCCTGGGAAAGCACTGGAGAACGGCCCAAAGCCTTGGGACCTTGTGCCTTGTGTGAGACCCTGACGAAGCTCCGGGTTCTTGGCTTTGGATGGGCTCAGCTCTGGTCATTGCGGCCACTTGGGGAGTGAGCCAGCGGGTAAAGGATCTTTTACTCTGTCACTCCTCTCTGTAAATCTGCCTTTTCAATAAAAAATAAATATTCAATAATAATAATAATAAATTGCAGATTGCAGGGGCACCGTGGTAAAGTAGGCAAAGCCTCTGCCTCCAGTGCCAGCATTTCATATAGGTGCCAGTTTGAATCTCGGCTCTGTCCCGCTTCCAATTCAGCTCCTTTAGTAATGCATGCTGGAAATAAGTGGGAGCTGGCCTGAGCCCTTAGGACCCGGTATCCATGGGGGAGACCTGGAAGAAGCTCCTGGCTTTGTATCTGCTCAGCTCTTGCTGTTGTGGCCACTTAGGGACTGAACCAGCAGATGGAAGATCTTTGTCTCTCCTTCTCTCTGTAAATCTGCCTTTTAAATTTAATTTTAAAGAAAAAAATCTTTAAAAAAAAGAAATAATTTTTTAAATGTAAAAAGAAACAGTGGCAAATTAGAAAAGGGCTGGTGGTGGGATGTCACGAGGGTAGAGAAAGGACGGTCATGCTTTCTTCCCCTTCCTCCCTTCACCCGTGGGAAGTGTGCATCGGAGAGTGACCAAGGCACACAAGGTGACAGGAGAGGGCCACAAGGTAAGGCTCAGGGGCTCTCATGCAGACCCCTTGAGAAGATGGGTGGAGTCATGCCGCCCTGGGGCTGGGGCTGGGTGAGCCCTGCACAGGGAGACGGACAAACCCTGAGGTCAGGATGCTTCTCTTTACAGACCTGGCTCTGGGATTTGCGACTCCGGGGGACTTGCTGTCACCCCTTCTGTCTATTTCCTCATTTGTGCAAGGGAGGGAGGGTCTCTGAAGTCCAAGTGGGCAGAAAGTGTCTTGCAACTTGCCTGATGCAAAGCCAAAGGCTCCAGAAGGGACAGTGTTTGAATATTGACTCCTGCTTTCTCTCTCTCAGCACTTGTATGCAGCACCCTCTTCTGCAAATGGGAAAAGTTGGAGCAGCAAGAGCCCTGCCATTGGAAGGCAGCTGCAGTAAACTTCGGCAACCCAGCTCATGGTGCATGGAGGCCACTCCAGGGCCCAAGCCCACCTGTGCTGCCACTCTGCCCTCACTAGCTACGTGACTTCAGAAAAGGCACACGACCTCTCTGTGTCTGTGTCCTTTGCTAAGACAACAATGTTAGTACCTCCCCTACATAGGTACTGCTTATGAGGAGAAACGGTTAATTTGCTTCTGTTATTTATTTTGTTCCTGGGTTTCAAGTGACAGAGGGAGAGACAGAGAAGGAGGGAGAGATCTTTCATTCCCTGGTTCACTCCCCAAAGGATCTCCACAGCTGAGGCTGGGCCAGCCTGGGCCAGGCTGGGCCAGGCTGGAGCCAGGAGCCAGGAGCTCCACTTGGAGCTCCCACGTGGACGCCAGGGACTCATGCGTGTGTGTCATGTTTCACTGCCTTCCCAGGTGCATTAGCAGGGAGCTGGATCGGATATGAGATGCTGGCACAGCAGATGGTAGCTTAACCGGCTGTACTACATGCTGGACCCAAAATAGTTAGTTTTTATAAAACATACAGTGCTGTTGCCTGCTCTGGGAGACCCTCTTAACCATTTCTGAGACAATTTACCAGACATTCTCCATCACAGTGGGAGATGAGGAGCTGTCTGCCAGCTGCCCTTGCCGCTGTGGTGCTATATTTCTTATCATGAATATTCCATGTACTTGAAGCAGCTTTCACATACCACAATCACAACTAATATAATTCTGAGCACTGGAGTGTCGATGCTTTACATAAATCAGCCATTTGGGGTCCAGCAGTGTGGCACAGCTAGTTAAGCTGCCACCTGTGATGCCAGAACGCTCCTCAGCAGTGACTTCCCAACCCTCTCCAGGGTCCACCCTCCCATCCGTCCCTCTGCAGCTTCCCTGGTCCAGGCTCCACCTTCCTGGACCCAGCTGCTCTCCCACACTCAGCCCATGTCCCATGGATGTTCTGCCTAAAATACATCTTCAGTCCTTTCTGCATTTCCACAGCTCGCACCCAGCACTAAGTTGCACCATCTGTCACATAGATAAGGTGGGGAGCTTCCTGATGAGCCCACCCTGCCCTTCCAGGCTCAGCTCAATATGGCCTCCCTCTGTGGGCTCTCCCTTTCACTGAGGTGATTGCCAAAGACCCTACGTGAGCCCATTGCCCACCTATCTTGGTCTTACCTTCTGCTCTGGTCATACTGCTCCTGAAACATGCCGAAGAGCCACACTCCCTTCTTCACTTGCTCTTCTGGAATGTTCTGCCTCAGCACACCCACATGGCCCCCTCCGTCACTCCTTTCAGGCTACACCTCTAAAGCTGTATGCCTTCGCAGCCTTTCTTGGCAAATAAAACTAAGTGGATAGGCCTGGCACGATAGCATAGCGGTTAAGGTCCTTGCCTTCAACGCACCGGGATCACATATGGGCGCTGGTTCTAATCCCGGCAGTCCCACTTCCCATCCAGCTCCCTGCTTGTGGCCTGGGAAAGCAGTCGAGGATGGCCCAAAGCCTTGGGATCCTGTATCCATGTGGGAGACGCGGAAGAAGCTCCTGGCTTCAAATGGGCTCAGCTCCAGCCATTGCAGCCATTTGGCAAGTGAACCAGTGGAAGAATGATCTTTCTCTCTGTTATCTCCTCTACAAATCTGTCCTCCCAATAAAAATAAATAAATCTTTAAAAAGGAAAGAAAATTGAAATACAGCCTATGTATCCCTATACACTGATTTTTTCTCCCTCTTTCTGGTTATCTGGAATCTGAGGAGGCTTTCCAGCCCTGTCATTGTGTTTGAGATTCCTGGTCCACAGGTGAGGAGCAGGTGAGTAGCAGGGCCACCGGTGTACCAGGGAAATCAGCTAGCCGGGGAAGCACTCCTCCTTCTAGGCATGGGTGTCACCTGAGTGAGCTCTGGAGTTTGGCCGGTGTCTGGCCTTGCTAACTGCCAGTTTTGGGAATTGCAGGATTTTCATCTGCAGGATGGGGATAGTAATGAGCGAATGTGATGATTGCAAATCGTCAGGAAAGATAGTTATGCTCACCAACAATCTCACACTTACCGCACGTCTTTCCCTTCCACATCCCCAGCAGGCTTTAGATTGCCCTGTGTTGTGCTAAATACAGGTCAGAGCTTCCATTGGGAACTTCCGTCTTGGGCCCAGCGCCATGGCCTAGCGGCTAAAGTCCTCGCCTTGAACACCCCGGGATCCCATATGGGCACCGATTCTAATCCCAGCAGCTCCACTTCTCATCCAGCTCCCTGCTTGTGGCCTCAGAAAGCAGTCGAGGACGGCCCAAAGCTTTGGGACCCTGCACCCGCGTGGGAGACCCAGAAGAGGCTCCAGGTTCCCAGCTTCGGATTGGCGCGCACCGGCCATTGCGGCTCACTTGGGCAGTGAATCATCAGATGGAAGATCTTCCTCTCTGTCTCTCCTCTCTGTATATCTGACTTTGTAATAAAATAATAATAATAAAAAAGGAACCTCCGTCTTTAGGACTGTGTTGTGGCATAGCAGGCAAAGAAACAGCCTAGGACATGTAGGACATGTACATTCTATATGGGTGCTCACTTGTGTCCTGGCTGTTCCGCTGCCAGTCCAACTCTATGCTAATGTGCCTGAGAAAAGCAGCAAATGATGGCCTGAGTCCTTGTGTCCCTGACTCCCATGTGGGAGACCCAGATGAAACTCCTAGTTCCTGGCTTCAGCCTGGCCCTGCCCTGGTCATTGCAGCTATCTGGGGAGGGAACCAGCGAAAGGAAGATTTCTCCTTTCTCTCCCTCTCTGCGTAATTCTTTCCAATAATCTTAGAAACAAAACAAAAAACCAACCAACCAACCTCCTCCGGTCATCTAACGTGAGAATCCCGCACAGTGCAGCAATGCTGAGAAGTCAAGACCAGAGAAGACTTATACTGGGCCTCTGCAGCGGAATCCACTCACCAGAGACAGGCAGAATGGTTTGTGTGAGATGGGAAGGGTGGGCTGCACTGGGAGTGGAGGGGGTTGGAGTTTCTAGCCACCCGAATTCCTCAAGTGTGAGAATGGAATGGCAGGAGCTCATCGAGTATGCAGGAGCAGAAAGGGAGAGGCAGAACAGGGGCAGCTGACACAAGTTGAGCCATGTGGAGGTGGGAGGAGAGGTGTGTTTCAACACGGCAAATACCCCCTGGCAGTACGCAACCGCACTTCGGTAGACTCATCAGCATAGATTCCACTAGCTAAGTGCTTTCTCCTGGCCAGGCCCTGAGAGCTTTGTCTATTTGCACTGTGAAGTGTGGGTGCCAGTATTCCCCCAACCTGACATTAGGAAGAAGAAAGAAAAAGGTTAGACTCTGCAGTGTTCATTGTGATGTCGTGGGTTAAGCCCTCCAGTCCACACTGCAGTGCAGGTTTTGGTCCTGGCTGCTCCTCTTCTGACTCAGCTCCCCACCAGTGTGCATCCATGGAGGCAGCACATGATGGATCAAATACTTTGGGTCCCAGTTATCCACCTGGAATATAGGTGGAATTATTGCCTCCTGACTTTGATGTGGCTTAGCCATGCCTGTTGCAGGCATTTTGGCAGTGAACTGTCTTTCTGCCTTTCCGTCCCTCTATCTTTCAAACAGATAAAAAATAAGTAAGTAAATGCTTAGGAAAATAAGCTTAGCTAGGCTCAATATCAACCAGAGAAGTGTGTCCAATGAATGCCAGACCTGGGACTTTACCAAGTTCCATTTTTTTAAAAGATTTATTATTTTTTTTTTTATTGAAAGGCGGATATACAGAGAACAGGAGTGAGAGAGAGGAAGAAGATCTTCCATCCGATGATTCATTCCCCAAGTGACCGCAACGGCTGGAGTTGAGCCACTCTGAAGCCAGGAGCCAGGAACTCTTCCAGGTCTCCCACGCGGGTGCAGGGTCCCAAGGCTTTGGGCCGTCCTCGACTACTTTCCCAGGCCACAAGCAGGGAGCTGGATGGGAAGCGGGGCTGCTGGGATTAGAACCAGCGCCCATATGGGATTCCGGGTGTACAGGGCAAGGACTTTAGCCACTAGGCTATCACCAAGGCCCACCAAGTTCCCTTTTAACTTAAGCTACCATTTTGCTGTTTAAACACGAACTAGACAACAGCAGATGGAGTACACGATGTGGCAACTGGGAGGGTGGCATGGAAATGACATGGGAATTCATGCAAGAAGCATCAGAAAGCCTGACCATCTCCATTTGAGTCCCAGGACCTGGCCGTGTCCCAACTTCATACACAACCCAGGTGAGTGTGCCACGGGAGCCTGTTCGGTCTGTGAAAGGGGATATCACACTACTCAGAGGGTGGTTCTAGAACCATATGAGATAACGCTCGAGGTACAAAGCTCTGAGTCAACTATGGCATGCTATACTAGCAGAACCTGAGGAATTGTGCGGAAATCCCGGAAGGAATGTGCTTTGCTCCTCGTAGTGCGCCCCCATGGACCACATCCCAACCCCTGCCCTAGCTCCCCGCCTTGTGAACAGAAGCCAGATTTTGTTGTGGTATCAGGTGACCAGGCAACTAGTGGTCTCAGAGGTGGAATCCAACTCATTTCCAATCAAATCCTGATGACTCCACAACTGGTTCAGGACTTGAATTCTGATCAATAAGTAAATAAGCCTGCTAAGAGGCTTCTATAAATGGGACAATGGAAGAAAAGGGTTACTTTTCTGCTGTGTGTGAGAATGCAATAAGATTTGCTGAGTTTTCATTGAATGCTCTCTGTGTGCCCGGCACTATTCTGGGAATTTGAAAGAAGGGACTGGTGGCATTACAGCTCAAGACACTGGCATTCTGTATGAATTGGTTGCCAATCCGAGTCTGGGCTGCTCCACTTCTAATCCAGTTCCCTGCTAGCACAGCTAGGAAGGCAGTAGATGATAGTCCGAGTGCTTGGGCCCCTGCCACCCATGTGGGAGACCTAGCTATAGCTCCTGGCTCCTGGCTTCAGCCCACTGCAATCATTTAGGGAGTGAACCAATGGATGAAGATCTCTCTGTGTATTGTTCTGCCTTTCAAATAAACAAATAAGTCAAGCAATGTATTTAATCTACATAATATCAAGATTCTTTTTCAAAAATACATAAACAGGGGCCAGTATTGACCCATAGCATGTGAAGTTGCCACCTGTCTCGCTGGCATTCTGTACGGGAACTGGTTTGGGTTCCAGTTATCCCACTTTCAACATAGCTCCCTGCTAATGGTCTGGGAAAGCTGCAGAGGATAATGATCCCAGCACTTGAGCTCCTGCATCCACAGAGGAGACCCAGAAAAAGCTCCTAGTTCCTGGCTTCGGACCAGCCCAGCTCTGGCTATGGAGGAAGCAAGCCAGAGATTTGAAGAGCTCATGATTCTAGAGGTTGAGGGGTTCAAGATCAAGACATCAGGGGTTCCAGAATGAGGCAAATGGCTGTTTTCCCATTTTACAGTGTGGTTAAGTAAATTACCCAACTGTCTGGCAGCCACGGGCTTTGGAGCCATGCTTGCTGGGTGGAACCCACACCCTTACACTGTACTGCAATGCCTGGAGCAGCTGCAGTCGGGTTGCAGCTGACACCTAAGAATGGCAATCCCACCTTTCCCTCCCTGCTGAATTAACCAGCCCTGAATCACCTATCTCTGGCCTGTTTGTGCTATGTTGAAACACAGGTTGTACATCCCTTATCCAAAATGCTGATTCCCATGAGATTTGGGACTTCTTCAGATATCCATGTTTTGAGGACCTGAGCTTAAACATGAAATTCATTTATTTTTTCTTATCTACTTTATACATATAGGCTGAAGGTAATTTTATGCATTTTTATGAATGAAATATTTACAAAGGTAAATTTATGAATTTTAAACAATTCTGTGCGTGAAACAAGCTTTACAGTATAGACTTCTCAGATTAGGGATGCTCAACACATAATCAGTTTTTCTTACTGTTTATTTCATTCCTCAAGTTACATTTCTGTTCTCAGTGCTCACCAGCAAGGACAGGACAACCTTCAATTGTAAACAGATGAGGAGTTCTAGCAGTTAAGAATTGATTTTTATTTTTTTTTTAAGTCCTCACCTTGAACGTGCCGGGAATCCCATATGGGTGCTGGTTCTAATCCCGGCAGCTCCACTTCCCATCCAGCTCCCTGCTTGTGGCCTGGGAAAGTAATTGAGGACGGCCCAAAGCTTTGGGACCCTGCACACACGTGGGAGACCTGGAGGAAAGTTCCTGGTCCCCGGCTTTGGATTGGCACAGCACCGGCCATTGTGGTCACTTGGGGAGTGAATCATCGGACGGAAGATCTTCCTCTCTGTTTCTCCTCCTCTCTATATATCTGACTTTGTAATAAAAATAAATAAATCTTTCTAAAAAAAGAATTGATTTTTATTTTACAAACTCTTACAGAGAACACAGACAGAAGGTACACCTCGGCTAACTTTCAGTGTGTTGATTCCTAAACCCAACAACAACAGCGTATGGAAACTAGTTTATGAATGCAGATACAAAATCCTTAGCAGGTCTTTGGCAAACTGACTCCTGCAACATGTCCAAAAGGTAATACCTTGTGATTAAGTTGATATTATACTAAAGTGAGTGGTCATTTGTTACTTGGCATGAAAAATATAATCGACACAACCAGCAGATTAAAGGTAGAAAACCACATAGCCACATTAATAGATGCCAAAAAAGCTTTTGATGGGACTCAGCGTGGTGGCCTAGTGGATGAAGTCCTCCCCTTGAATGCGCCAGGATCCCATATGGGCGCCGGTTCTAATCCCGGCAGCTCAACTTCCCATCCAGCTCCCTGCTTGCTGCCTGGGAAAGCAGTAAAGGATGGCCCTAAGTCTTGGAACCCTGCACCCATGTGGGAGACCTGGAAGAAAGTTCCTGGATACTGGCTTCAGATCAGCACAGCACAAGCCATTGCGGCTCACTTGGGGAGTGAATCATCGGACAGAAGATCTTCCCCTCTGTCTCTCCTCCTCTCTGTATATCTGATTTTATAATAAAAATAAATATGTCTTTTTTAAAAAGCCTTTGTACAGGGCCCGGCGGCGTGGCCTAGCGGCTAAAGTCCTCGCCTTGAAAGCCCTGGGATCCCATATGGGCGCCGGTTCTAATCCCGGCAGCTCCACTTCCCATCCAGCTCCCTGCTTGTGACCTGGGAAAGCACTGGAGGACGGCCCAAAGCTTTGGGACACTGCACCCGTGTGGGAGACCCGGAAGAGGTTCCAGGTTCCCGGCATCGGATCGGCGTGCACCGGCCCGTTGTGGCTCACTTGGGGAATGAATCATCGGATGGAAGATCTTCCTCTCTGTCTCTTCTCCTCTCTGTATATCTGACTTTGTAATAAACTGAATAAATCTAAAAAAAAAAAAAAGCCTTTGTACAGCTGATATTTATTAATAATAATAACAATGATGCTGATGATACAAATCTTGGCAAAACGGGAATACATGGGAGTTCCCCTAACCGAACATAAGATGTTTCTAAGTAAATATCTCATTTAATGAAGACACATCAAAATGAGCCAGGGAGGGCCCATGCTTGTAGTGCAGCAAGTTCAGCTGCCACTACACAGTGTGGGTTCGAGTTCCAGCTATTCTATTTCTGATCCAGCTTCCTGCTAATGCAACTGGGAAGCAGATGTTGGCCCTGCCACCAACATGAGAGACCCGGATGGAATCCATGGCTCCTGCTGGCAGCCTGGCCTCGTTCTGGCTATTGCAGCCATTAGGGAGTAGATAAGACAGATGGAAGATCTCTGTGTCTGCTACTATGCCTTTCAAATAAATATATTTTTTAAAGTACACAAAATAAGGAACAGACTTTGAGCCTAGCAGTTAAGACTCCCATGTGTTACATTAGCAATGTTTGGATTTGAATCTGACCCCAGCTCTAGCTTTCTTTTTTTTTTTTAAAGATTTATTTATTTATTTTTTATTGGAAAGTCAGATATACATAGAGAAGGAGAGACAGAGAGGAAGATCTTCAACCTGTTGATTCACTCCTCAAGTGGCACAACATCTTTCAGGTCTCCCACACGGGTGCAGGATCCCAAGGCTTTGGGCCATCCTCAATTGCTTTCCCAGGCCACACAACGGAGCTAGATGGGAAGCGGGGCTGCCAGGATTAGAACCGGTACCCATATGGGATCCTGGCGCATGCAAGATGAGGACTTTGCTGCTAAGCTACTGCGTTTGGCCCAGCCCAGCTCCTAACTTTCTGCCAATGCAGTGAAAGCACAAGCGACTGAGTTTCTGCTTTTTCTGGGTTGAATTCCAGGCTCCTGACGCTGGCCCTTTCCAGTCTTTGGCATGGTAGGCATTTATCTGTCTCTGAAATACATTGTTTTCGGGCCCGGCGTCGTGGCCTAGCAGCTAAAGTCCTCGCCTTTAACGCACTGGGATCCCATATGGGCACCGGTTCTAATCCCAGCAGCTCCACTTCCCATCCAGCTCCCTGCTTGTGGCCTGGGAAAGTAGTCGAGGACGGGCCAAGGCTTTGGGACCCTGCACCCACGTGGGAGACCTGGAAGAGGTTCCTGGCTCCAGACTGGCAAAAGCACCGGCCTTTGCAGTCACCTGGGGAGTGAATCATCGGACGGAAGATCTTTCTCTCTGTCTCTCCTTTCTGTATATCTGACTTTGTAATAAAAATAAATAAACCTTTTAAAAAAAAAAGAAATACATTGTTTTCAATGTTAAAGAAGAAGAAAAGAAGAAAAAGAAGTAGCAGCAGCAGCAGCAGCCGCTGAGCAAAAAGCCAAACACACCAAGCCAGTGTCTGGGAAAGACCAAGAAGTGCTTGCTCCTCCTGTCTGCCCGCACTTTTCCTGGGATAGCAAGGCCACCTGCACTAAAGGGAGACCAGCATCTTCTTCCCCGCCCCCAAGCAACTTGCACCCCACAACTGTGAATTTGCCTGAGCAGAACCATATCTGTTCAGTTTTATACACTCCATACCCCAGGGCCATCTTGCAGTTCTTCCCCTTCTTTAGTTTCCTGATCCAGTTAGAGGCAATCAAACTATCCCTTCTCACCCCGGAAATGTCCTTAAGCTCTTCCTCTTCCTAGTCCTCTTGTTGGGTTTTTAGCAAATTTGTAAAAGGCTGCCAGCAAAATAAACTCCTTACCACAAAGAGGAGCTGGATCTCTCCAAGGAACCAGACAGCATCACCTGAAATTGCCTGCTGCTTGCATACCTGAAGCTTTCTTGAAGTCTATATGGTCTGCCTTAGAAATGTATGTATATTTTGGGTTCTGGTCCATCCTATAAGTACTAGTGATCGTAACAGAAAAAAAATCATGGTTTCCATTATTAATGATAAAGGAGAAGTGAACTCCCCAAAAGCTAAGAATCTCCTACGGATGGCTGAAGGAGCTCATCTGGGGGCATTTTAGGCCCTTCTTGGGAAGGCTGGGCCTACCTCTCTATTGCGAAAGTCTCCTGAACTGGTGTCTTCGTACTGTCTCCAGACAGATCCAGATCAATGGCCCGAGGCCATCAGATTAATCTCTCATAGACACTCCTTTCATCTCCAGCCCAAGGACCTGCTTATCGGGTCATATTTAAAAGTCAACCCGCCTGCCTTTTAAAGTCCTCCTCCTTGAGGCCCCAGCTGCCCTGTCCAATGTTATCTCAGCGGCAGCACTCCAGCCCATCTCAGGGCCTTATCCCTCCCCAGCCACCTGCCTCCTGCTCCCTTCTCCAAATCCAGCCCCTTTTCCTTCAGGTCTTGCTCTTGGCCCACCTCCTTCAGGAAGCGTCCCAGGGTTGTACAGGTGAAAGAGCATGGAAATGTAGGGCCAAAAAGATCAGCGGAGCCCCCAAGGGCACACCGCCAGTGAATGCCTATTCCAAATTATTCTCATTTTCTATTAATAAATCCCATCTTCGCCCCAAAGACTGGAAACTCTTGGGAGTAAGCACAGAATTCTTTATTCCCAAATTTGGTTAACTGCTGGAAAGACCTGCTCTGTATACATGTGAGGGCTTGGGCTCCTGTTTCCCTACCCTGGAAAGGACTTTATGTGGATAGTCTTACCTCTGATTTCAGACATTCACTTTAGTAAAATCTAGCTTACATTCATTTATTTGAGAGAAAGAAAGGGACAGAGAAAGAGAATGCCCACCTACTACCTCACTCACCCCCACACAAGGCCCACAAAAACTGAGGCTCAAGTTTACAGCCAGGTCTCCCCTTGGGGTGGCATCAACCCCCTTGCTTGAGCCAGCACCACAGTTTCACAGGGCCTGCATTAGGAGGAAGCTGGTGTCAGGATGTGCGGTTGGGAATCGAACCCTGGCCCTCCAGGGTGGGACATGGGCATCTGAACCTGCAGTGTAACCACTGTGAATACCTTGCCCCCACTTTTTCATGTTTACATGGTCATGACTGTTGCTGCAACACAGAGTAGGAAAGGCACACTTTCAAGGAAGATTTGTACTTCCTCCATTCCCTCCCCAGTTTCACTCCCAAACCCGTCTCAGGTGCTTCGTTCTTCTGCCCAGGAGAGGCTGCATCATTCATTCTCCCATTCATTCACTTCACAGTTTTGTGTGCTTTGCTTTAAAAAAAAAAAATTTATCTATTTTTATTTCACAGGCATATTTATGGAGAGGAAATATAGAAAGATCTTCCACCTGCTGGTTCACTCCCCAAATGGCCACAATGGCCAGAGCTGAGCCAGTCTGAACACAAGAGCCAGGAGCTTCTTTTGGGTCTCCCACATGGGTGCAGGGTCCCAGGGCATAGGCCATCCTTGACTGCTTTTCCAGGTCACAGGCAGGGAGCTGGGTAGGATGTGGAGCAGCTGGGACGCAAACTGGTACCCATTTGGGATCCTGACACTTGCAAGGGGAGGATTAGCCAATTGAGCCGTCATGCTGGGCTCTCCATGGATTTTTATTTTTATTTTTTTTTAAGATTTATTTTATTTTTCATTACAAAGTCAGACATACAGAAAGGAAGAGATACAGAGAGGAAGATCTTCCGTCCGATTATTCACTCCCCAGGTGACCACAACAACCAGTGGTGTGCCGATTTGAAGCCAGGAGCCAGGAACTTCCTCCAGGTCTCCCTCGCGGGTGCAGGGTCCCAAAGCTTTGGGCTGTCCTCGACTGCTTTTCCAGGCCACAAGCAGGGAGCTGGATGGGAAGTGGAGCTGCCGGGATTAGAACCGGCGCCCATATGGGATCCCGGCGCATTCAAGGTGAGGACTTTGGCCACTAGGCCACGGCGCCAGGCACTCCATGGACTTTTCCTGAGAACCAAACCAAACATGGGATACTCTGGGGGCCAATAACAGAAAGAAAACAATTTTTTTAAGAGTTATTTATTTTTATTACAAAGTCAGATATACAGAGGAGGAGAGACACAAAAATATTAAAAAAAAGAAAAGAAAACAATTCTTTAATTTTTACAGAGTAATATCTCCTGAAGGAATTAAGATGTGCTTTGCTTTTCTTCTTACTTACTTACCTTGACTTGGTCCTTTAACTAACTCAAGTATGTGGGTTTGGGGGCTTTGACTCATAGTGTGGTCAGAAATCTCCCTGAAATCAGGAACTAATTTTCTAGCTTTCTGGAATCTAAATAGGGTAAGAAGATGTTTCAGTTAGTACAAGCTGTGCTGACATTATTGTTGTACACCCTTTCATGCTCAGACGTGCCCCAGTTCTGCACAGCACTGTGGCACACTGGGTTAAGCTGCCACTTGCAACGTGGGCATCCAGTATCACAGCATCGATCCCAGTCCTTGCTATGATCCTTCTCATCCTGAGAGGCAGTGGATGATGGCTCCAAGTGCTTGGGCTGTTGTCAGCCACAAAGGAGATGCAGATAGAGTTCCTGCCTCCTGTCTTTGGCTTCGCTCAGCCCTGGCTCTTGCAGGCATCTGAGGAGTGAATCAGAGGATGGACGATCTCTGTCTCTCTGTCACTCTGTCTTTCAAGTAAATGGAAATAACTTTTGGGGCTTGTGCTGTAATATCGTAAGTTAAACTGCTGCCTGCTGTGCCAGAATATCCCATACAGGTGCTAGTTTATCTATTTTTATTTCAAAGGCAGATATATCGAGAGGAAATACAGGAAGATCTTCCTCCTGCTGGTTTACTCCCCAAATGTACACAATGACCAGAGCTGAGCCAATCTGAAAATGAGAGCCAGGAGCTTCCCATACAAGAGTATCCCATACAGGCTGCTCCACTTTCAATCCAAGTCCCTGGTAATGCAGCAAAAGATGGCCCAAGTGTTTGGGCTCCTGCACCTTTGTAGGATATATATCCAAGTCAGATATATAGAGAGGAGGAGAGACAGAGAAAGATTTTCCATTCAATAATTCACTCCCCAAGTGACTGCAACAGCCAGTGCTGTGCCTATCCGAAGTCAGTATCCAGGAACTTCTTCCAGGTCTCCCACGCAAGTGAATGGTCCCAAGGGGGTCATCCTCGACTGCTTTCCTAAGCCACAAGCAGGGAGATGGGTGGGAAGCAGGTCCACTGGGATTAGAACCAGTGCCCTTATGGGATCCTGGCGTGTTCAAAGCGAGGCCTTTAGCTGCTAGGCTACCATGCTAGACCCATATTATTACTTTTTTAATTGAACGATTTACAGAAAGGAGGAGATACAGAGAGAAAAATTTTCTAAACACTGGCTCACTCCCCAAGTGGCCACAATGGCCAGAGCTGAGCTGATCTGAAGCCAGGAGCTTCCTCCAGGTCTTCCACGTGAGTACAGAGTCTCAAGGCTTTTGGGCCATCCTTGACTGCCTTCCCAGGCCACAAGCCAAGGGCTAGATGGGTAGTGGAACAGCTGGGACACAAACTGGTGCCCATACGGGATCCCAGTACATACAAAGAGAGGATTGGTCACTAGGCCATTGCACTGGGCCCAGAAAGTCTTCAAAATGCGTCTCAGTTTGGAAAAAAAATCATACACTGCTAGTAGAGACTAAAATGGTGCATTCACTTCAGAAAATAACATGTCAGTTCCTCAAAATGTTAAATACAGAGTTAACATCCAATATAGCAATTCCACTTCTAGGCACACACCAAGAAAAACAGAGGTGTATCTTTACACAAAACTCTTCATTAAGGTCAGAATAGGATAATTCCTAATAACCAAAGAATGGGAAGACCCAAGGCTAAGCATGTGAACGAAGGACTATGATGTGGTCGATCCATAAAGGGGAATAGCACTCAGGCATAAAAAGGAAGAAAGCAATGACTCATGCTACCACGTGGCTAACACTAAAAATGTTAATGCTAAGCAAAAGCGGTCACATATCAGCCCAACGTCATCCATGTGAAATGTCTGTTAAAGACAAAATGCAGTTTAGTGCCTGCCTAGAGTTAGGCTGGTGGTGGTCAAACGGGTAAGATTGCTAAGGCATATGAAAAAAAACAAATGTATATATTTGTTTATACACACACACACACACACACATATATACTTAAGATTTAACTATTTTACTTGAAAGTCCAAGTTACACACACAAAGATCTTCCATCTGCTAGTTTGCTCCCCAAATAGTTGCAATGGTCCAAGCTGGGAGCCAGGAGCTTCTTCCTGGTCTCTCATGTGAGTACAGGTCTCAAGACCTTGGGTCATCCTCCGCTGCTTTCCCAGGCCCCAAGGAGGGAGCTGGATTGGAAATGGAGCAGCCAGAACAAGAACTGGCACCCGTATGGGATCCCAGTGCTATAAGTGAAGGATTAGCCTACTACGGCCAATGCACGAGCCCAGCATCTGAAAGTAACGTTAGATTATGATGGTGATTGCAAAACCATGTAAATGTGCAAAAAGTGAGACAAGTATATTGTTTTAGATGCAAATTCTGTTTCAAGGCAAATTCTGTGGTATGTAAATAAGATATATATATATATATATCAATTTTTAAAAGAAAAATGTTAAAATTTGGATGATAAATTGTTTTAAGATTGGGCCATTATCATGGCACAGTGGTTTAAGCTGCTGTTTATGATGCCAGTATCCTATAGCAGAGTGTTGATTCCAGTCCTGGCTATTCTGCTTGTTCTTAAAAAAGAAAAAAAAAGATTTTTTGTTTGAAATTTATTTTTGTTGGAAAGTCAGATTTACAGAGAGGAGGAGAGACAGAGAGGAAGATCTTCTGTCTGATGATTCACTCCCCAAGTGACCACAACGGCCGGTGCTGTGCCGATTTGAAGCCGGGAGCCAGGAACCTCCTCCAGGTCTCCCATGCAGGTGCAGTGTCCCAAAGCTTTGGGCCGTCCTCAACTGCTTCCCCAGGCCACGAGCAGGGAGCTGGATGGGAAGTGGGGCCGCCAGGATTAGAACCGGCAACCATATGGGATCCTGGCGCATTCAAGGTGAGGACTTTGGCCACTAGGCCACGGTGCCGGACCCAAAAGATTTATTTTTATTGGAAAGTCAGATATAGAGAGGATCAGAGACAGAGAGGAAGATCTTCCACCTGCTGATTCAGTTCCAAAGCAGCCGCAATGGCTGGTACTGCGCTGATCCGAAGCCAGGAGCCAGGAGCGTCCTCCAGGTCTCCCACATGGGTGCAGGATCCCAAGGCCTTGGGCTGTCCCCAGCTGCTTTCCCAAGCCACAAGCAGGGAGTTGGATGGGAAGCGGGGCTGCTGGGATTAGAACTGGTGCCAATATGGGATCCTGGCACATGCAAAGTGAGGACTTTAGCTGTTAGACTACCACGCCAGGCTGCTACTCTGCTTCTAATCCAGCTTTCTGCTGCCTGGGAAGGCAGCAGAAGATGGCCCAAGTGCTGTTGCTTCTATCACACACGTGAGAGCCCAGGATGGACTTGCTAGCTCCTGATTTCAGCCTGACCCAGCCCTGGCCGTTGCAGCAATTTGGAAAGACAAATCAGTGAATGGAAGCTCTCTCTGGAACTCTCTTTATTTTTTGTTATTCCACCTTTTGAATAGTTAAATGTTTATCTATTTAAACAACCTTAAAAAGCCTTTGAACAAAGTTAAAAAGGGGCCTTCTCTCTAGGGAAGCCTTATTATGAGTGACTGAGCATGCAGTGGCTTCCAAATGAGACAGACCTGGACCTGAATCCCACGTCTGGGATATACTCACGTGTGACCTGGGGGAAATGATCTGATTCCTCATCTGCACACTTGGGTAGGAAGGTCAAGGCTACTTTGGAGGGCTGCTGTGATGTCAGATAAAGCAGGAGAGCGTGGGAGCCCCCAGGACCATCTCAAAAGCACTCTACTTTGGGTAGCCATTGACAGTGGCTGAAGGCTGACACAGGATGGGTGGGCAGAGGGACCAGTGCCTGGATGAAGCCCATGCGACTCAGGATTCAGAGAGGCAATGATACCCAGTCCTTGAAACGAGATGCTCCCCTGACAAGCGTAGCCTCAAATTTCAGGTGAAGCTGTGGACCCTGCACTGCTGGGTCCTGAAGCACCCTTGTTAGCATTCCAAGCCCCTCTAAGCCGAGTGGAGAAGGGAGGACAGTCACTTTGAGAAGCTCCTCCTAGGCAATAGAGGCTGGACCCATGGGAGGGAGCAGATGGCCCACAGGGAGCCAGCTAACAAGTCCGATCAGGCAGGTGCACCTTGGCTTCTGAGCAGATAGCCAGGACAAGGTGGACTCTGTGCCATCACTTGGAGACACAGACACAAGTCACACAGTCCCAGCGCTGTCCTCCCATTCCTTGCTGGGTGGATACCTGGCCTAGCGGAGGAGATACCCGAGGCCCACCTTACAATGCCTGGCCTGGAGTCCCAGGCCTCATGACTCTACCTTCCTGTCCCTGCCGATCCTGAGAGGAAGTAGTCATGGCTAAAGTCATTGGATTCCTGCCACTTACATGGGAGACTCGCAGTGAGTTCCCAGCTCCTGGTTTTGTTCAAGCCTAGTCTCCTCAATTGTGGGTATTTGGGGAGTGAACCAGTGGATGTGAGCTCTTTCTGCATCTCTCTAACTCACAAAAACAAATAAAATAATGAAAATTTTTTAAAAAGGGGGGGGTGTGGCACAGTAGCCTAGCAGCTAAAAGTCCTTGCCTCGCATGCGCCGGGATCCCATATGGGTGCAGGTTCCAATTCAGTTCCCTGCCTGTGGTCTGGGAAAGCAGTTGAGGACGGCCCAAAGCCTTGGGACCCTGCCCCTGCATGGGAGATCCAGAAGAGGTTCCTGGCTTGTCTTTAGATCGGCTCAGATTTGGCCATTGCGGCCACTTGGGGAATGAACCAGCAGACAGAAGAGCTTCCTCTCTGTCTCTCCTGCTCTCTGTATATCTGACTTTCCAATAAAAATAAATAAATTTTTTAAAGAAACAAATAAGAAGAAAAACATAACAGCAGAATATTGCTCATCTTCTTCTCGGTGATTCCTTCCCTGGCTTTTTTCCTTCCACACCCGCCTTTGAGCTACACTATGGCTCATCATTCCCCCGTTGCAGCCCTTGGATGCCTGCCTACAGTTCCTCAGCCTCAGTATTCTTTCTTTTTTCTTTTCTTTTATTTTTTTTTTTAAGTTTTATTGGAAAGGCAGAGACAGAGAAAAAAAAATCCTCCATCTGCTAGCTTACTCAAGTGGCTGCAATGGCCGGAGCCAAGCTGATCCAAAGCCAGGAGCCAGGAACCAGGAGCCTCTTTTGGTCTCCCATATGGGTATAGATTCCTAAGGCTTTGGGTCATCCTTTGACTGCTTTCCCAGTCCACAAACAGGGAAGTGGATGAGAAGTGGAACAGCCAGGATAGAAACTGGCACCCACATGGGATCCCACGGCTTGTAAGGTGAGGATTTAGCTATTCAGCCATCATGCTGGGCCCCAGCCTCACCTTTGTTGCTACTGCAGTTCTAACTGCCACCTCCAGCCCCCATGCCTACTTTAAGGATAGATACATCAATACCTTGAGCTCAGGATGCTCCAACTCCTGGCCTCCTCGTCCTTACCCTGTATGCTGATAAGCTGGGATCTGCTGAATCATTCAAGTAAAAAATGCTGACATCATTCTTTCCTTTGGTTCCTGCTCCAACAGCCTCCACGTGGACCTGGGAGCAGGGCCCAGCACTGAGGCTTGGGAAGAGCCTCTGGAATCCCGGCCCTCCACTCCATGTGCACCCCCACCCACTCCCTGCACAGCACTTGCCTGTTGCAATCCTCTCCCTATCTCCACTGACCTCCCTCACCAAGCTCGCCAGCAGTTTTCCTTCTAAGCCTCAGGAATGTACATGCGCTGTCTTCGCTTCTTGAAACCCCTATGCTGCAGGATAAGACCCTGACCAGTTATCAGGGTATGGACATGAAAAGCCAGCTGACATGATCTAGCCCTGAATTCTCCCTCCAGCCTTATATGCCCTCCCCCAGCACATGGGCACCTACATGCCTGGTCTAGGAGACTGATGGGCTGTGGAAGTCTTTCCTTGGCCCCAAACGCTTCCTTCTGACCTCCATTTTCACATCTCTTGAAACGCCCCATGTCCATCAATACTTGCTGCAGTACCATCTCTGCAAAGTGACACTGTTCCTGTAGCTGCAGGCTGAAGAAGGTAGGATGAGGCAGTGGTCGCCCCTGGAGGTCACCACGATGGCGGAGCGACCACTGAGGGGGAAGTTGCTGTGGCTGTATTTTTGGGTGCTGCCTCTCACCTTTGCAGAAGAAGTGCACTTGTTTGACCTCTCAATTTAATTGAGCCAGATAGACAGAGAGCTCCCATCCACTGGTTCACATCCCAGAGGCCTGCAGCAGCCAGGGCTGGGCCGAGTTCAGCCCAGGATGTCCATGTGAGGCAAGGACCTGAATTTTCCAGCCGTTCCCGTCGTCTCCCAGGGGAAGCATTAACAGGAAGCAGCGATCCGAAGCAGGATCGACTCTGGTGTGAGATGTTGAATGTCCTCATGATTAGGCATAGCACCTGTCCCAAGAAGCATCCTCTCACAGGACCGGAAGCTAAAGACTTGGGTACGTAAAACAGAAAAACAAACAAACCCAAACAGCAGCCACCAATCTGAATACCAAGCCAGGGGAACAGCTCATATTGCTTCTGGAACAGGAAGCCAAACTCCCCTGGGAGGGGTGGGGGTGATGAACCAAGAGCCAGCCTGCTAAGCCACAGCAGGAACAAGTGGTGGCAAACAGTATGAGTGTGAGCATCACAGAAGCGAGGCTAGGAGCCTGCCACTCGTTCCGTGACTTTAGACGACTTCCTGCGCTTGTGGGGAGTGATCCCCCTGCCTGGCCCTCTCTTCCCTCCCATATTCCTGTGGACCCCTTCCCCCGCTTCCTTCTCTCATCTTTCTTTTTCCAGAGTGGCTTTGCCTGACCTCTGCCCACTTCTGGCACTCCTCTCATCTCCTTCCTCTGTCAGATCCTCAGGCCTGGACCAGAGCCCGGCCAGAAGGAAGTGGCCAGCAAGCATTCTGAGACCGGAAGAGTGAGATGTACTCACTCCATGGGCTTGGGAGTATTCTTTACAGGGGAATACTTGGCCCACAGGAAAACCTCCCTAATGTCAACCTGGACAAGGACAGCCTCCCAAGAGAGCCAAGTGCTCCAGCCTCAAGAGTACATGCAGGATGCTGCCTGGGGCTGCCCGCCTGCGCTGTGCTGTATTGTAATATGTGGGTCAGCACTGGAAGGAGGATTTGAGTTGTGCCACAGAAGCCTAGGAGAGTTGCTGAAGGGTTTGTTGGTGTTGTTGTTTCAGCAGAACTAGAACCCAAGGGCTCAGTAAGCATGGAGGGCTTGGGAGTGAACAAGCAGAGAGCAGTGAAAAGCAGTTCTTCGCTATAACCTTGTATGCAGCTCAAGGGCAGCTTGTGACAAGGGAAAAGTGCGAGAGAATCACGGGAACTCGGTGTCTGTCTGGAGGATGGGGAGGCAGAGTGCAGACTGGCCCTGGGAGCTTCAGGGAAGGTGTTTCTACTTTCTTGGCCAGGAATGCAGATCTGGGGAGGGGAGAGCCTGTTTCACAAGTTGCTTTTTCCAGGCACAATGAGCAAGTGTAGAGTTCTCACACTGTGTTTGGAAAGCCAAGTGTCTTGGCACCTTCATGGAGAGCCCAGGTAAAGAAACGGTGAGGGTGGGGGGGTGTTGCACAACAATGCCCAGTCCCTAGGAGGAGAGTCCAAGGGCAGGCAGCAAGGGACATGGCTGGGATGCACACTGGCCCCCTTTCACCTTTGCAAGCCCTGGGTCACAGGAGAGGCAAGTCCTCTATCCAGGCAGCCAAGCCTGGGACTGGATGCTGCCCCCTGAGAATGTGGGGGGAGGAAGCGTGGAGGGCGGAGAACAGCCTGGTTTATGGGGAAGGTAGGGAGGCAGGGGGTCAGGAGAAGAGAGGAGCCAGGGAGGGCGGGAGGGAGCAGAGGGCAAGGCTGAACTGAGCTCTGGAGCAATCCCAAGGGCTGCTAGGGGCTCTCCCCAGGCTGGCTGGACCCCTCCCAGGACTCACTATCTACCCAAGCACCTCCCAGGCACATTCTTCCTTTAGCTGTGTTAATAGGGGCCAGAGGCGAAAGGTCAAACCTTCCCCAGGCTCAGGGCATTTGGGTCCCTTTCAACTGTCTGCATAGCTTTGCTCTGACCCATTCTGTACAGATTTTCTACTTTACATCTAAGCCGACTATCTGCCTCTTAACTTCTGGGAAGATCACTTCAAACGGACCTCCTGCCTTGTGAGCCATGACAAAACCCACCAGGCTTTTGGACTCCAATAGGGGCTCTGCCCTCCAACCCCGGGGCCAAAGCACTTCAGCCTCAGTGTTCTTGCCTGTGAAATGGGGTGCTATAAATATCTCTGTGGGGATGGTGATGACAGTGAGCAAAAGCAGACCTAAGATGTCCACTACAGAGCGTGCTGCAGTTACCAAGTGTACTGTTCTGTGGCGGCTCCTGGCCACCCGCTGGGCACACTGAGAATTCCAAGTGCCATATCACATCCAGCAGATCTGGACATGCAACTCTCTAGGTGTGGGGCCCAAGATTCTGAAGGAACCACAACCCCGACCCTAGGAATCCCTACTCCTCTGTGTCTCTTCAATACCAAATTTATCACAGTTAATCAGTTAGCTAACTCTCCCGTAGGCAGGTCCCTATATCCCACGATCAGAAATTCTCAGAAGGCCAGGCCCTTCCTAGACTGGATGTGCTCATCTCCAAGTCAACAAGCTATTTCAACATGTGACAATCACCTCATTTTCAGAGGGCAACGCCAGCTTTCTAATCTACTGATACACTCATTCATTTGCCATTGCGCCTTCAATTACTTTACAGAAAGGATAACTGAAAATTCATGCAAATACCCAGGTGAGCGCTGAACAACAGGAAAAAGAACGATTCTAGCACAAGGTATGGGTAAACTGTTTCATTGCATTGTTCTGTAGCAGGTAAATCTACCACATATGACACAGGCATCTCATAGGGGCTCTGTTTTTGGGTCCCAGTGTTATAGGGAAATCGACGAACAGGGTAGAAGTAACTTCAGTCCTGTCTCACGTGAAACAAAAATGGTCAGGTGGACAAGACTGTGTCTTACTAAAGACAGAGAACTCAGGCCTGGCACGGAAGCCTGGTGGCTAAAGTCCTCTGCTTGCACACACCAGGATCCCATACGGGCGCCCAATCTAATCCCGGCAACCCCGTTTCCCATCCAGCTCCCTGCTTGTGGCCTGGAAAGGCAGTTGGGGACAACCCAAGGCCTTGGGTCCGTGCACCCATGTGGGAGGCACGGAAGAGGCTTCGGATTGGTGCAGCCCCGGCTATTGCAGGCGCTTGGGGAGTGAATCAACAGAAAGAGGATTTTCCTCTCTGTCTCTCCTTCTCTCTGTATATGTGACTTTCCAATTAAAAAAAAAAATACAGAGAACTCCTGCTGAAGCCTCAGGAGGGGGAACCCAAGAGAGAAGATTCAAAGATGTTTAAGTCGATTTTTATTTAATTGAAATTTGGTTAAGATGAACAATAGCTAATGATCAATGAGAGGGTGAGGACAAAACCTATCAGAAGGCCCAGGCTGTAATCTTGTCTAGATTGTTCCAGGAAAAACACAAAGCCATCCAAAGGGTATGACTTGTAATTTCTTCTTTCCATTCTCATGGTAAGTTAAAAACCCAGAAGGGTGGGCGGCATTTTTTCCTTGCTAAAGGCACCTTCTAAGCAGCAGCATCAGCAGCAGCATCCTGCACACGTTTAAAGAAAGTCTCCCTTTCTTCATTCCAACAGGGACACCACCCTACCTACCTATTAGCCCATCTTAAGGTCACACTGTCTGCTCTGCTTCTGATCCAGCTCCATGCTAATGTGCCTGGGAAAGCAGCAGACGGTGACTCATGTGCTTAGGTCCCTGCACCCACATGGGAGACCAGGAAGAAGCCTATGGCTCCAGGTCAAAGCCTGGCCTAACCCTGCCTGTTGTGGTCATTTGAGAAATGAACAAGCACATGAAGGATGTTTGTCTTCCTTTTTCTGTGTAATGCCTTAGAACAAATACACGAATCTTTTGCTTTGTTTGAATACGTCAATCTTTTTTTAAAAAAAGCTAATAGCAATAATAAATAACAGGTCTATAGCACTGCTTTGAGTCAGAGATATCCATGTATTTTATTTTTTTTTAAAGATTTATTTATTTTATTACAAAGTCAGATATACAGAGAGGAGGAGAGACAGAGAGGAAGATCTTCCGTCCGATGATTCACTCCCCAAGTGAGCCGCAACTGGCAGGTGCGCGCCGATCCGAAGCCGGGAACCAGGAACCTCTTCCAGGTCTCCCACGCGGGTGCAGGGTCCCAAAGCTTTGGGCCGTCCTCAACTGCTTTCTCAGGCCACAGGCAGGGAGCTGGATGGGAAGTGGAGCTGCCGGGATTAGAACCGGCGCCCATATGGGATCCCGGGGCGTTCAAGGTGAGGACTTTAGCCGCTAGGCCACGCCGCCAGGCCCTATCCATGTATTTTAAACGTGCTATTTTATCTTATTTTTTATTGGAAAGTCAGATATACAGAGAAGAGGAGAGACAGAGAGGAAGATCTTCCATCCGATGGTTCACTCCCCAAGTGGCCTCAATGGCTGGAGCTGAGCCAATCCAAAGCCAGGAGCCAGGAACCTTTACTGGGTCTCCCACGTGGGTGCAGGGTCCCAAGACTTGGGCCATCCTTGACTGTTTTCCAGGCAACAAGCAGGGAGTTGGATGGGAAATGGGGCTTCCAGGATTAGAATCAGCATCCATATGGGATCCCGGCACGTGCAAGGTGAGTATGTTAGCCACTAGACTACTGTGCTGGACCTTATTTTATTTTATTCTATTTTATTTTAAGATTTATTTATTTTTGTTGTCAGATAGGCAGCTAGGTCAGGGTCACGAGCTTGGAAGCCACTCCCCACTACCATCTATGTGTTCCCTCCTGCACACCTGTGATGCTCACCAGTCATCTCCTGGAAACTGAGAGGGGCCCCCATAAAGGCCCATGACAGGGAGAGGCTTGCTTTGTTGGTCATGTGTTTCCATAGCTCTGGCACTCCGATTCTTGCCCCCGCGTCCCAGTACCCACCTGCTTTCTGGCTTCCCGTGACAGACTCCGAAGACAGGTATCCCCGGAGCATGGCCCCTGTATGTCTGTACTCCTCACCCTCTGTTCACTGTTGGGACGGGACAGTAAAGATAGCAATGTTAAGATGCATTGTATTTCTAAGTTGTGTACTTTCAAGAGTTCCAGGAGAGGTGAGACTTTGCAGTAATGGCATGTGGACAGAGAAGCTGGCAAAAGGTGAATGTTTGCAGCTTTGTGTAAGTGTGTCCAGGTTGTTCGCTGCATGTCTGTTAGGATAATTTAGATTGCTGGGGAAGCTGGGACATAGGTCTTCAGTTTAACAGATGGACTTCAGGGTACTGACCATTTGTTCCTCTTGGGGTTTCGATTCAGACTGGACTGCCATATGGACTTGTCATCTGCTAATTTCTAGTGGGCCCTGTTATCATCACCAAGCTTGGTTAATAAAGATTCCTTGGGATTGGCGTGGTGGCTTAGCAGCTAACATCTTCGCCTTGAAAGCACCAGGATCCCATAACAGCACCGGTTCTAATCCCAGCAGCTCCACTTCCCATCCAGCTCCCTGCTTGTAGCCTGGGAAAGCAGTTGAGGACGGCCCAAAGCCTTGGAACCCTGCACCCATGTGGGAGACTCAAAAGAGTTCCTGGTTCCTAGCTTCAAATCGACGCAGCTCCAGCCATTGCGGTCACTTGGGGAGTGAATCAGCAGACAGAAGATCTTCCTTTCTGTCTTTCCTCCTCCCTCTATATATCTGACTTTGCAATATAAATAAATAAATTTTTTAAAAAAGATGAAAATATTTAAAAATAAATAAATACAGAATCCCTAATATACCCTAGATTTGTCTGGTGTGATCTTGTTCGCACCCAACATTTTTGAAAGGAAAGACAGAGAATGAGAAAGAGAGAAAAAGATCTTCCATCCACTGGTTACTGTCCAGATGTCGGCAATGACTGAGACAGTGCCAGGAACTTCTTTCAGGTCTCCTACGTGAGTGCAGAAGCCCACCTACCTGGGCCCTCTTTTACCGTTCTCCGAGACATTAGCAGGGAGCTAGACAGAAGCGCAGCAGCTAGGATGTCCATTTCGGATTGCCAGCATCTTGGCAGCAGCCTTACCTACCACACCACATCACCGGTCCTAACTATTTTATTGTATTTGTTTATTTTTAAAGATTTATTTATTTTTTATTGGAAAGTCACATATACAGAGAGGAGGAGAGACAGAGAGGAAGATCTTCCATCCGATGAGTCACTCCCCAAGCAGCCACAACGGCTGGAGCTGAGCCAATCCGAAGCCAGGAGCTTCTTCCAGGTCTCCCACGTGGGTGCAGGGTCCCAAGGCTTTGGGCCACAGGCAGGGAGCTGGATGGGAAGTGGAGCTGCTGGGATTAGAACCGGAGCCCATAGGGGATCCCGGGCGTGCAAGGCGAGGACTTAAACCACTACGCTATCGCGTTGGGCCCTATTTTATTTTTTGAGGATTTTTTTCTTATTTACTTCAAAGACAGATGACAGAGGGACTGAAAAAAAAAGAGACAGCATCTTCCATCTACTCAAGCTGAAGCCAGAAGTTCATGCAGCTCTCCCACATGGGTGGCAGGAGCCCAACTCCTTGGCCCATCATCCGTTGCCTTCCCAGGTGCATTGGCAAGAAGCTGAATCGGAAGTAGACAAGCCAGGGACTTGAACTGGCCTTAGCTGTGGGACCCTAGTATCTAAGCATAAGGCCAGCCTCAGATGAACTGTTTAAATACTCACATTTATTATTATCCTCATTTTGCAGAAGAGGAAATGGAGGCACAGAGAGGTGAAGTGACGTGCTAACCTCACACAGCTAGTATGTGGCAGAGGCGGGACTGGAGCCCACATCAGTTGGCTCCAGCATCAGGATGGAATGATCACATGAAAGTAAATGAGGGCTGGGCCAGCCCTGAACAGCCTGAATCAGAGATTACAGAAGAAGAAAGCTCCATGCTGCCTGCCCGCCTCCTCCCACGTCCAGGTCGGGGAGGAACCACAGCGAGGAGAGAGGGAGTTCTAGAGTGCTCAGACTGGGGTGGGAGGACACAGCTGACCACAGGCTGAATGTTCCTGAATTTCCTGGCAGAGAAATGAATGACATGAAAGGGAAATTTCTCCAGGAAAAGCAAACATTTTTGAGGTTTTGGCTGTTGCTGTTGCCTCATCTCTGATTTCAGACCCACAGTTCCTTTGCTGAGTCACACTAAACATCATGGGAGAGGCAGAGAGGGTGAGAGTGAATGTCCCCTCCCCATGCTCGCGTGACAGTGGAGTCCCCAAGGCATCTCCTTCCACGTGTGCATGCTTTTCTGAACCAGATGAAGTTGATTACTGCTCCTCTTCCTCCTCTTACCCCAAATCTCTCCCAGTAACACAATAATAATCTCTCCCAGTACACAATAATCTTATGAAATGGCTGGATGACAAGCTAAGGTAATGATCATCTCAAGAAGCATTTCCTGCCCTACCAAAAGCTTTGGAATCCACCACCCCAAGACTTGACTCTCAGTCTGACCCCGTAGTGCCTGGCCCTAGCTGTTCCTTTTTTTTTTTTTTTCCTATTATCTTTTCCTTTTGTTTTTAATTTGAAAGTGGGAGATACAGACAGAGCAATGGACCACTCTCTGCTTTACACTCCAAATGTATGTCATCAATAGCAGGAGCTGGGCTAGGAGGAAACTGAGATTTTGTAAGGATGTTTCCCACCTGAGTGGCAGGGACTTAACAACCTGAGTCATCACCTGCCTCCGAGGCTGAGCATCAGCAGGAAGCCAAAATGGAAGGGGAGCCAGGGAGCCAGGAACTGAACCCAGCTATTCAAGAGGGGATAGAGGCAGAGTTTAACCTCTGCACCAATAGTTTTGCGTACTCTTGCTTGCACCAAATTTCCTTTAAAAAGTCAGAAGTTTAGGAGAAAAAGATTCCTTTCTTTTATATTATTATTATTAATGTAAATCATCTTCATTCCCAGTGGTAAGAAAGAGGAATCTACTGAAAAATCAACTAGAATTTCTTGCTAGTCAGACATAAAATGCCAGTGTCAAATGATATCATTTAGCTGACTGCGTATTGGGTAATAACTGTCAGCAATGCAAAGATTATGTTCAGTGAAACGCGGGGAGAGAAAACATAAATGCCCTAAAATTTTAAGGTTCATACATGGAAGGGACGTGAATAGAGATTTCCCAAATTTGACAACAATCCTAATATTCATTTGACTTTACCAACAACAATTTGTGGAACTGGAAGAAACTTTCCTAAGGTTTCATTAGCAATTTTCCTTACAATCAACTAAGCTAGAGGGATTCTATCCTAGTGAAAATATAAAAAAATCACTGATACACAAAGAGGCAACTGCAGAACACACAACAAAAAGACACAAAAAGAAAAATATCACAGCAGGACTGGCATTGTGACAGCAGGTGAAGCGACTGCACATGATGTGCACATCCCCACATGAGCTCTGCTCCCAGCCCCAGCGGTTCTGCTGATGATCCAGCTCCCTGCTAACGTGCCTGGGAAGGCAGCAACAGGTGGCTGCAAATCCTGAATGAATTTCAGACTCCTGCCTTTGGCCTGACCCAGCCCTAACCTTAGTGGTCATTTAGGAAGTGAACCAGTGGATGGCAGATCAAGGTCTGAGGCAATCAGTACAGTTATATTTCTGGATTTTGTGATGTTTGTAGTATGTTTTAGCTTGAACATTTTCTCTCTGTTGTGATTTTATTTCCAAAACGGGAAATACTCATGTGTGACTGTTTCTGATGTTCACTGCATTTCTTAATGATACACTACAACCACAGTCACACACGTCAAAACAGATGGTTCCTGCTGGCCAGCATTAGGGCACAGCAGGTTAAGGCGCTGTGCGGCACAACACCACCCCATGTCGGAGCTCGGGTTCCAGTCTTGGTTGCTCTGTTTAGGCTCCAGCTCCCTGTTAATGCTCCTGGGAAAGCAGGGGAAGATGGCCCAAGTGTTTGGGTGCCTCTTCCCATGCGGAAGACTTGGCTGGAGTTCTGGCTCTTGACTTTAGCCTGATCATTGTGGCCATTTAGGGAGTAAACCAATGGATAAAAGATTTCTTTGTCAATTTGCTTTTCAAACAAAAAAATTGCATCTTTGAAAAGCAAAACACATGATTCCTGCTGATAGTCTACATAGTCAACAGTTTTTCTGTGCAATGGCTTCATACACAAAAAATGAATCACTTTTACATAGTTCATATTCATGATTTTCTATTATTTTTGTATTGCCATTTAGAGAGCATTCTTCAAATTGCCTAAGTTTGAGACCCAAGAACATCTGAATCCCCACTGGCTACATGTGAAAGCACATGGTATTGGTGTTTGATCTGGGCTCAACTCACAGATCTACCATTTGCTGCCTGGGTGCTGTGAAGCTGGAAACAAGTTCTTTCTTGGGACATCAAGTTTTTTTTTCCTCCTGCATCTAAAGTGGGATGGTAATATCTCTCTTGCTTGGCAGTCTTATGAATCCTGCATGTAAAGTGTCTATTATGTGGTCATCTCAATGAGTTTGTGGTAAAGAGACAACTAGATACTGGGAGGTTTTTTGAGGCCAGACAACCAATAAGATGTCCTTTATCCGGGATCTGGACTAGAGCCAGCCTTGCGGTGTAGCTGGTAAAGCTGCTGCCTGTGACTCAGGCATTTCACAGGGGCACTAGTTTGTGTCCCACCTGCTCCACTTTCAATCCAGCTCCCTGCTCAGGTACCTGGGAAAGCAGAAAAGCATGGTCCAAGGACTGGGGCTCCTATACCCACATGGAGGACTGGAGTAAAGCTCCTGGTTTCAGACTGGCTCAGTCCTGGCTATTGTGGTCACTTAGGGAGTGAACTAGTAGACGGAAGATCAAGATCTCTTCTCCTCCTTTCAAAAATATAAACTTTTCTTTTTTTGGTTAAAGATCTGGATTTCAAGTTTCTATTAAGAATGTTATTTCCTTTCAGTCTTCCACTCCTCTTGAGAGAGGAAGTGAGGCAAGCCTGAAGTGTTATTACTGACTCTAAGCACACCTCACCCATTCTTCACTCTTTTTTTTAAATATTTATTTTCTTTTTATTGGGAAGTCAGACATACAGAGAGGAGAGACAGAGAGGAAGATCCCCCATCCATTGATTCACTCCCTAAGCACTTGCAATAGCCAGAGCTGCACCAATCTGAAGCCAGGAACTCTTTCAGGTCTCCCACACGGGTGCAGGGCCCCAAGGCTTTGGGCCGTCCTCGACTGCTTTCACAGGCCACAAGCAGGGAGCTGGATGGGAAGTGGGGCTGCCGGGATTAGAACCGGCGCCCACATGGGATCCCTGTACATGCAAGGTGAGCACTTTAGCAGCTAGGCTACCATGCCGGGCCCTATTTCTTCACTCTTTACTAAACACAGATCCTGGAGGTATTCACTCATCACCACCACCTCTGCACCTCCACATGGGAAGTGACATGAGAATCCTTTTCACCATGCCTGGGAAAAATAATCAGGTAAAATGAGGACATTTTTGGTCTTTTGTTGAAATTACGTATTTGGGGCCCAGCGCGATGGCGTAGTGGTTAAAGTCCTTGCCTTCAACGCACCGGGATCCCATATGGGCGCCAGTTCTAATCCCAGTGGCCCTGCTTCCTTTCCAGTTCCCTGCTTGTGGCCTGGGAAAGCAGTCGAGGACAGCCCAAACCCTTGGGACCCTGCACCCGTGTGGGAGACCTGGAAGAGCTCCTGGCTCCTGGCTTCAGATTGGCTCAGCTCTGGCCATTGCAGCCACTTGGGGAGTGAACCATCGGATGGAAGATCTTCCTCTCTGTCTCTCCTCCTCTGTGTATATCTGCCTTTCCAATAAAAGTAAATAAATCTTAAAAAAAAAAAGAAAAGAAGAAATTATGTATTTGGTTAACAGATTTATGTTTTCTTTTTTTCCCCACCAACTCAACCCCCAAGATTCCTCTCTGCTTCGTGCCTGTTGGCACACCCTGTGTCCATTGACTTAGCAGCATCACCTCCTCTCCTTCTCACAGGGACCATATCCAGTGATGGATCGGCAAAATTTCCACTTCATGGCAAAAGAAGCAAAGACTCAGATCTGTTGATCCATCAACCAAGGTCTAGCTAAGGTTGGAGACCCTTACTCCCCATGCCATGCTGCCCTCCACCAACTGCTCTCTCTTCCAGCCAACAGTGTGGCTGAATCCAGACGTGGGCATGTGCCAGAGGAGGGCACAGAAAATCAGAAGCTCCTGTGGTCCACGCCTCTGGTGAACCCTGGCACTACCTGGCTGTGTCCAAGCATCCCTGCCTCTCGAGCACCTCCCTGATGGATGGCCACATTCACCCATAACGCTCCCAATAGTCGTAAGCGCTCTTTCCTCAAGGCGCCAGCGGGGCAGGTATCAGAAGATGCTGGTTCTAATCTAGCAGGAACACCAGCTGGCTTACAGGCAAGTCAGTTGCTATCTCTGTACCTCATTTGCCACAATCTAAAAATAAGGCAGAAAAGAGACATTTTCAGGACCTGTTGCAGTTCCAACATTCTGTCAAGCGAGCCAGCCAGTCCCACATACACATGAATGCAGGTAGCTGAGTGTGTTCTTGGTGATTTTCTGGAGCTTTCTCTCCAGAGCTGCAATATCCTTTGATGAGAGGTGATCATGAAGGCTGTCAAGTATAGACGGGAGTTAGCATGATGTGGCCATGCAGTTTAGACAGCTGCCTTTGAACTATGGTTGCATTAGGCTTGGTTACATGGCCTTGGCAAGTTCGTCTCTGTGTTATCTATCTATCAAAGGGCTGGGTCAGGTTGAAGCTGGAGGCAAGAACTAACCCAGGTCTCCCACATAGGTGGCAGGGACCCAATGACTTGAGCCGCAGCCACTGCCTCCCAGGGTCTGCATCAGCAGGAAGCTACACTTAGGAGCAGAACCAGGTATTAAACTCAGGCATTCTGAGAATGTGGGTGTCTTAACTGAGACCCCAAATGCCAGTCCTTCAGCTCTGAAGTGCCCTGTTCCTCTATACAATGGTGCTGGCACAACAGGGCACCTGACATGGAGCTGTTGTGCTCTGGGGTAGCGTCTGGCACCACGCTGAGCACCCAGAATCCCAAGAGATGACCTTCACTGGTTTCTGTCTCTATTTTGGACCTGGGATGTAGAACCTTGAAGGGGTAACTTCAAAGAGAAACTGAGTTGGCAACAGGTCAGGGCCATGGGACCGACGGAGAGGAGGACTCCAGCTGGCCGCACATGGCCGAGCTGGGGAAACCAGTGGCCTTGCTCTCTGCCCAGCTCCACCCACATGTGTCTGGGCAGCGTCACTGAGATGCTGGGTTGGGTTGGAGAACACTGAAATATCTGAAGTGGGAATTAAAAGATATTTCTGAAATGCATTCCAAATTCTCTATCTCGATAGGCATCCCAACAGGCAGTGCCAAATCCCAGCAGAACAGCAGAGCATCTGTTTGCTGCTCTCCACACTGGCACCCTTCCTAATCAGAATTTCATTCTCTGCTCAAGTAGTCAGCTTGAAGCCTCCACTTCTTCCAGCCTTGGATAGCTTGGCTCATTTGCCCTCAAACCTTTAAAACAAACAAACTGATAAAACCGAGTGACATCCCTGCTATTTCTCTCTATTTAAAATTTTGGCCTTTATTTATAATAGTAAAACAAGCAAACAGACAAAAATGGAAACAAGCAAGACATCCCACCATAGAAGAGCCAAAATAAAATTGTGAATCCAGGCAGGTTTTTTTCATAATAGATATTATTTATGAACTTTTAGAAGACCTCATAGGTGTACATTTCAAAAATGTTTGCACCCAAATAATTTTCCACAAACTTTTTGAAGTATCTTCATATTACATAGAAGACTAGAACATAATCACATGTATGTTATAATTGAATATTGAAAGCAACCATGGGGGTGGGTGCTGGGGCTGGCTGTATGGGATGCCCAGCCCCTGTAATAGTGTGCTTGGGTTCGAGTCCCAACTGTGCTCCCAATTTCAATTTCCTCCTGATGCACACCCTCAGAGGTAGCAGGTGATAGAGTTGGACCAAGTTCCTGACTCCCAGCTGCAGCCTGGGACTAGCTCCAGCTGTTGCAGGCATTTGCAGAGAGAATTGGAGGATGACATTGTGTGTGCTTGCTGGCTTGTTCCTCTTCTCTCTTCCTTCTCAAGTACATTCACAAAATTAAAAAAAATTTTTAAAGGCAAGCACGGATGTGAATAAAACAAAGATTATCCTGTCAGTGGAGAGGCAAGGGAGGTAGGGAGAAAGTGGGATCTGATTCCCAGAGCCACCGTGTACTTGCAGAATGACCTTGACAGATCTCTCCACAGGGCTGTGCATCAGAAAAATGATAACAGTGGAAACAAGAGCTCCAATTCCACAGCCACTCTTCCTGCCTGCCTTAAAGCCGGCTTATGTCATCTTGTAATAGTTGTCCAGTCTTGGATGGTTCACTAAGCTTTTTGTTCCTTGCTTTCCTCCTCTGTAAATAGGATATGCCACTCAGGGATTTTCTGGGGAGTGAGAATGAAATGAGACAACACATGCAAAACCCTCAGAAGACGGCCCAGCAGTGTGTGTGACATTAGCATCCCTTGACCCAACCCCTACTACCAAGTGATTTCTAAATATAATTGCATCTCCAAGACAAGACACCTTGACAAGGAACACCTGTGCTACTCCAGGTGTGCAGATTCAACACGCATCTAGCATAGCACAGGTGGCTTCTGTGATGGCAGGAGGGAGGGGGTGTCATCCTCAGCAAGAACTGATTAACCAGGTACTCTTTCTCCTCCAACAGGAGCAGTCAGGACACTGCTGGAGTGCACTTTAACTTGGTGGAGAAACAACAGTCAGAGGACCATATACAGCGAGCCATGTGATGTGGCGTGTACTGCTCGTAAACTTCATGGGAAACTCTCCGGCTGTGTGCATGAAGGCTCCTGACAGAGGGTCCCAAGTGCCCCTGTCACCACTCAACAACAGCCCAACTTGGCAAGGGTCAGAGAGAAGCAGCCACCTGTTGAACCACAGCATGGTTCAGTTCCCATCATAGCTCTCCCTCCGGGTAAACTCTGGCGCTATTATCATCTTAACCCTGAAAAAGGGTATGGGGGTGGGTGTCCAATCAGATACATCTCTGATGCTTAACTGTAAAGTACCTGCAGTTCTCAGCTTGCAGCAGAATTAGAGCTCACAGGGCATCCTATACTTCTCCAAGACTTTATCCATATGATACTGTTAGAATTTGCTGAATTCTTTTTTCAAAAACTTATTTTTATTTGAAAGGCAGAGTTACAGAGAGAAGGAAAGACAAAAGATCTTCCATTTGCCAGTTCACTCCCCAGTTGGCCTCAATGGGCCAGGAGCTTCTTCTGGGTTTCCCACATATAGGAACCCAAGAACTTGGGCCATTCTCTGTTGATTTTCTTTTCTTTTTTTTTTTTTTTAAGATGTATTTATTTTTTATTAGAAAGATTTACAGAAAGAGGGAGAAACCAAGATGTTCCATCTGCTGGTTCACTCCCCAAATAGCCACAACGGCCAGAGCTAAGCCAATCTGAAGACAGGAGTCAGGAGCTCTTCCAGGTCTCCCACATGGGTGCAGGGTCCCAAGGCTTTGGGCCATCCTCAACTGCTTTCCCAGGCCACAAGCAGAGAGCTGGAAGGGAAGTGGTACAGCCAGGACATGAACCAGCACCCACATGGCATCCTCGCATCTGTAAGGCGAGGACTTTAGTCACCAGGCTACTGTGCCAGGACCCCTCTGCGGCTTTTCCAAGCGGTAAACAGGGAGGTGGATGGGAAGTAGAGCAGCTAGGACTCGAACCAGCATCCATATGGGATGCTGGAGCCATAGGTGGAAGTTTAGCTTACTATGCCATGGTGGCAGCACCCCATTGTGCATTTTCTTTCTGTTTTTTTTTTTTTTTTTTTTAAGGTTTATTTCTTTTTACTGCAAAGGCTGATTTACAAAGAGGAGACAAGAACATTTTCCATCCACTGGTTCACTCCCCAAGTAGCCACAACAGCCAGAGTTAAGCCAATCTGAAGCCAGGAGCCAGTAGCTTTCTCTGGGTCGCCCTTGTGGGTGCAGGGGTCCAAGGCTTTGGTCCATCCTTTCTTGCTTTCCCATGCCACAAGCAGGGAGCTGGATTGGAAGTGGAGTTGCCAGAACTTGAACCAGTGCTTATATGGGATACTGGTGCTGTAGGTGGAAATTTAACCTGTTCCACCATGGTGATGACACCCCATTTTGTCTTCATCAGGCAACGCTGCACACCTCTGTGTCGCTGTCCTGCAGCAACAGACTTAGTGCAAGGAGCTGATAATAACATGCATGGACTCTGACTGATGGTCAAAAGCTGAAGTTTATTCATGACATCAGACTTTATACACTGAGGGTCAGATGTGGTAAGGGAGGAAGTACTGAGCTTATCAACAAAACCCATCAACTATTTCTGTTCTTTTGTTTGGAACTCCTTTTGTTTTGTATATTCCACCAAGTGTTCTCATTCACATGCTGTCCACTCAACTGTTCTCATACAGATGATATCCAATCAGTTATATAAAAGGTATCCATTTGGTTGTTCTCATACAAGTTAACATACAAATATTATCCAATCAATTGTAATCCTGTGCTCCCTGACCTTCCAGGGTCACAATGTCCTTCTACACCTTTGCTCTGATTAGTGTGTTCTGATCTCACCATCTACCTCTCAGTTTGATCCTTCTGTCCCACTTGTAGGGAGGCAAGAGGGTAGGGAGGATGCGTAGCTTTTCCATGCTATTATGACGCCTCACAGACACAGGAGGAAACCTGGGCTCTGAGTTCTCTGAGAAACAGACTCTAAGTTCCCTGGAGTTTGGTGCCTTGCTGGTCTCACATCCAGCACACCTTCAGGCTTATTGCGCCTGCTTGCTAATTTGAATGTAAGTCCGCCTGCGCTGCCTTTGGCTCAGGGCAGCCTGATTCAGTGCCAGGAGGATGTATGCAAAGAACAGTGCAGTTGTTGCAATAATAGAGACCTGCGAGCAATTTGCAGCCCAGTCCCACTTCTAGAAGCTGGTGTTTGCAGAATGATTCACTGGGATGAGCAGCTCAGCCTAAGGCACTGAAATGAAAGATATTTCAGGAAAGGAGTCGGGGGTCAGAAGGAGATTGAGGGGGCCCCTACTTCAACCTAACCAGATCATTCATTTTTCCCCGACCCCAGTTCCCAGAAATTTACACTTCAAAGATCAATAAAACTTCCCCCAAAATTTTGGAGGCCAAAAGCAAGATTGCTGCCAATTCAGGCTATTAGGGAAAAAACCTATATTCTATATATACTTTACTTCACTAAATGAAGAATACCTGGACACCAAAGCCTTACAGAAGGCTCAGAACAAGCAATGGTACTTTAAGGTTTATAAAGTTTGTTGGGCCTGGCGTGGTAGCCTAGTGCCTAAGGTCTTCGTCTTGCATGCGCCAGGATCCCATACAGGCGCCAGTTCTAATCCCGGCAGCTCCACTTCCCATCCAGCTCCCTGCTTGTGGCATGGGCAGCCAATCAATGACAGCCCAAAGCCTTGTGACCCTGCACCCACGTGGGAGACCCAGAAGAGCTCCTGGCTCCTGGCTTCGATTGGCACAGCACTGACCATTGTGGTCACTTGGGGAGTGAATCATCAGACAGAGGATTTTCCTCTCTGTCTCTCCTCCTCTCTGTATATCTGACTTTCCAATAAAAACAAAATAAATCTTAAAAAAAAAAGTTTATAAAGTTTGCTTTCAGGGGCCAGCATGGTGACACAGCAAACTAATTCTCCTCCTATATGCACCAGCATCCCATATGGGCACCAGTTTGTGTCCCTTCCAATCCAGCTCCCTTCTATGGACCAGGAAAGCAACGGAGGATGCTTCCAGTCCTTGGGTATCTGCATTCATGTGGGAGACACACAGGAAGCGCCTGACTCCTGGCTTCAGACTGGCTCTGCTTCACCACTGCAACCATTTGGGGAACGAGCAGATGGCAGATTTCTCTCTTTCTATAAATCTCGCTTTCAACTAACAGCAAGTAGATCTTTAAAAAGAGAGAGAGAGAGAGAGAAGGAAAGAGATCGGAAAGATCTTCTGTCTATTGGTTCACTCTCCAGTTGGCCCCAATGGCCACAACTGAGCCAATCTGAGGCCATATGGGATTCTGGAGCATGCAAGGTGACGACTTTAGCCACTAGGCTACAGCACCTGCCCCTACTTTTTTATTTTTTACAAAAAATTAAACTGCCACTGACAATGCTTCAATAACTTTGTTTATCTATTCCACTCTATTACAACTTCTGCATCTTGGTTTCCTCTTTTCTCTCTCAGTGGTATGTTGTTGACATAATATAGACAGACCTGGCTAATTCACTTGCTACCCAGCATCCCACTGCATAGCTTCTGTGTCAGCTTTACTTAGTTTTTCCAACACTGAATGGCTACAAAGAGAAGGAGAGACAAAGAGAAAGATTTTCTGTCCACTGGTTCACTCTCCGAATGGTCACAATGGCCAGAGCTGAGCTGATCTGAAGCCAGGAACCAGTAGCTTCTTCATGGTCTCCCATGAGGATGCAGGGTTCCACAGCTTGAGCCCTCCTATACTCCTTTTCAGGCCATAAACAGAGAGCTGGATGGGAAGTGGAATAGCTAGGACATGAACCAGCGCCCATTTGCGATCCAGGCACTTGCAAGGTGAGGATTTAATCATTGAGTCATTACACTGGGCTCAAGCTGTTATTTTTTAAAAATATTTATTTATTTTCATTGGAAAATCAGATATATAGATAGAAGAAAGACAGAGAGAAAGAACTTCCATCCACTGGTTCACTCCCCAAGTAGCTGCAATGGTTGGAGCTGAGCTGATCCGAAGGCAGCAGCCAGGAGTTTCTTCTAGGTCTCTCAAGCAGGTGCAGGGTCCCAAGGCTTTGTGCCACCCTCTTCTGCTTTCCCAGGCCACAGGGAGAGGGCTGGAAGGGAAGTGGAGCAGCCAGAATACAAACTGGTGCCCATATAGGATCCTGGCGCCCGCAAGGCGATGACTTCAGCCATGAGGCTACCACACCGGGCCCAAAGCTGCTAATTTTTATGAATTCAATCTAGATAGCCAATGTAATTCCAACCAATAACTCAACAACTTCTCCTGTGGCTATTAGCAAACTGATTCTAAAACTGATAATGGTGGCAGCAAAAGACCCAGGAGAGCCAACAGAAAATATACATATTTTTAAATATTCACTTATTTACACATTTAAAAGAAAGAGTGACGGATTGAGGAGGGTGGGTAGTTGGGCAGATCTTCCATTCACTTGTTCATTCCTCAAATGGCTGCGCCAAGCCAGCACAGGCCAAAGGTAGGAACTCAGAACATCATCTAGCTCTCCCTTAGCCACCCTTTGCTGCATTCTCATGTATACTTGCAGGGAGCTTGATTGGAAGTAGCGAAACCAGGACTCAAACTGGCACCTGACACTCCCTGATATTTTGGTATATGTCACTATTGTAAAACGAGACTATAATCGTGCCCCTTAACATATCTGTAACATGTAATATATGTGTACCACTTGGTCCAGATACTCATCAACATAGTTCTCTGTGGAACTTTCTGATAGCTCCAGTTTGCATGAATTAATCTTTGGTTACACTCTAACTCCAATCTATTCTGGCAGCTGATACAGTGTAAAATGTGTCCTTATTAATTGTGGGACTTACCATTTCCCTCACCTCTGCAAGGCAGAGACAAGTTCCCACTGTGGAACCCTGCTCCCTGCCTCTTCAGCACCTCTGTGTGTGTGTGTGTGTGTGTGTGTGTGTGTGTTTAATAAATTGGAAAGGCAGATTTACAGAGAGAAGAAGAGAAAAAGAGAAAGATCTTCCATCTGTCAGTCCACTCCCCAAATGGCCACAACGGCCGGAGCTGAGCTGATCCAGAGTCCAGAGCCTAGACCAAGGAGCATCCTCCAGATCCCCCACATGGGTGCAGGGTCCCAAGGCTTTGGGATGCCCTGCTATGGTTTCCCAGGCCAGTGAATGACAGGTCTCCCTCCTGATGTCCCAGATCGAATGCTGTTCCAGCTCTTCCTGCCACAGACCTGCACTGTTTCCAGGAGGCCTCTGTGTAGGCAGCAGCGACCTTGACACTGCCACCATGCACGTATCAGATTCACTAGCTAGCACTGTAATGGACATGCCTAACCTGACCCTGGGAGGGGAAGTGGAGAGAGCTAAGGTGGGGTCACAGAGTGAAGTCCCAGGTGGAAGGGACATTGTGCCTGTTCTAGGTTATAAAAGGCACATGGGGGGCCTGGCGGCATGGCCTAGTGGCTAAAGTCCTCGCCTTGAATGCGCCAGGATCCCATATGGGCACCGGTTCTAACCCCGGCAATTCAACTTCCCTTCCAGCTCCCTGCTTGTGGCCTGGGAAAGCAGTCGAGGGCAGCCCAAAGCTTTGGAACCCTGCACCCGCATGGGAGACCCAGAAGAGGTTCCAGGTTCCTGGTTTCAGATCGGCGCAGCACCGGCCATTGCAGCTCACTTGGGGAGTGAATCATCGGACGGATCTTCCTCTCTGTCTCTCCTCTCTGTATATCTGACTTTGCAATAAAAATAAATAAATCTTAAAAAAAAAAAAAGGCACATGGGGAGCCAAACATGTGATGGTAAATAGGTGGTTGTTAAAATAATGTTACATGAGGCCCAGCACAATGGCTCAGTAGCTTAATCCTCATCTTACCAGCACCGGGATACCATAAGGGTGTCAATTTATGTCCTGACTGCTACACTTCCCATCCAGCTCCCTGCTTGTGGCTTGGGAAAGTAGTAGAGGATGGCCCAAAGCCTTGGGACCCTGCACTCACATGGGAGTTCCATCAGAGGAAGCTCCCAGATTAGCTCAGCTCCTTAGCCTGTGGCACCAGCATCTCAGATGGGTGCCAGCTCAAGGTTTGGCTGCTCCACTTCTGATCCAGTTCCCTGCTGATGTGCCTGGAAAGGCATAAAAGACAACCAAGTACTTGGGCTCCTGTACCCATGTGGGCAACCCAGAGGAGACTCCTGCCTCCTGGCTTTGGATCAGCCCAGCTCCAGCCATTGTAGCCATTTGGGGAATGAAGCAGTGGATGGACAAGCTCTCATTCTATGTAACTTTGCTTTCTAAAAAAGAAAAAGAAAAAAATTGAAATAATAATAGTTTTAGTCCCTTTACAAACTAGCTAAAAGCCAAAGTGTGAGCACAAAATGTGCCTAACCATCACCTGGAACGGCCACAAAGGGATGTTGAGATTCAACACCATGATGTGTAAGAAACCTTCCCATCTGTCCTTTGAGGATTTCAGACAATCACTTATCTTCTGTTCCTGATGATGACAATATCAACAATTTTATGGCATTCATACTATGCCAGTAACTTGTCACTGCTTTTTTTATTTTTTGAAGATTTACTTTATTCATTTTAAAGGCAGCGTTAGAGAGAGAGTGAGACAGAGAGAGATAGATCTTCCATCCATCGGTTTACTCCCTAAATGGTTGTAATGATCAGAACTGGAATAGGTCAAAGCCAAGAGCTCCATCTGCTTCTCCCATGTGGGTGACAGGACTTGGGGGCTTCCCCAGAAGCATTAGCAAGAAGCTGAATAGAAAATAGAGCAGTCAGGACTCAAACTGGTATTTGTAGAGGATATTCCAGCATCGTAAGCAGCAGCTCAGCCCTCCACACATGCCAGCACCTGGTCTGTGTTTCTGACGCCAAGAACTCTTTTTTTTTTTTTAAGATTTTTTTTTTTAATTGCAAAGTCAGATATACAGAGAGGAGGAGAGACAAAGAGGAAGATCTTCCATCCGATGATTCACTCCCCAAGTGATTACAACGACCAATACTGCACCAATCCGAAGCCAGGAGCTCTTCCAGGTCTCCCATGCAGGTGCAGGGTCCCAAGGTTTTGGGCCGTCCTCAACTGCTTTCCCAGGCCACAAGCAGGGAGCTGGATGGGAGGCCAGGCTGCCCAGATTAGAACCTGCGACCATAAAGGATCCTGGCGTGTTCAAGGCGAGGACTTTAACTGCTGGACCATTGCGCTGGCCCCTGACGCCAAGAATTTACTTAAAAATCAGAACGAGGTGGGCCCGGCGGCGTGGCCTAGAGGCTAAAGTCCTCGCCTTGAGAGCCCCAGAATCCCATATGGGTGCCAGTTCTAATCCCGGCAGCTCCACTTCCCATCCAGCTCCCTGCTTGTGGCCTGGGAAAGCAGTTGAGGACGGCCCAATGTATTGGGACCCTGCACCCGCGTGGGAGACCCGGAAGAGGTTCCAGGTTCCCAGCTTCGGATCGGCACGCACCGGCCCGTTGCGGCTCACTTGGAGAGTGAATCATCGGATGGAAGATCTTCCTCTCTGTCTCTCCTCCTCTGTGTATATCTGGCTGTAATAAAATGAATAAATCTTAAAAAAAAAATCAGAACGAGGTGATATTGTTTACTTTGTATTGCAATTGAAAAAACTGACACAAAAGGAAGAAATTTGCCCACAGGCACACAGCTAGAAGCAGCTAAGCTAGAATGGGGACCTGTTTACTGTCTGTGCTGTGATCAACCACGCCCTGCTGGCTCCTGCAGAGCAAAGAGGGTCTGGTGAGAGTGACCCTGCCAGGTCCAGTCCCTGTGGAGCCTCGGCTCAGCCCTGACTGACACTTTTTCTATCAGGTCCTGCAGGAGGAAACAGGAAGTCTTCGAAAGCATCTTGCTCAGCTATGCTTATCTTCACTGGAGGTATCCAATAAACAGGTCCTTTCAGAAGGACCCTCCCATCCCTGACTATGCAGTATTTATTTAAAAAAAAAAAAAAGCCTCCTTTCTAACCCTGGGAAGTCACACCCAAATTCTGAGTTTAGCTTGCAAATAACTTTTTTTTAAAATATTCATATATATTTTTATTGCAAAGTCAGATATACAGAGGAGGAGAGATAGAGAGGAAGATCTTCCATCCGATGATTCACTCCCCAAGTGAGCCGCAACGGCCGGTGCTGCGCCGATCCAAAGCCAGGAACCTGGAACCTCTTCCAGGTCTCCCACGCGGGTGCAGGGTCCCGAAGCATTGGGCCGTCCTCAACTGCTTGCCCAGGCCACAAGCAGGGAGCTGGATGGGAAGTGGAGCTGGTGGAGCTGCCAGGATTAGAACCGGCGCCCATATGGGATCCCGGGGCTTTCAAGGCGAGGACTTTAGCCGGTAGGCCATGCCGCCGGGCCCGTAAATAACTTCTAAACATCTCCCACAGTGCAGAGAATTCATGCAACAAAAAACTATCAGCATGGATTTCAAAAATTTTCCTTACAATGTTATTTTATGTATTTGGAAGAGAGAGATATATCTATAGAGAGATCGAGATCTAGCCAATGACCCACTTCCATCTATTCACCAGTTCACTACCCACAGGCCCACAACAGCCAGATTGGGCCAGGCCAAAGTCAGCAGCCAGGAATAACACCCTGGTTCCTCATACAGATGGCGGGGACCCACATAGCTGAGCCATCACCTGTTGCCTCCCAGGGCTTTGCATTAGCAGGAAGCTGGAATGTGAAGCACTCTAAGCAGACATCCCAAGCATCAGCACCAAACACCAGCTACTTAAAGATGCTTTTGCCCAGAGAGGGTATACCTAAGAAGCCGTTGAACTTGACTGGACAATAAGATGCTGGACTCTATGTTTGGTATATGCTTGCAATGAGGGAATCTCAACGGAACTTGAACTGTGGTTATGCAACAAGGTGGAGGAATCCACCATGGTGGGAGGGTTTAGGGAGGGGTGGGGAGAATCCCAGTACCTATGAAACTGTGTCACATAATACAATGTAATTAATGAGTAAAAAAAATTACTTAAAAAAAAAAAAAAGATGCTTTTGCACCAAAGTAAGCTGACTTCTAAATTCTATTTCTGGGCCTGGTGCGATAGTGTATGGTTAAAGTCCTCACCTTGCATGCGCCAGGATCCCATATGGTCGCCGGTCCTAATCGTGGCAGCGCCACTTCCCATTCAGCTCCTTGCTTGTGTCCTGGGAAAGCAGTTGAGGACAGCCCAAATCCTTGGGATCCTGCAACCAAGTGAGAGACCTGGAAGAGTTCCTGGCTGCTGGCTTCAGATTGGCTCAGCTCCGGCTGTTGCACTCACTTGGGGAGTGAACCAACGGATGGAAGATCTTCTACTCTGTCTCTCCTCCTCTCTGCATATCTGCCTTTCCAATAAAAATAAATAAATCTTTTATAAAAAATTCTATTTCTGGGCCTGGAGTGAAGGCTCAGTGACTAAATCCTCACCATGCACATGCCAGAATCTCATGTGGGCACTGGTTTGTGTCCCTTCTGTTCCACTTCCCATCCAGCTCCCTGCTTGTGACCTGGGAAAGCAGTACAGGACAGCCCAAAGCCTTGAAACCCTGCACCCGCAGAAATCTTCTGGCTCCTGATTGACTCAGCTCTAGCTGTTGTGGCCACTTGGGGAGTGAACCAGCAGATATAGATCTTTCTGTCTCTCTTCTCTGTAAACCTGCCTTTCCAATAAAAATACAATAAACCTTTTTTTTTAAAAAAATCCCATTTCCATACATTTTTAAAAATGTTTCTTATTTCTTTAGAGGCAAAGAGACAGAGACAGGTCCCATGCACCGGGTCATTCTCCAAATGCCTACAACAAACAGGGCAGGGTTAGGTCAATCCTAAGAGACAGGAACTAAACCCAGAGTCCCCAGTGGGGGTAGAGGAACCACCATCACTGCCCCCCAGGATCCACATCACCAGAAAATAGGCACTAAGTATTAAACTCAGGCACAGAGAAGGACACTTTTGAAAAAGAATTATGTATCTATTTATTTAATTAAAAGTCACATAGAACACACACACACACACAGAGCATCTTCATCCATTGTTTCACTCCCCAGATGGCCAAAACAACTGGGGTGGCAGCTTAACCCACTAAACCAGGATGCTGGCCCTGAGAAGGAAATTTTAATATAGTTTTTTTAGTTAAAATCTATTTATTTATTGAAGGGTAGAGTTACAGAGAGAGGGAGAGAGAGAAAGGGAGAAATCTTTCATCTGCTGGTTCACTTCCCAAATGTCCACAACAGCTGGATCTGGGCCAGTTTGAAGCCAGGAGCTAAGAGTTCTTTCTTGGTCCAACATAAGTATGGAGCCCCAAGCACTTGAGCCATCTTCCACTGGTTTCCCAGGTGCATTAGCAGGGATCTGGATCAGAAGTATAGCAGCTAGGACTCCAGCTGGTGCCCATAAGGGATGCTGGAACGGCAGGCAGCAGATTTGCCAGGTATGCCACAGTGCTGGTTCCTAATACAACCTCTTAAATAAGTATTAGATTGAGCAGACAAGATTTGAAAAAGATTTAGAAGATCTGAATAGTACTATTAACAAGGCTTGATCAAAGACACAGTAAATAGAAATGTTTTATATGTGCATGTATGTTTTAGAGAACACACATTATTATTAAGCATACATATGTACAAAAGCATACAAAAGTAAAATTAGTGTATTTGCCGGCCAAAATGAGACTACATTAGAAGTCAACAAATCCCACTTATGGAAATTTTAAAACATACTTTCAAATAACTTATGAGTCAAACAAGAAAGTCTTTATGGAAACTTTTTCAGAACTAGAACTAACTGATAATGAAAATACCACGCATTAAAGTTTACAGGATGTCTACACTAAGACCTACTTATTTCATCTTTACATAAACAGAAATGAAAAGGTAAGCCCACAAAAGGCTTGTAAAGGATGGTCCGTAGGTGCTAACAGCTGAACTGGAAACACTCCAGATGTCCGCTGACAGGAGAACAGATGTGGGCCCAGCAATGCAGGACAGTGAGTTAGGCTGCCACTTGTGATGCCGTCATGCTATACTCGGGTGCTCACTTAAGTTCCCACAACTTCGCTTCCATGCCTTCTTCCTGTTAATGCACCTGCGGAAGTGGCTAAAGACAGCCCAAATAACTGCCCTCCTTCTGCACACTGGGAGACCAAGACAGAGTTCTTGGCTCCTGGCTTCTGCATGGCCCACCTCAGCTGTTGTGAATCATTTTGCAAGTGAACCAACAGAAGGAGGAACTCTTTGTTGATCTGCCATCCAAACAGTTAAGTTAATTGATACACATCAGCACACATCCATGAGAATAGAGTTTAGATCTGTCTTTCCAATAAAAATAATCTTTAAAAAAGTTTATGTACATCTATAAAATGGATTACAATGTGGCAATAAAATTTAAAAAGAAAGCAAATTTAAAGTACATACCACACAATTATGCTGAGCTATAAACAAAATGTATGACATAATTCCATTTAGATGATGTCCTATGCAATTACAGCTCTAACAGTGTTGACTCTGATGGTAAGGGGAAGATCGATCCAACAGGGGTTCTTGGAAGGTTCTAGGACAATGCAAATATTTTATATTCTCATTTAAATAGTGGCAACATGGGTGTTTGCATTTGTCAAAATTCAGAGGAATATATAGTCTTAAAAGCCATGCATTAGGGCCCGGCAGCGTGGCCTACCGGCTAAAGTCCTTGCCTTGAAAGCCCCGGGATCCCATATGGGCGCTGGTTCTAATCCCGGCAGCTCCACTTCCCATCCAGCTCCCTGCTTGTGGCCTGGGAGGGCAGTTGAGGACGGCCCAATGCATTGGGACACTGCACCCGCGTGGGAGACCCGGAAGGGGTTCCAGGTTCCTGGCTTTGGATCGGCGCAGCACCGGCCGTTGCGGCTCACTTGGGGAGTGAATCATCGGACGGAGGATCTTCCTCTCTGTCTCTCCTCCTCTGTGTATATATGGCTGTAATAAAATGAATAAATCTTAAAAAAAAAAAAAGCTATGCATTATATGGCATGCATCTTCAGCATGCAACTAAGACAACGTTTGTGGGAAAATACTCAGCCTTAGAGTATCTATTAATTAGAAAAGAGAAAACATTCAAAATGGAAATATTAAGCACTGAAACTGAGGAAGCTAACAAATTTAAGAATAGCTCCTGGGATCAGTACGGTGACTCAAGAGGTTAATTCTTCACTCTCAAGCAGTGGCCTCCCATACGGCACAGAGTATCATTTTAATGAATTATAGTTAAGGGAGGTAAACTGCAAGTTTCCATTTAAATAACATTTTTTAAAGATGTATTTATTTTTATTACAAAATAAATATACGGAGAGGAGGAGACAGAGAGGAAGATCTTCCGGCCGATGATTCACTCCCCAAGTGAGCACACCAGCCAGCGCTGCACCAATCTGAAGCCAAGAGCCAGGAACCTCCTCCAGGTCTCCCATGCGGGTGCAGGGTTCCATGGCCTTGGGCTGTGCTTGACTGCTTTCCCAGGCCACAAGCAGGGAGCTGGATGGGAAGTGGAGCCGCTGGGACCAGAACTGGCGCCCATATGGGATCCCAGCGGCGTTCAAGGTAAGGAATTTAGCCGCTAGGCCATGGCGCTGGGCCCTAAATAACATTTTAGTGTGTCCTTTTCGAAAGAACAATTACATCTTGTAGAAAGCATGGTTGTGGCCCAGTATGATCGCTAAATGGCTAAATCCTGACCTCGCAAGCACTGGGATCCCATGTGGGAACCAATTTGTGTCTTGCTGCTCCATTTTCCACTCAGCTCCCTGCCCATGGCCTAGAAAAGCAGTTGAGGACAGCCCAAAGCCTTGGGACCCTGCACCCGCATGGGAGACCTGGAGGAAGTTCCTGGCTCCTGGTTTCCTAGCTTCAGATTGGCTCCACTCTGGCCGTTGTGGCCATTTAGGGAGTGAACCAGTGGCTAGAAGATCTTTCTCTCTATCTCTAATTCTCTCTGTAAATCCTGTAAATCTGTCTTTCCAATAAAAATAAATATATGTTTCAGAGAAAAAAGAATAATAGTTCCTAAGAAAGTAGAAAGAAAAAAATAAGAATAAAACCTAATGAAACAGGGCCCGGAGGCGTGGCCTAGTGGCTAAAGTCCTCGCCTTGAACGCACCAGGGATCCCATATGGACGCCGGTTCTAATCCCGGCAGCTCCACTTCCCATCCAGCTCCCTGCTTGTGGCCTGGGAAAGCAGTCGAGGACGGCCCAAAGCTTTGGGACACTGCACCCGCGTGGGAGACCCGGAAGAGGTTCCTGGTTCCCGGCTTCGGATCAGCACAGCACTGGCCGTTGCGGCTCACTTGGAGAGTGAATCATCAGACAGAAGATCTTCCTCTCTGTCTCTCCTCCTCTGTATATCTGACTTTGTAATAAAAATAAATAAATTAAAAAAAAAACCTTAATGAAACAGAAAAGAAACTGTAGAGAAAATCAACAACTAAAAAGATGGACATTGGAAGGATGGACACAAAAAGCTTCGGAAATATTGATCATGAAAAGGAACAAAGACATAGCAATGTTTGAGATCATTTCTTTTTTTTTTTTTTTTAGATTCATTTATTACACAGATATACAGAGAGGAGGAGAGACAAAGAGGAAGATCTTCCGTCCAATGATTCACTCCCCAAGTGACTACAACGACCAGTACTGCACCGATCCGAAGCCGGGAACCAGGAACTTCTTCCGGGTCTTCCACGTGGGTGGGTGCACGATCCCAAGGCTTTGAGCCATCCTTGACTACTTTCCCAGGCAGCAAGCATGGAGCTGGATGGGAAGCAGGGCTGCTGGGATTAGAACCAGTGCCCATATGGGATCCCAGCGCATTCAAGGCGAGGACTTTAGCCACTAGGCCACGCTGCTGGGCCCCATTTCTCTTTTTTTTAAAGATGTATTTATTTATGTATTTGAAAGTCACAGTTACAGAGAGCTCATTCATCTGCTGGTTCACTCCTCAGATAGCTACAACATCCAGTCCTTGCCCAAGATGAAGTCAGGAGCTAGGCGTTTCTGGTCTCCCTCGTGGACCCGAGCACTTGGGTCACCTTGCTCTCCTCCTCCCAGGCTATTAGTAGAGAGCTGGATTAGACGTGGAGCAGCCACAGCATGAACCAAGCTGCTCCCAATGTCTGAGATTTTTGAAGTGACATTTTTTTAAAAGATTTACCTATTTTTATTGGAAAGTCAGATATACAGAGAGGAGGAGAACAGAGAGGATTCATTCCCCAAGTGGCCACAATGGTTAGAGCTGAGCCAATCCAAAGCCAGGAGCCCAAAGCCTCTTCCAGGTCTCCCACACGGTTGCAGGGTACCAAGGCTTTGAGCTGTCCTCGATTGTTTTCCCAGGCCCCAGGCAGGAACCTGGATGGGAAGTAGGGCTGCAGGGATTAGAACCGGCGCCTATATGGGATCCTGGCATGTGCAAGGTGAGGACTTTAGCTATTAGGCTACCAAGTTGGGCCCTGGATTGATATTTTTAAAGCTATAGCGGAGGTTTAAATGATCAGAAATTCTGAACAACTTTATGTGAATAAATTTGAAGCAGATAAACCAGATGATATTAAAAAGAAAATACAGGGGCTGGTGTTGTAGAACAGTGAGGTAAGTTGCTACCTGCGATACTGGTACCCCACACGGGCACAGGTTCAAGTCCTGGCTACTCTACTTTTTTTTTTAAGATTTATTTATTTTTATTGCAAAGTCAGATATACAGAGAGAAGGAGAGACAGAGAGAAAGATCTTCCATATGATGATTCGCTCCCCAAGTGACTGCAACAGCCGGTGCTGCGCCCATCCAAACCCAGGAGCCAGGAACCTCCTCCAGGTCTCCAACCTTGGTCCAAGAACCCAAGGCTTTGGGCCATCCTCGACTGCTTTCCCAGGCAGCAAGCACGGAGCTGGATGGGAAGCAGGGCTGCTGGGATTAGAACTGGCGCCCATATGGGATTCCGGGCGCATTCATGGCAAGGACTTTCGCTGCCAGCCACCGCACTGCTCCACTTCTAATCCAACTCCCTAGTAAAGCAATGGCAGATGGTCCAAGTGCTTGGGCCCTGCGCCTATGTGGGAGACCTGAATGGAGCCCCAGGGACCTTCCTGGCTTCAACCTGACCTAGCCCCAGCTGTCGCAGGCATTTGGGAAGTGAACCAGCGGACAGAAGCTCCTTCTTTTCTCTTCATTTCTCACTAGTCTGCCTTTCAAATAAGTACTAAATAAATCCTTAAATAAATTTAAAACAAAATATAAGATAGACTTTATTTATACACTCGGTTATTTTATTATTTTACAATAGAAACGTAAAAATGATTGTATTTGTGAAAACAAAATTAAACAGAAACAAGCAAAAAGCCAAGGAAGGAAGCTAGAACTCTGTGGAGAAGTTGACAGATGAACTGGTTCATGTTCAGCAGGGTAGCTAACAAGGCCAAGTTCAATTACCATCAGGGACTGAGAAGAAGCTGCTAGACCTGGATGAAGTACCCATTGCAGTGACCTTGAAGAAGGCCATTTTTATAGACGGGCCTAAGCCTGAGCCCAAAAACAAGGGGTTAAATGGTGAATGAATAAATAACAAGAAATTGGAAAGCACCCAAAGGCCTAACAATCAGGGTCTGGCTAAAGGACCACAGCACCATTCAGAGAAGAAATGATGCTGTGTCCATACATAGCCCAGCTTACAGAATTAGGTGACGTAAAACACTACAGACACAAACTCGCGTTTGTGCAGATTACAATCATGAAAGGAGGTGCGTGTGCCGCGGGAAGCTGGGAGGTTCTGGCCAGATCAAGCTGTGTTCGCTGAGGCTGCCTTGGTCTGTCCATGGGATTTGCCTTTCTGGAATGCGGGCGCTCGGGGGAAACCAAAAGACGTGATGTTTCTTTAAGATCAAAAAAGACTAGCTGTTTAGGCTATGGAGGCAGACGGCGAGGGCCACTCGATGGGTAAACCTGACAGTGGCAGGAAGCGATGAAGACAGTGCACACAGCATGGCAGCTGGAGGAGGATGCGGACTGGAGGCAGCAGCTGGTGGGGGCAAGCTCAGGGCTGGCAGGAAAGGGGACAGGCGAGCCTGCTCTGTTTCCTTTATGGCTGCTGTCTCTTTTTTGTGTAATTAAAGCGCACACACACACACACACACACACACTCCTAACAGTCTTCCTGAGGACAAACTCCAGTGGTCCAGACACATACATGTGTGCCTCTAAACAGTTTTCCAAAAAGTTCACAGGAAATACATATCTTGGAGGGGGTGGGAAGCCTGCATGGATTTCCAAAAAAAAAAAATCTCTGCAGGCGAACCTGTCTTCGTTGCATTTTCCACAAACTTCTAGAAGGGCGCAAGCCCTCAGCCTCACTTTCTGTTCCCTAGTGCCAGCAGTCCCATGTGTCCCTTGCCACATGGATCCCTTTTCCGCCAGCCACTCGTCTTCAATTACAAAGTGCAGAAAGTATTCAAAGGCAGGACCAAAGAAAATCACCCGTGAAATCTCCCACCCAGCAGGCTAACTGCTGTTGCTAGATGGGACACGGTCCTTCTGGACTTCAGCCCATGTGCATGGGACTACTCCATACCTATCTCATTTCGTGCTGTAGCTTTACGACTGCTTTTTTTCCCCCAAAAACCAAGAACATTTTCTCCTAGTGGTTGAGCAGTTTTATTCTTCAGTACATCCTGGAGAGTCCCTCCCACATCTGCATTTATAGACGATTCTCCTGCTTTGAATAGCTGCCTAATGTGCCAAGGCACACACCTGAAAGGACACAGGTGCATCTCCTGCCCTTCAATTGGCAGGAAAAAAAGCTATGAGAACAAAAGATCCAAGATGGCAGGAGGCACTGCTTGGAAAGGGGCTGGCGATGGGGGCAGTGGGCACGCAGAGAGGATCTTCCTTTCGCTCCCTCTCTTAGGCCGGAGCTGGCCTCCAGAGAGCTGCAGGTGGGGAGGATTGAGACTGGAGCTTTGGGGGCCAATGCTGCGGTTGGGTGGGGTTAAGTTGCTACATGGGTGCTGCTTCAAGTCCTCGCTGCTCTGCTTTCCATCCAGCTCCCTGCTACTGCACCTGGGAAAGCAGTGGAGGATGGCCCAAGTGCTTGAGTCCCTGCACCCGCATGGAAGGCTGGTGATGGAGATCCTGATTGCTTGCTTTGGTCTGATCCAGCCCTGGTCATTGCATCCATTTGAGGAATGAACCAGTGGATGGTAAATCCCTTCTCTCTCTCTCATCTTACTCTCTGTGTAATTCTGCCTTTCAAGCAGACAAATCAATCTCTACACACACACACACACACACGACTGAAGCCTGAGATCAATAGTGGGAACCAGCCTGTTCTCCCAGCTATGCAGAGGCTAGCTCCCACCTCTGCCCCACCCCATCAGAAACCTCAAGGGGAGCCTGATAGTGGTTCTCTGAGTGCAGCTCCCTTCTGATTTGCTCATCTTCCCCATCACACACACACACACACACACACACACACTACACATCCTCTTAGGAGAGCAGAAGTCAGACCTGCAGGGGAGGAGTTGGCCAAATTCTTGCTTGAGCTGAGAGGGTGTGAGGCCAAGTCAGGAGTCTGCACAGGCCCCGGAGAGCCCCTCTCCACCCTTCCTTTCCTGGGACCTCCACTTCTGTCTCGGCCCCACCCCCATCTCCCTTCCTTTCCCTGCACTGCGCCTGCGCCTATAGGGCACTGCCCCTTGCAGAACCAAGGGAAGAGAAGTTCTTGAATGAGAGGAGGAAATGGGATGGGACGTGGCTTCGTGGCTTTGGGGTGGCCGGGTGGGGGAGGGAGTTAGGGGAAAGCTGTCCTCTTTTCACTGAGGCACCTGGAGCCACCAGGCCCCGTGGCACTGAAACGCAGCCCCGCCCTGCGAGAGAGGCCCCTTCCCACACTGCAGCAGGGCCCGGGTTAACTGACAGGAAAACTGAATGATTTCAGGTGTCTCATTGAGGGGCTGGGGGGAAACAGCTGGGCTCCTCTGCAGGGTGGAGCAACTCTCTTGGTCTCCACCCCTCCCCCAGGCTCTCCGGCTTCAGACAAGCTGTGAGTATGCGCGGGGAAGGGGGGCGGGTGAGACCTGCTCCAGACCAGCTGACTCCCTAAAATTTCACTGCCGCCTCAGGACTGAGGAGGCTCCCGTCTGCCGCCGACATTCCACAACATCCCTGAAGCTGCTCTATAGGCAACAGCCATTGCCTCCTCCTTCAATAATACTGTACTTTGGGGGGCTGAATTAGGGTGCAGCACGTTAAGCTGTGACTTTAGACACCAGCACCCAACCCCACATCCGAGTGCCGGTTCCAGTCCCAGCTGCTCCACTCTCGATCCAGCACCCTGCTCCAGGTGGGAGACCAGGATGGAGTTTCTGGCTCCTGGTTTCAGACTGGTCCCAGGCCAGGCCATTGCTGGCAGTTGGGGAATGAGGAGGGGGTGGAAGACTTCTCTTTGGGTCACTTTGCCTTTTAAGTCAATCAATAAATCTTTTATATATATAGAGTGAGAAACACAGAGAGAGAAAAAGAGAAAGATACTCCATCTACTGGTTCATTGCCCCAAACGACTACAATGGCCAGGCTGGCCAGGAGGAGGACACCAGAAGCCTAGAACTCCATCCAGGTCTTCCATGTGAGTGACAGAAGCCCAAACATGTGGGCCAGCTTCTGCTGCTTTCCCAGGTGCGTTGGCAAGGAGCTCGATTAGAAGTGGAGCAGCTGGGACTCCAACTGGTACTCAGATGAGATGCCTGCATTGTGAGATTGCAGCTTAACCGACTGCCCCCACCCCCACAACAATATACCCCTTTAAAACAAACAAAAACCCTACACATCTTTAAGAACAGTTTTAGGTTCCCAGCAAAACTGAGCTATGAAAATGGAGAGGAAATTGTAAGTTTCCTCTTGCGGCTCTGTCCTCCACAGCGGAAACTGCAGTTCATCTCAACAGTCAATCAGCCATTCTAGATGCAGCCAATGAAGGCTGCAACAGCCATGCTCAAATTTGTCACACTCACTGGGAATCCACTGATGAAGCAAGCTCAAGACAGGCCCCTGGGGTGGGACCCAGGATTGTGGGGTTTTTGACACACTCCTCCGGGCAATGCTGAAACATTTGACACCCAGGGCCCCACTCAGAAATGCAGTTTGGGGGCAGGTTGGGTAATGGGGCCCATTGGTTGCTATAGGACTCCCAGCACCACCACCATCACACTGAAAGGAGAACAGGGTGCAGACCTTGCAAGGACACCAGCAGATAGACAGAGAGAATGGTCTAGAACAGCACTCAGCAGCCCCTCTTCCCCAGCATAGCCCAGGGAGGATGGAACCCCAAGGGGCAGGTCAGACCGTCCGGAGTGGCCTTGAAGAGGTTGAGCGTGGGTGAAGCTGAGGTCTGCCCAGCAGGAAATGCAGGCTTGGGCTGGAAAGAGGAGGGGGAGTGCTGGGAGTTGAATTGTGTTCTCCAAGAGATCTGCTGATGTTCCAGCTCCCATGATTTCAGCCTTTTTGGAAATTGGGTCCCTGCAGGTGTTAGGAAGAGAGGTTACTGGAGAAGAGTGGGCCCTCGATCAGCCACAGCTGGGGTCCTTTAAGGAGAAGAGACAAAGAAGGAAAGTGTCCTGTGAGGGCAGAGGCAGAGATCAGAGAGCTCCAGTTATAAGCTGAGTGGCACCTGGGGCTACCGGAAGCTGGGTGAGACAAGGAAGGGTGGGGTCCTCCCCTACCGCCTGTGCAGGAAGAACCACCCAATCCAGGCTACTTGGATCTTAGACTTGAGGCCTCCAAAATGGGCTGGATACACTCCTGTTGTTTGCAGTGATTTGTTGCAGCAGGCCTGGGCTGGACACGTAGTGGGTGTTTGGATTCTACTGGGAGCAGCATCTTGAACAGGGAAATAATCACTTTTAAAAATATGTGGGGTTGGGCTCGGCAGCGTGGCCTAGTGGCTAAGGTCCTCGCCTTGATCCCATATGGCTGCTGGTTCTAATCCCAGCAACTCCACTTCCTCTCTATCTCTCCTCCTCTCAGTATATCTGACTTTGTAATAAAAATAAAATAAATCTAAAAAAAAAAAAATCAACTTAAAAAAAAAAATATGTGGGGTTTTCTGGTGGTGGTGGTTGTTGTTGTTGTTTTACTTTGAAAGGCAGAGAACCAAAGAGAGAGCTCCAGTCTGCTGGTTCACTCTCCCCAAATGCCTACAATTGCCAGGTCTGGATCAGATCCAACCCAGGAGCCTGGAACTCCATCTGGATCTCCCATAATGAGGAGCAAGGGTACAAGAAATTGAGGCATTAATTCATTTTTTTTAAGATTTATTTATTTTTCTTGTAAAGGCAGGTCAAATTTATGCAGAGAAGGAGAGACAAAGAGGAAGATCTCCCATCTGCTGGTTCAATTCCCAAGGGGCAGCATCAGCTGGGGCTGATTCAATCTGAAACCAGGAACTAGCAGCTTCTTCCAGATCACCCACATGAGTGCAGGGTCCCAAGGCTTTGGAACATCCTTTACTGTTTTTCCATGCCACAAACAGGGAGCGGGATGAAAAGTGGAACATCTGGGACACAAACAAGTGCCCAAATGGTATTCTGGAGCTGGCAAGGTAAGGATTGAGCCACTAGGCTATCTCACTGGGCCCTGAGGCATTCGTTCCCAGGATGGTGCAGTAGGAGGAAACTGGAGTAGAAAGTAGAGCCATTGAAACCAGGCACTCTGATATGGGATGCAGGTATCCCATATCAGATCCCACACCAGACGCCCCCCGGAAGTAAGCTTGAAAAAATAAACCAGGACAGCTAGCCCAGGGATTTAGATTCACACAACCGAAATCAGAGATCCCATACACAGAGATCCCTAATTCCAGCTTCCTGCAAATGCAGAGCAGGGATCATGGCTTAAGTAATGGGGATCCTTGTGACCCATGGACTGAATTCTCTGAGCTCAGGTTATTGCTAACATTTAAGGAGTGAATCTGCAGCTGGGGGCTCTCCTACTCTCAAATCTGTAGCTTTAAAAAGACTTTGCAAGATAATCAAGATGGTCAAACAGGGTAAGGACACGTTTAAACAGACGGAGAAACATTTAATCAGGATGAAGCAGAGAGGACACATTCCAGGAAATAGGAGGACAGAGCAACAGCAGAGGGGTACCTGGAGACTGACAAACACAGGAAAGCAGCGAACACAACAGTGTGGTGTTGCAGTGACTGATACTGCAGCAGTATTAAGCTAATGGCGATCTGAACTCCACCAGCAGCTGGAACTCCACCAGCAACCAGGTGGGAAGGGACTTTCACTGGGAGCTTGGGAGGTGAACCCAGACAAAGAACTGTCCGTCCTGCTGGTCCGTTTGATTTGACCAGGAGCAGAGACAGAGCAGCAGATCCCAGAGAGACACTGCGAGAACAGAGTGGATTTCACAGCCCAGTTAGCCTCCTAGAGCCGAACTGGGCGCCATTTTGCATAAGGAGGCAAAGGCAAGGATAAGAACTGAGCATACACTGAGCTCGGAGCGAACTCATTTCTGACTCAGTGAACTGCAGCAACGTGGCATTCTACAGGTTCCACCCAAGACAGGTCTGGGTAGCCCTCGGATCTGATGGCCAGCAGATCAAGAACAGTAGTGGTGATACGTCAGGCACCATTTTGTACACTGTGGCAAAAGCTTTAGGACTGCAGGTGACAACAGTGAGCTGCGCATGTGCTGAGCTCGTGAGAACTCACTGAGTTTCATGAATTGCACTGGTCCCGCAGGAAAATACTACCAACTGTGGTATCATATGGGTCAAAATAGGTCCGTGTGGCACACAGACCTAACATCCAACAGATTCCGAAAAGATCAGCACCACCAACAACCTAATTATATAGGACACCTGGCGTCTCTCTAATCCTGGGACCTGCTCCAACCGGAACTGGGAGAAAGGTTGTACAGACAATAATGAAGCCTCAGCACGGTATCACAGGAGGTGGAAATTGGTGAGCCAGGAGTTGGGGCTACAGAGTTCTTTGTGGAAATTTAACATAACAACGCAGACCTGGAACTCACTGGAGGGAGTGGCACAATGGGCTGCAAGCAGAGTTGTGTACCAACTGCAATAAGAAAACTGAACTATAGACCTGAAGGTGACACAGCTTAGAAACCTGCCCCAAGGAAAAGACTCTGCTCACCAGAAGTGCAATGACCAAGAGCAAAAGAAGAGACAAAAGCACAATGAATATTACTAAAAATCCTCTGCAAAGGAGCAAAACCCTATGCCAACCTCAGAGTTAACTGAGGAAGACATCAAGAAAATGGGGCACACAGAATTCAGAAAATTCATTTTAAAGCTTCTGATCAACAATGAGAAGCACATACAAGAGTTCAAAGAATTTAAGGAATATTTTACACAAGCAATTGCAGCAATGAAGCAAATCAAGGCTGGTATATCAGAAATGAAGAACACAGTAGAGCAAATTAAAAGTACAGTGGAGAGTCTCCAAAATAGAATGAAGCAAGCAGAAGAAAGAATCTCAGAATTGGAAGATATTTCCTGTCATCAGGGGGAAGCAAACAAAAAGCTGGAAGCAGAGCTGGATCAGGCCAAAAAAAGTATTCAAAAATTGACACTATTAAGAGGCCAAATATAAGAGTTATGGGAGTCTCAGAAGGTGCAGAAAGAGAAACTGGTTTTACAAATATATTTAATGGGCCCAGCGGCATGGCCTAGTGGCTAAAGTCCTTGCCTTGAATGCGCTAGGATCCCATATGGGTGCCGGTTCTAATCCCGGCAGCTCAACTTCTCTCCCATCCAGCTCCCTGCTTGTGGCCTGGGAGGGCAGTTGAGGATGGACCAAGGCTTTGGGATCCTGCACCCGCGTGGGAGACGTGGAGGAAGTTCCTGGCTCCTGGCTCCAGATCGGCGCAGCACTGGCCGTTGCTGCTCACTTGGGGAGTGAATCATTGGACGGAAGATCTTCCTCTCTGTCTCTCCTCCTCTCTGTATATCTAACTTTGTAATAAAAATGAATAAATCTTTGAAAATAAATAAATAAAAACAAATGTATTTAAATAATAATAAAGGAAAAGTCCCTAATCTAGAGAAAGAATTTGGAAACAAGATCCAGGAAGGGCACAGAACTCCCAACAGGCCTGCTCAAAAGCGATCTTCACCAAGACACATGATCATCAAGCTCTCTTCAATTGAACATAAGGAAAAGATCCTTAAATGTGCATGTGAAAAAAATCAATTGACATATAAAGGAATGCCAATTAAGCTCACAGGAGACCTCCCACAGGAAACTCTACAGGCAAGAAGAGAATGGAGTGACATATTCCAGATTCTAAAAGAAAAAATTTGTCACCGAGGATAACATATCCAGCAAAGCTTTCTTTTGTCTTCGAAAATGAAAATTCTTCCACAGTAAAGTTAAAAGAATTTGCCTCTTCCAAACCTGCCCTACAAATGATACTTCAAGATGTTTTCTTGACAGAGAAGAGGAATAGCACCAAACAAAGCCAAAGGCAAATGTCAAGAACATCCCAGTAAAATGACAGCAGAAGACTAAACCAATGAACAACCCATTCCTAAAATGACAGGACCACAGTATCACCCATACATATTAACCCTGAATGTAAATGGCTTAAGCTCAATCAAATGTCATAGATTAGTAGACTGGATTAAAAAAACAAAACCCATCTATTTGTTGTCTAGAAGAGACACACTTCACCAACAAAAATCAGCGGAAACTATATTGCATGGGTTTTGATGTTTTCTGTTAGTTTCATCTATTCAAAACACTTTCTTCTGATTAAATCATTCAATGACTCGTAGATCATACAGTAGCGTCATTTTCCGCTAGAAGGTTCTTGATTTTCATTTCTTCAGCTACACATTAGTCATTTAGTAGCATGCTATTTAACTTCATGGTGTTGTTAATTTCTTTTTTCTTCCTGATGTTGATTTTGTTTTGTGGCTTTTCATTTAAGGGGATATATAGTAGCTGTGTAATAAAGACTGTCATATCTAGTAACATGTTAGTTAACTTCATGGCATTGTAAATTTCTATTTTCTTTCTATTGTTGATTTTATATTATGACTTTTCATTTGAGAGGATGTACAATAGCTGTGAAATGGAGACTAACATCCAGATCTGAGGATACAATGTAGTATGCATCTCTACTTCCAGACAAAGATGGACTTACGATGAAACTGTTCACTATATCTTGACAATAGGATGCTGGACTCTCTGCCATTGTTCATGCCCACAATGATGGACACATGACTGTGTATAAAGAATTATACTTTAGTAATGATACAGAGGAACTATGTGCGAGTGTGGGGGGGAAATTGGGGCTGGGATACAGGAAATAACAGGAGCCTATGGAATTGTATCATATGGGCAGACATTTCACAAAAGAACAAACCCAAATGACAAACAAGCATATGAAAAAATGCTCAAGTTCCTGGCAATAAGGGAAATCCAAATGAAGACAACAATGAGGTACCACCTAACTCCAGTAAGGATGGCACACATATATAATACCACCAACACTTGCTGGCGAGGATGTGGGGAAAAGGGAACCCTTCTCCACTGCTGGTGGGACTGCAGACTTGTACAGCCTCTATGGGAATCAGTTTGACGAATACTCAAACAACTAAAAATCAACATACCATATGATCCAGCAATAGCACTCCTAGGGATATATCCAAAACATCTCCTACACAAGAAACCAACATGCACGCCTATGTTCATAGCAGCACAATCTACAATCGCAAAAACCTGGAAGCAGCCAAAATGCCCATCAATAGAAGACTGGATAAGAAAGCTATGGTTCATCTACTCTATGGAATACTACTCAGTCATTAAAAAAAACGAAATGCAGTTCTTTGTGGTCAAATGGACCCGACTGGAATCCATCATGCTAAGAGAAATGAACCAATCCCAAAAGGTTAAATACCACTTGTTTGCCTTAATCTGAGATGAAAAGATGACAACTTGGAAGATAATACCTGTATATTGTAATATTAGTGCAATCTCTAACAACCTGTATCCAATGCAATAAGATAATGCGATATAATCTATAAACCAACAATTAATGTCAGAATACTTAAGATCTACATCGAAAAACTGTAAAACCTACTATACCCTCAATATGCTATGTTAACCTGTAATGGGGAGGGAGTGCAGGGAAATCTTTCAGGACCATAAAAAGAGTGAGAAAAAAGTACAATATAGCCTATCAAGATCAAATCTGGTAATTCATAGACAACAGACTCAAAGCGGCACTAAACAACAATAAAACTACTACACCAATGCATGAGGGGGGAATCGGGTGCGATCCTGACAACCTCTTAACAGGAGGTCATGTGCGTGGAGCAGGGGGGCACTCCAGAGTGGAGCAGGTGGTAAGGAGGAAGCTTGGATCCCAACCATGAAGACTCCCAGACCTTCACCACAAACTATTAATACGAGCAACAAGGACTATATCCCAACTGCCAAGGAGGCCACAGGGAATTGGATGCCCTCGGAGGCCGAGTACTCTGAGGTCACCTACCCCCAACCGGAGCTTCCGCAGGGGATGGAAGAAGTCCAAACACTACCGCGCAGAAACCAACGTCATCAGAAATACAACCAGAAGCCCTGAACGGTTCGCAGAAACAGAAGAACAACAAATGTCCTTCGGGACCAGGTAGGAGAGCTTTCTCTGGTCCGAGCCTGGCTCCACCTCTGGACCCCTGCCCTCCCTCGCAATGACCATCGGGATCGCTTCGAAAACCCCTTACAGCAAACAATCATACAAACTAAAAAAAAAAAAAAACTAAAATAAATAGACAAACAACAATAAAAAAATAAAATGATAATAATAATAAAATGTAAAAAAACTTTGCAGAAGAAGGGGTTGAACCTGCAATGCCAGCATCACACAAGGGCATTTCTTTGAATTCCAGTCGCTCAACTTCCTATCTGGCTCCCAGCTAATGCACCTGGGAAAGTAGCAAAAGATGGTCCAAAGTACTTGGGAACCTACCACTCACATGACAGACCTGGATGAAGCTCCTGAGTCCTGGCTTCACCCTGGACCAGCCCTTGCTTTCATAGCATTCGGGGCATGACCCAGCAGATTGGAGCTCTCTCTGTTTCTTTGTATCTCTCTTTCTCTCCTATAAGTCTGCCTTTCAAATAAAAAAAAATCTTTAAATGAACATACAGATGTCATGAAATAAAAATGAAAGAACCATTCTATACTAAAAGAAACTTGAAGAGATGTGGAGATCGAATGCAATCTGTGATCTTGTTAGGATGACTGATATTTCAATAAGGTCTATAGATTAGACACTTGCATCAACAATGTAGTTTCCTGTTTTTCATAATTCTATTGAGTTACACAAGAGATGATTTTATTCTAAGAATACATACACACATATATATTTAACCTTAAGGAATATTCACTGCAACTTACAATAAACAACATATACACAGAAACTGATGAAGCAAATGTGATTTAAAAAAATGCAACCTAGCAGCTAAAGTCCTCGCCTTGAACGCGCCAGGATCCCATATGGGCAACAGTTCTAACCCCAGCGGCCCTGCTTCACTTCCCATCCAGCTCCCTGCTTGTGGCCTGGGAAAACAGTTGAGGACAGCCCAAAGCCTTGGAACCCTGCACCCACGTGGGAGACCCAGAGGAGGTTCCAGGTTCCTGGCATTGGATCAGTGCAGCTCTAGCCATTGCAGCTGCTTGGGGAGTGAATCATTGGACGGAAGATTTTCCTCTCTGTCTCTCCTCCTCTCTGTATATCTGAGTTTGCAATAAAAATAAAATAAATCCTTTTTTAAAAAAGTCAACTTCGGCAATCTTGGTAAAAATTATAAAGAATTTTCTTTAAGAGAACTCCCATTTGTTGTTTCATTCCCCATAAGCTCACAATGGTCATGACACTATCAGACCTGGGTCCTCATTTTGGGTCTCCAATATGGCATGGTAGCAGGGACTCAATTATTGAGCTGTGATCAGCTGCTGCCCCCAGGGACTCCACTGGCAAGAAAGTAGAGTCAGCATTAGACCCAGATACCAGGTGTAAGATAAGGACTTTTTTTTCTTAAAAATTTTTAAAATTTATATTGTAAAAGCAGATATACAAAAAAGAGAGAAAGATTTTCAGTCCATTGATTCACTCCCAAGTAGGTGCAACAGCAGAGCTGAGCCAATCTGAAACCAGGAGCCAGAAGCTTCCTCTGGGTCTCCCATGCAGGTGCACAGTCCCAAGGCTTCGGGCCGTTCTTTTTTTTTTTTTTTTACATTAAAAAAGATGTATTTATATTTGAATGGTAGGTTTTACAGAGATGGAATGATAGACAATGATAGAAGTCTTCTATGTGCTGGTTCACTCTCCAAATGGTTCCAGTGGCCGGAGCTGAGCTGATCTGAAGCTGGAAGCCAGGACCTTCTTTCTGGGTCTCCCACTTCAGGGCAAGGGCCCATGGAATTGGGCTATCTTCTGCTGCTTTCTCAGGTCAGAAGCAGAGAGCTGGATCAGAAATGGAACAGCAAGGACTCCAACCAGTGTCCCTATGGGATGCTGGCCTTGTAGGTGGAGGATTAGCCTGTTAAGCCATCATAACAGCTCCCTAGTAACGTTATTCTTTTTTTATTATTATTATTATTTATTATTTTTAATTCATTAATTACATTGTATTATGTGACACAGTTTCATAGGTACTTGGATTCTCCCCACCCCTCCCCAAACCCTCCCACCATGGTGGATTCCTCCACCTTGTTGCATAACCACAGCTCAAGTTCAGTTGAGATTCCCCCATTGCAAGCGTATACCAAACATAGAGTCTAGCATCTTATTGTCCAGTCAAGTTCAACGGCTTCGGGCCGTTCTTTATTGCTTTCCCAGGATACAAGCAGAGAGCAGTTGGGAAGTGAAGCAGCTGGGACATGAACTGGTGGCCATATCGGATCCCAGAGTGTGCAAGGTGAGGGTTTAGCCACTGAGCCATAGCACTGGGCCAGAGAAAGATCTTCCATCCACTGGTTCACTTTCCAAATGGTCAAAATGGTTGGTGCTAAGCCAATCCGAAGCCAGCAGACAAGAACTTCTCCCAGGTCTCCCATGAGAATGCAGGGGCCCAAGGTTTTGAGCCATCCTCTGCTGCTTTCCCAGGCCATAAGCAGAGAGTTAGATGGGAAGTGGAGCAGCTGGGACATGAACCAATGCCCATATAGGATGCTGCACTTGGTTGTGGACGATTAGCCAGTGGATCCAATGAGCCAGCCCCTGGGATATGGACTTAAAACTGTGAGGCTTAATGTTCACCCTTTGTACATTCTTTTTTTTTCAAAGATTTATTTATTTTGTTACAAAGTCAGATATACAGAGAGGAGGAGAGACAGAGAGGAAGATCTTCCGTCTGATGATTCACTCCCCAAGTGACTGCAAAGGCTGGTGCGCGCCGATCCGAAGCCAGGAGTCAGGAACTTCCTCCACGTCTCCCACGTGGGTGCAGGATCCCAAAGCATTGGACTGTCCTTGACTGCTTTCCCAGGCCACAAGCAGGGAGCTGGATGGGAAGTGGAGCTGCCGGGATTAGAACAGGTGCCCATATGGGATCCTAGTGCATTCAAGGCGAGGACTTTAGCCACTAGGCCATGCCGCTGGGCCCCCTTTGTAGAATTCTTTTCCCCAAGTCTAAAATCACATCAAAATAATTCCACTAATCAGTTCTTCGGCTCCCTAGCTGAGCCTTCTGGAAGCTTTGCCTCTGCTTCGATCCAGCTTCCTGCTAATGCACACTCTGGAAGTCAGTAGGAGATGGCTCAAGTACTTGGGTCCCCATCATCCACATGGGAGACACAGGGAGAGCTCCTGGTTCCTGACATTAGCATGGCCACTCCCTGCTGTGACAGCACTGGGGAGTGAACCAGCAGTAGGATTGATCCCCTTTTTCCTCCCTTACCCTTTCAGTCCTTGCTAGTTGTGCTGCTGTGCTGCATCTCATGAGTCACAACTAAGACCCTGAGCCTTCACCTGCTCCTCTCTAATGACTTCACTGGTGGGAAGCTGGTGTCAGGACAATATGCAACATATCTATATTAACCACAGGTTAAACACCTGCTCCAAATAATTGTGGAATGGCTAAATCAAGCCAATTCACATGTGTATCACCACAATTTTTGTTTGGCAGTGAAAACACCTAAAATCTACCCTTAGCAAATTTCATGTATACTATACATTAACTGTATTCACTGGTTGTTGAACATCTCTTTGATCCTAACTCTCACTGTCTAAATGAAATTTTGTATTCCTTGAATAACCTAAAGCTCAGCAGAGGTCTGAATTTCTACCCTGACTTTTTTTTTAATTGCAAAATCAGATATACAGAGAAGAGGAGAAACAAAGGGGAAAATCTTCCACCCAATGATTCACTCCCCAAGTGACTAAAAAGGCCGGAGCTGCTCCGATCCGAAGCCAGGAGCCTGGAGCATCTTCTGGGTCTCCAAAGGCTTTGGACCATGCTTGACTAGTTTCCCTGGCCACAAGCAGGGAGCTGGATGGGAAGTGGAGCCGTCAGGACCAGAATCGGCGCCCATATGGGATTCCGGTGCGTTTAAGGGGAGGACTTTAGCCACTAAGCCACCTCTCCAGGCCTCTTTCATTTTTAAGATTTATTTATTTTGGGGCCTGGCGCAGTAGCTTAGTGGCTTAAGTCCTCGCCTTGCACACCCAGAATCCCAAAAGGGTGCTGGATCATATCCCGGCTGCTCCATTTCCCATCCAGTTCCCTGCTTATGGCCTGGGAAAGCAGGAGAAGATGGCCCAAAGCCTTGGGACCACCCCCCCACCCGTGTGGGAGACCTAGAAGAAGCTCCTGGTTTGTAGCTTCAGATCACTTCAGCTCTGGCCATTGCGGCTACCTAGGGAATGAACCAACGGATAGAAGATCTTTCTGTCTCAGCTCCTCTCTGTATATCTGAGTTTACAATAAAAATAAATAAATCTTAAAAAAATATATTTGTGTGTTTATTGGAAAGACAGATCCACAGAGAGAACGAGAGACAAAGTTCTACGCATTGGTTCTTTCCCCAGAAGTCTGTGATCACCAAAGCCAGGAGCCAAAAGTTTCTTCTGGGTCTCCGACGCGGGTGCAAGGTCTCACAGCCCTTGGCCATCCCCCACCACTTTCCCAGACCATAAGAAAGAACTGGATCCAAAGTGGAGCAGCTGGGACACAAACTGGCACCCATATGGAATCTTGGCGCTTGGAGGGGATTAGCCAATTGAACCACTGCACTGGGCCCTTAAGTTCACATTCTTTCAACCACAACATAATGACTTGCTCCTTAAGCAAAGGAGAGGAATTCACTGAGAGTGATGCCAACAGGAAATGTTAGGTGAATGCAGTCACAGAGGAAGTGCCATCTGAAGTAGCCTCTAGGGAACGTGTTACGGTACAGAAGGCAGGGCATGTCTGGCTGTCCCCTGACCCCAGCATGGCTTCCCCGACTGCAACTCTTCATGCCCATCCCTCTCTCTGTCTCTCCCCACCCCTGCCTGAGGTTCCCTGCCTCAGCTGTCTCCCTAATCAGGGCCCCACAGCCTCTCTGGCAGGGAGTGGGGAGCCCCTGGCACTCGAAGGCTGGGAGGGCCCCTGATAAACAGCTGGAGTCCTTGTGCGCAGAATCTGTCATCTCCAAAGGAAAAGCAGAGACAAACCAGCAGAGCCAGGAGCGACTGCCCATGGTGAGTCACATCGTCACTGGCAGCCCCCACTGGGTCCTCCAGCCCCTGGTGGGGGGGGCGCCTGCTTGTCTCTCAACGTCCAGGAGGGAAATGTCTTCCCTGACTGCACCCCAGTCCTCACTACCCCAGCTTCCCCCTACACCCAACACAAGATTTAGTACTCTCTGGTCCCAAGTTAGGTGGAGGGGTCGGGTGCAGGAGTCCCTAACCAGAAAGCAGGCATTTGGTTTCATGGACCTGGCCCAGAGCTTAGGAAATGTCTGTGGACATCCTGCGATGATGGAGTTAAAAAGAGGTGGAATCTGATCTTCCTGGGTCAACGCAGAAACATTAAAATGCTGCACAGGCGGAAGACAAAGACTATTTTAATTTTTTTTTTCAAAGCAACAATTAGCATTTAATATTTCAGCAATAAAATGTTCATTTCACAGGCTGCTTTAAGGCATTTGAGAAATTCAAGAATAATACCTTTTCCCTTTAAGTTATACACCCTAAACAAATTTTTTTCCAAAACAAATTTTAAAAAGACATTTTCCGGGCCCGGCGGCGTGGCCTAGCGGCTAAAGTCCTCACCTTGAACGCCCCGGGATCCCATATGGGCGCCGGTTCTAATCCCGGCAGCTCCACTTCCCATCCAGCTCCCTGCTTGTGTCCTGGGAAAGCAGTTGAGGACGGCCCAATGCATTGGGACACTGCACCCGCGTGGGAGACCCGGAAGAGGTTCCAGGTTCCCGGCTTCGGATCGGCGCGCATCAGCCGGTTGCGGCTCACTTGGGGAGTGAATCATCGGACGAAGATCTTCCTCTCTGTCTCTCCTCCTCTCTGTATATCTATCTGACTTTGCAATAAAATGAATAAATCTTTAAAAAAAATAAAAAGACATTTTCCATTACTTTTTAAAATACTTAAAGCATATGTTAAGTGGTAACAATTTTTCTGAAAATTCTGCCTAATCAATGGGACATTTCAGTCAGGCAAAGCACTTCATTTTTCAAATAAAGAGTGCCAGGCAGAAGGGAGACAGACACAGAGATCGTCCATCTTCTGATTCACTCCCCAAGTGGCTGCAAAGGCCAGCACTGGGCCAGGTGGAAGCTAACATCCAGGAGCCTCCTCTTTGTCTCCTAGATGGGTGCAGGGGCCCAAGGTCTTTGGTCATCTTTTGCTGCTTTCCTAGGCCATTAGCAGGGAGCTGGATCTGAAATGCAACAGCCAGCACTTTAACTGGTGCCCATATGGGATGCTGGTGGTTTAGCGTGATATGCCACAATCCCAGCTATGTATATAGTTTTAAAGTAGACTTCATTTTACTTATTCTACTTATCTGAGAGTGTGTAGGGGAGACAGAAGGAGAGGGAGAGGAAAAAGGGTAGAGAGAGAAAGTAATATCTCCCATGCCTGGTTCACTCACCAAATATCTACAGGGCTAGGTTAGGCTGTGCCAGGACTAGGCCAGGCTGAAGCTAGAGGCCCACAACTCATTTTGGGTCTTCTACATGGGTACCAGAGACCCAACTACTGGAGCCAGCCACTGCTGCCTGCCAGGGTGCATAGGGGATGAACACAGGTACTGTGATATGGGACACAGGTGTTCCAAGCAGCATCTTAGATGCTGTGCCAAATGCCCACCCCCACCCAGATTACTATCGTAAAGGAAGAAAGCAACGTATTGAGTGCTGACCACAAGAAAATCACTCTTCAGGCCCAACACCATAGCCTAGCAGCTAAAGTCCTTGCCTTGAATGCACCAGGATCCCATATGGGCACCGGTTCTAATCCCGGCAGCTCCACTTCCCATCCAGCTCCCTGCTTGTGGCCTGGGAAAGTTTGTGGCCTGGGAAAGCAGCCCAAAGCCTTGGGACCCTGCACCCGCTTGGGAGACCAGGAAGAAGCTGCTGGCTTCGGATCAGCTCAGCTCCGGCCATTGCAGCTGCTTGGGGAGTGAATCATCGGACGGAAGATCTTCCTCTCTGACTCTCCTCCTCTCTGTATATATAAAACTTTCCAATAAAAATCTTAAAAGAAAAGAAAAGAAAATCAGTCTTGTATTAACTTTCACCCCTAAAGTAGTCCTTGAAGATAACAAAAGAGTGGTATCAGGTCCAACACTGCGACACAACAGGTTAAGGCATTTCCTAGGATGCCAGTATCCCCTATGGGTACCTGTTCAAGTCCCAGCTATTCCATTCTGACCCAGCTCCCTGCTAATGTGTCCGGTAAAAGAGCAGAACTTGGGCCAAGAGTTTGGGTTCTGTATCCATGGGAGAGATACAGATGGAGCTCTTGACTTCCTGGCTTGACAAGGTACAGGAGACTACAAGCACTTGGGGAGTGGAGCATGAGATGGAACATATTTCTCTCTCTCTCTCTCTCTCTCTCTCTCAGTGCCAGGGTTCGAATCCAAATTAACCTGAATCCCAAGACCAAAGCCTCCTCTCCTTTCTCCATCTCATTTGCTCCAGTATGCAGCATGCTGATGGCTCAAGCCCTGCTAAATGAACGCATGAAGATGCGAATGAATAAATTGATAGATCCCAGGTTGGACAAGAAAAAAAAAAAAAAAACACTTTGGCACACACAGAGAGGGTGGAGGTGGGGAGGACAAGAAAGAAAAGAGTAAATGGAAAATAAAACAAACAATCGTTGTGTGACCACTTCCTCTGGGGCTGGGTCACGGTGTTTAACGGTGTGCAGCAGCCACATCCAGCAGGGCACACCGGCACATCCACACAGACACACACCGAGCTATTTATTTACTTCCTCTGTGAAGGATAAATAGAGATCAAGCCAAAACAGGCTCCCCCAAACCGCCGTGGGGTCTTCCCCAGGTGTTGATGCAGCACTTGGCCTACAGAAGTCACAGGTGGCTGCCTTGTCGTGTCATCCCCAGCTCATCTCATGTGTGTGCTTGGCTGGCTTGGCAGGGAGGCCCCACGTGCAGCTGGGCAAGTAGGGGAAGGGGGCAGGGCAGCAAGGTAAGTAAGGCTTCCTTAGTGCCTGCCAGAGCAGGCCAGGGCAGCAACACTCAGCACTCCTGCCCACCCCACCCTACCCCCAGTACCCCCCCTACGGGAGGGAGGGCAGAGAGATAGGCAGAGACAAGGCGGGGCAAAGGCCACCTGCTGGGACAGGCAGTCAGTCTTGAATACGGGATTGGGGAGGTAGGACCTAGCCAGCAGATACATATCAACCCATGTTACAAGTACAGTTGCTCCTCACTGTCTATATTTGCAAGTTTGTCTACCTTTTACAATTTGTTTGCAATGCCAAAATCAGCATTTTGGGGGGGAGGGAGGTCATGATTGGCTTTATTTCAAAGGCAGAGTTATAAAGAGAGAAAGACAGACTTAGAAAGAGCACTTCTATGCTCTGGTTCATCCCCCCAACGTGGCTGTATAACGGCCACCAGACCAAAGCCAGAGCCAGGAGCCTCAGGGTCTCTATGCAGGTGCAGGGGCCCAAACATTTGGGCCATTTTCTGTTGCTTTTCCCAGGCACATTAGCAGGGAGCTGGATTAGGACTAAAGCAGCTGAATTCAAACCAGCCTCTCTATGAGATGTCAATGTCACAGTGTTTTCACTCACTACACCACAAACAGACCCCCCTAAAAGCAAGACTGGAGCTGCTCCTCAGTCATTCACAGAAGCATGTGTGTTCCCAGCAGAGACTGGAGGAGGCAAGCAATGCCCAGACCTTCTATCCAGTTCCGATCCCATAACCAAGTCCTTCTCCAGCCTGTTGAGTGCCACCTTCTCCACATTTGGGCTTTTGTGTTCATTTCACTGTTTAAAATGATCCCCAAGGCAGCCATCTGGCCTAATGGTGAAGTTGTCAGTTCAGACACCCACATCCCCCACGGGAGTGCCCGTGGGAATGCCCAGGTTCAATCTCTGCCCATGGACTTGGATTACAGGTTCCTGGTAGAACACACCTCAGGAACCCACAGGTGATGTGGGTTCTTGCCACCCAAAGGAGAGCACTGGACTGAGTTCCCAGCTCCTCATGTCTGTTTTGGTCATCTGGGGAGTGAACCAACTGATGGATATATTGTATGTGTGTCTGTCTGTCTCTCAAATGAATAAAAGAAAAATTGAGTAAAAGCCCCCAAGCGCAAGGCTGACCTGACCTCCAATGCTTCTATGCACAAGATGACACCAGTTTTGTTTAGACATGAATTGTGTTGTTGATCACAAGTTCAATGTTAATGAATCAACTATAGATACATACATATATATATAAATTTTATAAATATATGTATTAAATTGATGTCCTTATTTAGAAACACAAAACTTGATTACCCACTGGTGAGCTGATCAACATGTTGTGAACCAGAGGCTCTCAGAATATGGACCCTGTGCTTCCCCCCAGGAGCAACGGCTCGGCATGTACCATCTCAGCATTTGCACTGACTGCACAGAACATAACTAGCTACCACGGGTGAGAAGTGGCTGTATTCAAATATCATAAAACTCATAGCTTGGGCAGCTGTTATCTTTGGTTCTCTGCAAAAAACAGTTGGCATCTACTCATCCATTCACCACCTACCATTTACTGAACACTTGCAAAGCACAACATCTCACACTAAAAGCCTATGGGATGCTGATAGGGTCCCCAGCCCTGCCACTGACCACCTTAATAAGTCCACCCAGCTGCTTTGCTTCAGATCCAGCTCCTCACTAACTTGCCTGGGAAACCAGCAGATGTTGGTCCAAGTGCTTGGGCCCCTGCATTCATGCAGGAGATCTGGATGAAGTTTTCTTTTCCCCTAAGATTTATTTATTTTCATTGCAAAGTCAGATTTACAGAGAGGAGGAGCCAGGAGCTCTTCCAGGTCTCCCACTCCCAGGTGTGTTCTAGGTGAGAACTTTAGCTGCTAGGCCACCCCACCAAGTCCCTGGATAAAGTTTTAGTTTCCAGTCTCCAGCCCAAACCATCCCCGGCTGGTGCTACCATTTTGGGAGAGTAAATCAACAGATGAAAGAACTCTTTCCTTCTCTCCATCATTCTATGTTTCAAATCAATCAATCTTAAACAAACAAAACAAGTTCTTTCTACCAAGTTTTTTATTTATTTATTAAATTTCTCATTAGTTTTTAACAAACTCAGTATGGTTTGTAGATACAATTCTATGAACATAATAATAGTCCCTTTCCTCCTTCTCACCCTCTTTTCTTCTCCATTCTTTCATTTTAGTTTGAGATAACATTTTAAATTTATATTACAGTCAAAAGGTTTAATCCTTCACTTAATAGGAAGTCTATCAAGTAAAAGGTAAGAAGACCCTAGTTTAATGGGAATCTAGACAAGGGCTGCAGAGAGTAGCTGAATGGAAAAATGATCATTTCACCCATAGTCAGTTGACTTTAAAGTAATCACAGATCATTAACTATCGTATTGTTAAAATTTGGACTAAAGGTTTTACTTTCATTTATTTGGCCTGGATCTCTGCATTTATATACCTGCACTGGAACCTAAAACTTTGTCGATTTGTTTAACATCACAGTAGATGTGAAGCGAACATCACAGCAACATCCTGACACAGTGCTGATATGGCTTCGAAACAGGCTACAGACAAGCCTCCTGTGACTTCTGGGATCCTCCTCTTGGTCCTGACCTGTAGATGCTGCTGTTATCCCCATTTTACAAACAAAAGCACTGAGGCATGAAGTGGCAGAGGCATGAGGGATTCACCCTGACCACATAGCCACAAGGCTTTATGCCACCTGCTAATCTATATATCTATATACATATATATATGTAAGATTTATTTTTATTTCAAAGGCAGATATAAGAGAGGAGAGCTAGAAAGAGAAAGATCTTTCATCTGTTAGTTTACTCCCCAAGTGATCACAACAGCTGGAGCTGAGCTGATCTGAAGCCAGGAGCTTCTTCTGGGTCTCCCAAATGAGTGCAGGGTCCCAAAGCTTTGGGTATTCCTCCACTGTTTTCTTAGACCGCAAGCAGGAAGCTGGATGGGAAGTGGAGCAGCTGGTACTTGAACCAGCACCCATATGGGATGCTGGCACTTGGAGGCGGAGGATTACCCTGTTGAGCCATGGCACCAACCCCCAAACCCAGCAATTTGTAAGACTACGGGACCCCCTTAGCAACAAGGTGGGTTACTTCTCATCAGCCATGCCACTGGCACCTTCTCCAGCTAGAGAGCATGAGGTCCTGGGAATGGTGTGCAGGAGGCAAGCAGGCCCTGGAGAAGGGCGGACGTCAGGGAATGAAGAGAGGTCAGGGTTCAAGGAGGGGAATCTGGGATAGGCTGCGAGAGAAAACAAGGAGCCATGGCAGCTCTGTAAGGAGGTGGAAGGGCCTGGGGGCTCTAAAAAGGGCCCAAGGAGGCGGGTCCCAGCAAGGAGCCTTGCTTGGTCACCAAAGGCCTCCTAGAGGAAGTGGGGACACTCAGATAGATGGTCACTTCCCACCAGCCTGCTGCCTGGAGCTAACAGGTGCAGCTGGGGCAGTGGGCTTGGGGGTGAATGGGAAGGAGGGATTGCTTCTGACCTGGGACACTGGAGAGACAGCTGGGCCGGAGGCAGGAGTGATGGAGGGTATTGTCCCGAGGCTCACAGTCACAGATTTTGCTGATGGAGAACAGAGAAGTGACACAGCAGCACGAAGATCCACTGGGTATCCTCCGCATCACACTCAGTGTGGAGAGTCCACATGTGCTCTCGTGGGCTCCTGTGGGCCTTTGGAGCGCTGAACTACAACAGCCTGCTCAGTACCTGGCTCCATCTTTTCCATTCAAAGTGCACTGAATACAGTGCCTTAAGCACCCACGGGACACATTCAGTAAACAGACATTGAGTGGATGGGCAAATGAATGAATAAGTGGATGAATGAACAAATAGCTCCATGCTGGACCAGAAGACTGCACAGGAGCATCCAGCCCTGCAGACGGTCTTGTCCAGAGAATAGAAACTTCCCTCATTTCTTTTTTGACAGTCCTCAACAATCCCCAATCCCTGCTCATTTCCTGTCCCTCTGTCCACTTGGAGAACACCAGGGTCTTCCAGAGGGGAACACGGCGCTTCTCAGTGTACCTCACCCTGAAATTCAGAATGACCTGCAAGGCACCAGGGCGACTGAGCACCACAACTTCCACCTTGGGCCAGAGACAGGAAGGCATCTGCGGAGAGGGCACCTCGCCAGAAGGGCTGCAGGCATGCTAGGCCTTCCCGAGACAAGCGCACCTGAACACAATCTTTCCACCTAGGTGAGACATCCTCACCCCCTGGACATAAGCTCCCCACTCAGATGTCATGTGCAGACTGTTAGCTGCCACTCACAATCCATTCTGTCCTGGAAGTCCCTGGATGTGCTGAACTGGTAGCCAGGCAAAGCAGGTGACCAACTTGGGTGGAAAGGCTAAGTGCTCTGGCAATGCTGAGATCATGTCCTGGGAAGAAGGCCTAGGCAGGGTCTCCTCTGTTTGTCTCTCCCTTCCTGCTGGCTGAATGGGAGACACAGTGGCACACTACTTCCCACATCCGAGGACATGAATGAGCAATACCACAGGTTTCCAATGCTATCATGGGGTCAGATCACCTACCCAGCCTTGTATGTGAGGGCTGCCATTCGGCTAAGCCACTCCATTGGGGGTTCTTAGTTATTTAACCCAACCTCCCCCATACCCATCCCATCCAATCTCTGGTGGCTGGCAGTGTGGGAGTGACACCTTTCTCCCCCTCCTTTTTCAGCCCCACACCTTCCTGCTCCATCAGATCAACTTCCCAAGCATCAGAGAAGGGCTTCTATGTAGACATGACACCCTGTTCTCCACTCTGACTAATGCGAAATGGAGGCTGCAGGCCTCCGCCTCTTCACAAACACAGCTCACTCTTCCCTTGAACTATCTCGCAAATCCTTCATCTCTATCCATGTTTAGGGAACCACTGCATCACATCAAGACAATCTCACATGACAAGTGGGGAGGAGGGGAAAAGATATGCTGGGCCGTCTTCCCACTGTCGAACAGCCATGAAACTGCACCTTGACCTCAGATTCTTCCTTATAAAGCAGAGGTGGTAAGAATCATTCACAGGGGGCCAGTGTATGGCTAGCAGGGAAAGGAGCCGCCTTAGGGCCAGCATATCATGTGAGCACCAGTTTCGGTCCTAGCTGCTCCACTTTCCATCCATCTCCCTGCTAACATGCCTGGAGGGGTAGCAGAGGATGGCTGCAGTCCTTTGACCCCTACACCTTCATGGGAGTCCTGGAAGAAGCTCCTGACTCCTGGCTTCAGATGGGCTGAGCTCCAGCTGTTATAGCCACTTGGGGAGTAACCTGTGGATGGAAGGTCTCTCTATAATTCTGCCTGTCAAATAAATAAATAAATAAAAATTTTTAAAGAAATCATTTATAGGTTTTGTGTGTTCTAAATTATACATGTGTAAGGTCCCTAGCAACCACACCTGGCACACAGTAGGGGCTCACTAGACCACAGCCATTGGAACCATGGAGATGGATATGGAGACAGTAAGGACATTCCTGGATAGGGAAGGGGATGGAGGAGACCACTGGGGAGAGGCATCTGTGACCAGAAAGAGGAAGAGGCAGAGCTGGAGGTGACATCAGGGGAAGCAGGGACAAGGGGCTCTCTGCAATGCCCACACTGGGCGGAGGACACAGCTGTGGTGTCTATCAGCTGCCACCAGCTCACATCATTCCTGTGCCCATCTCTTGTCTCCGCCCGGCGCTCCTGACTGGGCTAGGTCCCCCTCACCGCCAGCGCCCTCCACTGTTGCTGCATCATCAGCTGAGCAGTCTTGCCTCATCTTCCTTCCTGTCCCTGATATGGTAGAAGCACAGGGACAGGAAGCAACTGCCCTCGCCAGCAACCTCCCTCCTGCTGGGGCTGCCACCCAGGCCGTTGGGGAAAAGGTCAGCCTCTGAGTTTCAGCACTTCAGAATGGGGTGACCTCAGCACCCTGAAAGGGGATGCTGGCAATGCAAGTGGTGGCTGAACCAGCTGTACCACAGTGCCACTGCCTTCATACTTGGTTTAATGCCCAGGGATCGCTGTTACAGAATTCTTAGTGATTTCTGAATGCAGAGTTCTGCAAATTAGGAAGCTGCTCCTGGCTAATTTCAGTGTAGGTTACTGAATCTGCTGGCTGGCTGAGAGTAACTATGCAAGGTGGGATGAGATCAGTATTTTGTTAACATGGGACATCAGAAGGCTTCAGGGGTCCCAAGAGAGTCATTTAGGTACATTTGTATGGGATGCTGCTAGCAATAAGAGACAGAGAGAAGGATAGCAAGATGCTCACACATACTCTCGTTGGATACTAGGGCTAGGGGTTGCCCAGCCAGTCAAACAGGCAGCCTTGGCAGCAACCTTCTGCCATCCTCCTACCCTACCAAGGGCAAAGGTGTCCGAGGTTCCTCACAGCAAGCACCTGTACAACACATCTCTGGATTCCATCTTCTATATGCCCAGGCCAGAGGCCAAGTGCAGGCCCAGAAATACAGAAGTTAGACCGACAGGGTCCCCAAAGCTTCAGGTCATAGGTAGTGCATGGTGAAAACCAGAACTGTCCCCAAGTCCCTCTGTGTCCAGGTCCAGTGGGAACCTGGTGGACAGATTAGAACAGCACTGTGGTACACTGGGTTGAGCAACGGTTTACGAGTACCAGTTCGTGTCCTGGCTGCTCCACTTCCCATCCAGCTCCCTGCTAATGTGTTTGGGAAAGCAGTAGAAGATGGCACAAGTGTTAGGGCCTTGCCATGCACATAGCAGAATGAAGTTCCAGGTTCTTGCTTTAGCCTAGTAGTCCCAATGGTTATTTGGGGAATAAACTCACAGATGGAAGATCTCTCTTACTCTGTCTCTTTTTATAACTCTGCCTATCAAACAAATATTAAAAAATAACAACAACAACAAAAGAAATTGTAGCAAGTGGCTAAGCTGCTACCTGTAACACGGGCATCCCATAGGAGCACTGGTTTCAAATTCAGGTGATCCGCTTCTGACCCAGCTCCCTGCAGCTGGCAAGTCCTCATTAGATGGCCCAGAGCCTGGGCCCGTGCCACACACGTGAGAAACCTAGATGGAGTTCCAGGTTCCAGGCCCTAGCCACTGCAGTCATTTGGCAAGAGAAACAGATACACAAGATACTTCCCACTCCCCCTTTCTCTGTAATTCTGCCTTTAATAAATAAGTAAACTTAGAGAAAAAAATAAGTCAGAATTGCCATGAGAGCAGCAGAGCAGATGACTAATTGCTAAAGTGGCCTGAAGAGCTAGCACAGACCAAGGAGATGGAAAAGGTCTGCTTCTTCCAGCTCTCAGATGTAAAACGCCAGCCTAGCAAGTAGTCTGGGGTGTTTGGGGCAGTGACTTGAATCCTTGGAAGATATGGAACCTTCCAAGGGGTTCCCAGAGGCTTTGGGGTCCTCCTGCTAGCCTGAGGAGGAAGGAGCCTTCACAGCTATCCCAGGAGGAACATGGTGACCTTGTTGGGCTGCAGGATGACCTTGCAAGGTCATGGAGAGTGGGGCCCACCCACAGCGAGAGCTGACCAGCTGTGTGTAGCCTTGGCTTCCAGGACCACTCACACTACCCCACCGTCCTTGGCTCCTGCCTCAGCTTCCCCAGCCTGCATCCGCATTGCCCAGCTCTCCTTCATTCCCAGGCCTTCCTGGAGTGGCCCTTGGGGGAAGACCTGCGGGTGGCCCAGCCTGGCAGGTGGAGCTGGACCACAGAAGAGGCCCCTTCTGCATCCGCCTCCGGCCACCTGTCCAGAGGCCTCAGCTCTTCCAGACAGCTGGAGAGCGCCCCCCTCCCCACGCCTCTGGCTGGAACTCGGGTTGAGGGGGCGGGGTGTGGGAAGGCGCTGGAAAGCCAAGGCCAGAGGGGAGGCTGGGTGTGCAGGCATAGGAGGGGGGAGGGGGCTGCACTTTGGAAGGCGCCTTATGGAGTGGGAATTAGGGGTGGGATCAGAGCATGGAATGTGGACTCATTCTCCTGGGGGCACAGCTGTTTATTTTGATCTCCCAGGCAGCTGCTGCGAAGGCCTTATCTGGGGGCCCCATCCAGGCTCCACCTCCTTTCTCTGTTGCTGGGCTGGGGAGGCAGACACTGCAGGATACAGTCCTACTTCCTGCCCTCGCCACCTTAACTGCCGGCCCTGCTCCAAGGCTCAAGGAAAAATGCCTGCCCCACTTCACACACTCTCCATACTCAGACACCTGGCCCCTCCCCAACTCCTTCCAGGACTGCACACACAGAGCTGGGGTGGGCTAGTTCTCAGTCTCCCCTCCCCCAACTCTGCACTGCTTCAGGACTTGAAGGGCTGGCATAGGTAGGAACCTGGGGCAGAGACAGCTGTAAGGCCCTCCACTCTGCCATCACCATACCAAGCTCTCTTCTGGGCCCAGGCCCTGCACTCCTCCCACAACCTTGTACTTGACCTACACGGTTTCCCAGGAGATGCTACAAAACTAATAATACCAATGTCCTGTGCACTTATGGAAACATAACTAGTGGCATTTTCTATTTACGATAACTGGAATATTTGAAAAAACAGGAAAATGTTAAAAACAAAAACAAAAACAAAGAAAAGCTCTCACTTAGTTCTAGCACTCTCACAAACAATGACTGAGGGCCCGGCGGCATGGCCTAGTGGCCAAAGTCCTCGCTTTGCATGCACCAGGATCCCATATGGACACCGGATCTAATCTCAGCAGCTCCACTTCCCATCCAGCTCCCTGCTTGTGGCCAGGGAAAGCAGTCCAGGACAGCCCAAAGCCTTGGGCCCCTGCACCTGTGTGGGAGACCTGGCGGAAAGTTCCTGGCTCCTGACTTCGGATCGGCGTAGCACTGGTTGTTGCAGTCACTTGGGGAGTGAATCATCAGACGGGAGATCTTCCTCTTTGTCTCTCCTCCTCTCTGTATATCTGCCTTTCCAACAAAAATAAATAAATAAATCTTTAAAAAACCAAAAACGGCTAGGACTGGGCCAGATCAAAGCCAGCAGTCAGGTACTATAGCCAAGTCTCCCACATAGATGGCAAGGAGCTTAAATACACAGGCCATCTTCTTTTGCCTTTCCGGGCACATTATCAGGGAGCTGGATGGGAAGCAGAGTAGCCAGGACTCAAACCAGCACTCCAATATAGATCCTGTGTCACAAGCAGCAGCCTAACACACCCACTGTATTACAACAATGGCCCTGCAACTTAAAAAAGAAAAGAAAAAGTATCTATTTATTTAAGAGGCTGGGAAAGACAGCATTCTCACCTGCTATTTCATCCTCAAATATCTGTCATGGCCAGGGCTGGACCAGAACCTGGAGCCAGGAACACAATCCAGGCCTCCACATCCGTGCAGGAACCATCACGAGCTGCCTCCCTGGGTTTGCATTAGCAGGAAGGTGGAATTGGAAGCAGGGCTGGACACAGGCACTCCAAAATGGCAGGCAAGTGTCCCAACAGCTAGGCCAAATGACCTTCCTTCCCACAATGATTTTAAAACATGTTTAAAAAGATTTATTTATTTTTATTGGAAAGGTAGAGCAGATTTATAGAGAGAAGCGGAGACCGAGAGAAAGCTCTTCCTTCCTCTGGTTCACTCCCCAAATGGCCACAATGGCCGGACTTAAGCCAATCCAAGCCAGGAGCTTCTTCTGGCTCTCCTGTGTGGGTGCAGGGTCCCCAGGCTCTGGGTCACATTTCCGTCCTCAGAACTCCTTCCCTTTACTTACTTATTGGAAAGGCAGTCACAGAGATCTTCCATCTGGTGGTTCATTCCTCAAATGGCCACAGAGGCAGGAAGTTGAACTGGAAACACTCCAATATGAGTGCCTGGTGTAGCAGGCTGCAATTTAACACATTGTGCCACAACAACTAGCTCTAAACTGCTTTATTCAGACTTTCCCAGGGCTGGCGCTGTGGTGGGCACTGGCTGTGGTATGGGCAGCCCATATGAGTGCCAATTCAAGTTCCAGTTGCTTCACTTCAATCCAACTTCTTGCTAATGTGCCTGGGAAAGCAGTAGAAGATGGGACCCTAAATTCATATGGGAGACTTCAAAGAAGCTCCCTGGCTTCAGACTGGTCTAGCTTGGCCTTTGTAAAGCCATCTGGGGACTGAACCAGCCAATGGAAGATATCTCTGTCACTTTGCTGTTCAAACCAATTCATTAATTAAAACATAATTATAACTTTCCACCAAGAAGGTCACCAGCAGGACAAGAACACCAACAGATTCTCTGCTGTGTAAGACATGGCTCAGGGTCACATACATTTGCATATATGTGCCCTATCACACACTTGGTGCCTTTCTGGATGTTGGAAGGTCCGATCCCCTTGGTAACTGTACTGCTACTTCCTTCGGGGAAAACCTGTCTTTCCCCCAGAGCAAACCCAGAAGCCTGGCTGGCTGGTAGGCTCGTCCCACGGAGCCCTTCAATTCCTGTCGTGCCCAGCCGGGCAGCTGGGTTAAGCTAGCTGCCTTCACCTCCTACCAGTTCCTCTGCCCAGCCCTTAGGCACTCCGGCAGTTCCTGCCCATGTCCAAGCCTGGTTTTCACCAGTCTTCCAGATGACTCTCAGTTCTTGGCCTTTTCCCAGTGAATTCCTTTCGCCTTATATGGGACGGTTCATTTTTGTCTCTAACCTTGAGAAGACTGACACCTGCCTAGCTTCGCATTTTCTGGTTGCTGAGTCGGGACGTTTAACTGGCTCATGCGGTCAGGAAGCCAACCAGCACATTTTTAAAAACTTTTAAAATGAAACAATAGTGTAGAGTAAAAGAGAAAATAGTGAGCAAATACTACTTAGAGAAACTTGTACACATGTGGGTACTTGATTTAAGTTCAAGGGACACAGAATCGAAGGTGTAGTTTGGTATAAACATTCTGAAACTGCATACTCACAGCACCTGCTAAAAGTTCATGCAAAGTGTGTGACATAAAAAAACTACATATGGATTTCAAACTTTGGTGTCCATAGAAGTTTTTCTCCTAATCCATTTCTACAAATTTATGAAACATAGTTTTTAAAAAATTAAAGATAAAGTGAGAGAGAAAGAAAAAGAGATCTTCCCAAATGGCTCCAACAGCCTAGGCTGGGCCAGACCAAAGTTAGGAGCCGGGGGCTCCAGTTAGTCTCCCACGTGGGTTCCAAGTACTCAGAAACTTGAGCCATCAGCTGCTGCTTCCCAGGTGCCTCATTAGCGAGCTGGAACAGAAGTTGAACAGCCTCGGACAAATGGACATTTCAGTACCAAATGCCAGTATCTCAAGGAGCGGCTTTACGTGCTGGGCCACAACATTTACCCCCAAACACTCCTAAATATGCTGCTGTGTTGGTATGCCTGTGTATACCATGAGTTAAAATAAGAACATCTCAGTTTTGAAAACTAAAATCCTAGCTGGGCTTGAGGTGATTGAAAACGAAGAACAGAGCTCTCTCTCCTACATGTTGCTTGTATTTCCCCCCATACCTTTCGTGCCTACACTAAATACAAGTATACATACTTCCTTGCCAAGAAAAAGATATGTTTCTTTTCAATGTTTATTTCTCTTCATCTATTTGGAAAGCAGAGTAGGAGAGAGAGAGAGAGGTCTTCCATTTGCTAGTTCCCTCCCCAAACACCTGCAAGGCTGGGCCAGGCAGAAGCCAGGAGCCTGGAATGCAAACCAGGTCTCCCCTGTGCGTGGCAGAGACTCATGGACTTGAACTCCTGAGCTGCGGCTTCCCAGGATACACCTGTAGGAGGCTGGGAAGGGAGCAGTGTGGCCAGACCCAAAGTAGTTCTCTGCTGGTCATCTGCTGAGCCCAACACTTGAACATGACATACTACAAGGCCCACCCACTATTTCTCATCTATCTGTAGCTTGACAACTGTCACTGTCCTTTAGTTAAGGGTACCTTGTGAAAACAGATTTTTTTTCTCTCCTGATTTTAAACATTCCTATTCATGATACCATCATCCTGCCAGTCACTCAGGCTGATTCTCTGTGCTGGGCACCTGCCACACATCTGCGAGAGCGCACAGCAGAGGAGGAGGAAGGACAGCAGCAGACCTGAACACGGGGCCCACGCCTCATCCTAGAAGTATGCGGGGCACTTCGCGGGGTAAGGGCGGATGCCTTCATACCTTCCGACCAAGTAATCACTCAGTCATGTTGCTTCTCCCATCACAGTACTTTGCCAAAAACACCCACTCATGATCATCTCTCCTGATGTCATCCCAGTTATCTTTTTTTGAGGGCCTGGTGTGGTAGCCTAGTGGCTAAGGTCCTCGCCCTGCATGTACCAGGATATCTTATGGGTGCCAGTTAACATCCCAGCTGCTCCACTTCCCTTCCAGCTCCCCAGCAGCAGAGGACAGTCCAAAGCCTTGGGACCCTGCACCATGTGGGAGACCTGGAAAAAGCTCCTGGCTCCTGACTTTGGATCAGTGCAGCTCCGGCCACTGTGGCCACTTGGGGAGTGAACCAGCAGACGGAACATTTTTCTGTCTCTTCTTCTCTCTGTAAATCTCACTTTCCAATAAAAAACTTTTTTCTTGGAAAATCATATATACAGAGAGGAAGAGAGATAGAGAGGAAGATCCTCCATCCGCTGATTCATTTGAAAGGCAGAGTGAGAGAGAGAGAAAGAGAAATTGATCTCCCATTTCACTGGTTTACTCCCCAGATGGCCACAACAGCCAGCAGTCAGGAACGAGAAGCCACATCTGGATCTTCCATGTGGGTGCATGGGCCTGAGCAATTGGGCAATGTGCCACTGCTTTTCCAGATACATTAGCAGGGAGCTGGATTCAAACAGGTGCAGCTGGGACTGGAACTGGCACCCATATGAGATGCCAGTGTGTCGTAAGTGGCAACTTTAACTGCTATGTCACAATGCTGGCCTCTACAGTCCTTTTTACAATGCACATGGATTCACTCTTGCCAAGTCTGTTATTCTATCACTGCCAAAGGAATCAACTTCAGACCAGCATTACAGTGCAGTGGGTAAAGCCACTGCCTGCAACCCCCAGCATCCCATATAGCAGCCAGTACCAGTCCCAGCTGTCCCACTGCTGATCCAGCCCCCCGCTAACAGCCTGGAAGGACAGTTAAGTACGGGCCCAAATGGTTGTGTTTCTGCTACCCAGGCCGGAGTCCTGCAAGAAACTCCTGGCTCGGGCCCGGTGGCGTGGCCTAGCGGCTAAAGTCCTCGCCTTGAATGCCCCGGGATTCCATATGGGCTCCGGTTCTAATCCCGGCAGCTCCACATCCCATCCAGCTCCCTGCTTGTGGCCTGGGAAAGCAGTCGAGGATGGCCCAATGCATTGGGACACTGCACCCGCGTGGGAGACCCGGAAGAGGTTCCAGGTTCCCAGCTTCGGATCGGCGCGTATCGGCCTGTTGTGGCTCACTTGGGGAGTGAAACATCGGATGGAAGATCTTCCTCTCTGTCTCTCCTCCTCTGTGTATATCTGGCTGTAATAAAATGAATAAATCTTTAAAAAAAAAAAAAAAAAAAGAAACTCCTGGCTCCTGGTTCTAGCCTGGCCCAGCCCTGACTGTTGAGACCATCTGGGGACTGAATCAGCAGTTGGGAGACCTCTTTCTCTGGCTATAACTCTTCACTTTTAAAGAAATAAAATAAACCTTACAAAATAAAATCATCTTAAAACAGTTATGATCACGTCACTTCCTAACTGGCCAAACTCCCAACCCCACACATTGATTTAGCTTCTTCATCACGAACCCAAACGTGCTTTCCAAGGTCATGTCCCACCAGGCTGCCTGTTGCCCCTTTACCAGTGACTTTTCTGAGTCATCCCAGGCAGCAGCACGCAGTGCAACAGACTAAAGTAGAAGCAGCCAGGACAATCCAGCTATCTTTGATAAAGTCAAGCCTTAAAAAGAGTTGCAAAAAAATGCAAAACCAGGCCATGCTTCCCATTCATTACTCTTGTTTTGCAAAACAGAATTACCATCTTAACAAAACTCCAATGCTCATGTTAACAAGCAACATGTTTTACTGTTAAAACAAATAATAAGTACTTTTAATATTTCTCTTAGTTTTATAGGGAATTGATAATCAAGGCAGGTGTTCGATAGAGCAGCTAAGATACCACTAGGGACACTTGTACTGCAAACTGGAAGGCCTGGGTTTGAATCCTGGCTCTTCTTCCCATCTAGCTTCCTGCTAATGCACACACGGGAAGCAGCAGATGATGCTCAAATGCTTCAGTGCCTACCCATCCACATAGTAGATCCAGAATGCGTGAGGGTTGAATCAGGGAGAGGAGACACCTGTCTGCTCATCTCTATCTTTCAAATAAGCAAATAATAATAATACCAAAAGAAAAAGACTATAAAAACAAAGGTTTGGCCCGGCATGGTAGCCTAGCAGCCAAAGTTCTCACCTTGCATGCACCGGGATCCTATGTGGGCAATGGTTCTAACCCCTGCAGCCCCACTTCCCACCCAGTTCCCTGCTTGTGGCCTGAGAAAGCAGTCAAGGAGGACCCGAGGCCTTGAGATCCATGTGGGAGACCTGGAGGAGGCTCCTGGCTCCTGGCTTCAGATTGACTCAACCCCAGCCATTGCGGCTGTTTGGGGAGTGAATCATTGGACAGAAGGTGTTCCTCTCTGTTTCTCCTACTCTTTGTATATCTGACTTTCCATGAAAATAAAGAAATCTTTTTTAAAAAATTCTTTGGGATCCCCAAGATTTTTCAGGGTACAGAGTGTTTCTGAGACCAGAACGTTTGACACTTCACATGCCAGTTTATGTAGACATGGAGTCTAAAATGCCCTGTTCTCTCCATTCTGTATTCTTTTTGCCTCAATGCATTGCTAGACTGTTTTTAAAAAAAGTAAGATGTGGTCATATTAAGAATAATTATTATTATAGAAATAACAGTAAGAGGTAAACATTAGTGTAGCAATTAAGCTACCTTTGGAGATAACTACTTCCAATATCAGAATGCCTGGGTTTGAGTCCCACCCATGTTCTCCATCCCAGTTTTCTGTTAATGTACAACCCGGAAAGCAACAGGTGAACAGGCGATGGGTTCCAGCCACCCACATGGGAGTTCTGGCCTGCTGGCTTCAGCCTGACCCAGCCCCTGCTATTGCAGGTGCTAAGGAATGAATCAGGAAATGGAAGATTTGTCTCTCTCTGTGCCTCTCAAATAAAATGAACATAGTTGTTTTTCAAAAGACTTTTTAAAGGGTCCAGCACAGTAACCTAGTGGCTTAAGTCCTCGCCTTGCATGCACTGGGATCCCATATGGGTGCCGGTTCATATCCTAACTGCTCCACTTCCAGTCCAGCTCCCTGCTTGGGCCTGGGAAAGCAGTCGAGGATGGTCCAAAGCCTTGGGACCCTGCACCCACGGGAGAGATCCAGAAGAATCTCCTGGCTCCTGGCTTTGGATCAGCTTGGCTCTGGCCTTTGTGGCCGCTCCAGGAATGAACCAGTGGATGGATGATCTTTCTTTGTCTCTCCCCCTCTCTGTAAATCTGACTTTACAATAAAAATAAATAAATCTTTTAAAACATATATGCACACACACACACACATATGTATATATAGTAATTACAGAAAGAACCACCAGGGGCCCTGTGATGTGGTCCAGCAAGTGGCAAGTCCTGGCTGTTCCACTTCAGGATGAGCTTCCTGCTAATGTGTTTGGGAAAGCAGTGGGAGATGAATAAGGAGCTCCAGGCTCCTGGCTTTGGAACTTAGTGCCAACCATTGTGGCCATCTGGGGAGAGAATCAGTGGATGGAAGATCTTTCTCTATCGTTCTTTAAATAAATAAATCTACATTTTTTAAAGACTTATTTTTTTATTGGAAAGGCAGATATACAGAGAGGAGCAAAGACAAAGAGGAAAATCTTCCGACTCTTGATTCACTCCCCAAATGACCACAATGGCTGGTGCTAAGCCAATCTGAAGTCAGGAGCCAGGAGCTTCTTCTGGGTCTCCCACACTGGTGCAGGTCCCAAGGCTTTAGAACTGCTTTCCTAGGCCACAAACAGGGAGCTGGACTGGAAGTGGAGCAGCCAGGACACAAATTGGCATTCCTACGGGATTCTAGTGCATTCAAGGCAAGGATTTAGCCACTGAGCCATTGCCTCAGGCCCACACTAAGAACTCTCTGGAAGACTGGCTTTCAGGAGAATGCTCACAACATTCAGAAAAGCAAAAATGACACAAAAGCTCTTAAAACTGCTTCTAAATAGTTTCTCATCAAACTCATGCCTCTTTGATTTTCTCCAATGGCACCTTCTGGAACAAACGTGGCTTACCCAGCCCCAAGCAGCCACACTTCCCTCCAGACTGTCAGAGCCCTGCTGCTCATGCCTCAGCAATGGCCAGGTTAGCCCCCAACAGCATGCAGGTTGAACCCCCATGAGCACACAAAAACTGTTGCAGGTTCCACAATGTCCAATGGGGGGGGACTCAAGCCCACTGCAACCACCTCAGCATTGTGTGTGCAAGGCGGCGTCCTTCCTCCAACCCCGGCTGAACACAGCGCTCAATGCAAGACTCCTCCGTGCACACTGGCCCTGCTGGAGGGGTGCCCAAATTAGCCACATTGTGTTTTGGGAGCAGTGTAAGGAGCTTGCCCCAGTGACATTGATTTGCATTCCAAACTCAACCCTGCATAGCATGTGACTCTGCTGTACCCAAGGAATGAATGTACACAGGAGAGGCACCCCCCGGCCAGACTCTCAGACACAACTGCAGGAAAACATCAAGTGGACAAGCACTGCCCTCTGGCCCAGGGCCTGTGGCATCCACTCAAAGCTAGGGCTATCTCTGCCCACTTCTGGACCTTGAAGACCAAGGTCATGGATCCAGCACTAGGACCCAGCTTCACCGCTGGCTCTAGAGCTGTGCCCTTGGCTGCTGCCCTGGGTGCCACACCCCTCCCAGAGCTAGGAGTTCTGGGGACGGGCAGGGAAAGGACAATGGCTGCTGGCTGGGAGCCTGAGGGGAGAGGCTTGTTTGCACTGTCACGGCAGCTGGGGTGGCTGTGGTCGGGCTGATTCATCCAGGGCTTGCCAGATAGGTGAGGGCTCCAGCTCCACCTGGCAAAGCCCACGGTCACCAGCGTCACCAGCGCTCACTGCTGCTTCCTGCACCAGATTGGCCTGCTGAGGCAGGGCTGGGCCAGGCTGGCTCCTTCCCTCTTATCTCACTTGGTTCTGTGGAACATCCTGGAGTTTCAGTGGGGGACACTGAGGTTCTAGGGGAATTCTGGGCTTGCTAGTGGACTCACATCAAAATGCTCCCATTGTACGTGTCCCATACAGAGGCAGAGCAGGAGGGGCCTGGCAGCCTGCCTTACTGTCCAGGAGCAAGGCCTCCAGACAGTCTCAGACTCACCCTGGAGGGGAACACACTTGCACCATGTGCTCATGCATACACACACACACAAAAGCTCACATTGTGATGCAACCAATGACTTCGGGCAAGTTACTTAGCCTATGGATCTCAGTTTCTTTGTAAACTAAGGAAACAGGATTTCGTGTGAGGAAGAAATGAGAAATGAATGAACAGATATACATATGTGTGTGTGTGTGTGTGTGTGTGTATATATATATATATATATATATATATTGTTTAATAAACTTTTGGCTATTTACAAATGGTACAGACAATGAGTCTACCTCTGGATCCGGCTCATAGAAGTGTGGTGCAAAGACATGCTGTTCTCACCACTCATATCTTTAGGGAGACGGTCACATGTAGGGAAACAGATGAGGGCTCAAGGGCAGGTGCTACAAGGCAGGAGGGCTAAAACGTCTCCCTGGATGCCAGCTTCCCATCCAGCCCCCACAAGGCACCTGAGAAAGCAGCAGAAGAAGGCTGCCCGGTCCCCTGTTCACACGGGAGATTCCAGGTGGAGCTCTGAGCCGCTGGCTTTGGCCTGGCTCAGCATTAGGGGTTGCAGACACTTGGGGAATGGACCAGTGTGTGGAAGACCTGATCCTATCACTGTACCTTTCATGTAAATAAATCTGAGAGAAGAAAGAAAAAAAAAGAGATGAAGGTTCATAGAAAATGCACACTATTGAGTTCCCACAAATGATACCAAAATGACTTTCCCAGAGCCGGGTCAGAGGACAAGCCTGGAAAGAGCAGGAGGAAAGAAAGATGGACCACCCAGGAAGCACCAAGTTGAAATCCAGTGGCTGCAAAGCAGAGGCCAGACCCAGATCAGTCGAAAAAGACTGTCTCCTCTGGAGATCAAGAGGCCTGGAAGAAAACTTCAGCCAATCCTAAGCTCAGAAGTCAAATCAGGGAAAAGATGGAGACTGCCCCCAGGACCTGCTGGCGCCAGCTGATTGAAAAGAACATAGAGAGGGCCTGGAGAACCTAGAACATTCTACACCCCGCCTTCACTCAGCGTGCATCAGAGGCTCCGTAGCAGATGGTGCTCAGAGAAAAGCAGACAGGGTGGGAACAGCAGCCTTGGATCTCAGGGACTGCTCTGCAGGAAGCAGCACTCCCTCCCCTCACCTCCACCAAGACCCAGCCATAGTTCTGGCCAGCTGCTGGCCAGGAGAGACTGAGCCCTTCCTGGGGCCTCACTCATGGTCATTTCCACACGGCCCTGAGTAGCAAGCTTACTGAAGAAACAGGGGCTGATGTAAGATTCAGTGAGTGACGGATACCCTCCTAGCAACAGGCAGATGAGTGGAGGTCTCCTTTCCCCCACCCCCAGCCTGCCTTCCCCATGGAGCCCAGGCTCTGCATGTACTGGGGGCCCCCGGGCTCCAGCTTCCTTTCCCAGAACTTAGGGAGCCCAGGGGAGGGCACGGGGAGGAGCAGCCCAGAGCAGAGAGGCCAGAGTACAAGAGGGAGGGTGAGTTGGAGCAGAAAGTGCTGGGGCCAGAACTGGGAGTTTCTGGGACAACCCCAGCTTCAAGGATTCCATCCAAGTTCCTGACCACAGGCCAGAGCGTGTGGGCTGGCTTTGATTTTAGAAGCAGGGTGAGAAGCCATAGGTGGGGAAGCGAGGAAGGGAACCACGGCTGCCTCTCTGCTCTTGGACAGAGTATGCCCACCCCTAGGAGGGCCACCTGGGATATGACAACAATGGCAGCAGCTGTTACCCATGTAGGTCCCTTGGCAGGGGTTGGCATGTTCTCTCGTGAGCCAAGGGCAGTGCGGGCTCCGTGGCCCTGTGCTCCCTCTCAGAGGACTGCTATGGGGACATGAAAAGATAGCTTTGGCCTCCACTGGTATGGGCTATAGTTTATCCTTGCCGTGTCCTGGGAAAGCAGGGACTACGCTTCTGTCCATTTCACAGAGGAGCAAACTGACACAGCCAGAAAGGGGCTATTTTGCCTAGGACCCAAAGCAAGGTGATCTATCCACAGAGCAAAACCCTCATGACCACGTCATGACAGCACAGACTTATGGCCACATCTGTAAACTTTCTGGGCAGTGGCGGATCCAGCTATGCCAGTGGTCAACTACACAGATGTGCATGCGAGCCACTTTACCTCCTGGTACCCACGTTTGCTTTGTGTTTCATGGCTGTGCATCTCCTAAGGTTATAGGAGCTATTATACTGTGTTAGGTTCTTGGAACCACTAGTTGCAGCCTGGTCTCTGGAGGTCTCCATGCTGCCCTCTAGCTGGGGGGCTTGCAACTGTCCCCTGCCTGATCAGTCCTCATCCTGCCGGTTGTCTCTCTCTAATGGTCCCAGGACGACTGAGCAGATCGTGGTCAACAGAGGCACCACCAAGGCCTCCTCAGCTCTCTTGCCTTGGGGGTGGCTGGGGGCGGGGGGTTTCATCCAGGCTGGGAGAACCGGTCGGGCTGCACAGAACAAATAGTGTTTAAAAGGTGGGGCAGGGTGCAGGTTAGGCCACAGGAGGGTCCCCCACAGGGGCTCTGGCCTTGCCCTCTGCCCTAGACAGGAATCCTTCTACCGCAAGGGCAGCAGAAGGTCAGGCAGCAGGAAGACAAGGTGTGGGAGGGAACGTGAGATCAGGGCTGAGCCTGGAGGAAACCCAAGAGCACATTTTATAGGGCCGCTATCGGGCCAAAAAGTGGCTCTCGCGGCCCCACGTGAAAACACGCGGCCATGGGGTGGGACAGAGGCCTCCGGAAACCAGCTGGCGCCCGAGGGACGGACCAGGTGGCGTGCTCCACACCACCCAGCAGCCTAGGAGCACACACTGGGCAAGGGCGCCCCCTGGCGGGCAGACGGGAGAGCTGCTTTGGCCAGAGTCCAGGAGCAAGGGAGGAGCGCCAGGACACAGGCAGAGAGGGGCTTCCACGGCCTGTCAGTCGGTGCGATCAGTTCCCATTGCCCCTCACCCTCCATTCCAGAGATGTTTCCAAGCTCAAGGCAGTTCCCCCAAATCTTTCCACATGCATCTGCCTTCCAGAGCTTGACTTCAATGTTGTAACACTGCGTCTGCTTTTCACATGGATATTTTTATATATTTATTTTTTAAACATATATGTTCCTTACTTTTTTTTTTGGGGGGGGGACAGGCAGATTTTTTTTTTAGAAAAGATTTATTTTATTTTTATTATAAAGTCAGATGTACTGAGAGGAGGAGAGCTAGAGAGGAAGTAGAGCTGCCGGGATTAGAACCAGCAGCCATATGGGATCAAGGAAAGGACCTTAGCCACTAGGCCACGCTGCCAAGCCCCATGACAGGCAGATTTACAGAGGAGAGACAGAAAGATCTTTCATCTGCTGATTTACTTCCCAAATGGCCACAACGGCCAGAACTGAGGCGATCCAAAGCCAGAAGCCAGGAGCTTCTCCCGGGTCTCCCACACGAGTGCAGGGTCCCAATGACTTGAGCCATCCTCTTCTGCTTTCCCAGGCCACAGCCAAGGAGCTGGATGGGAAGTGGAGCAGCCAGGACAAACTGGTGTCCTTATGGGATGCCAGCACAGAGGCAGAGTATCAGCCAGTTGAACAAACTTCCTGGTCCAAAATATGTATGAACTTTTAAGGAATCCTTATAGATTTATTTTCCTTATTTGAAAGCAGAGTTATAGAGAGAAAGGGAGGGAAAGGAGTGGGAGTGGGGAGTCTTTAATCCACTGGTTCAATCCCCAGATGGCTGCAGTGACTAGGCCAGGTGGAAGCCATGAGCCAAGAGCTTCCTATGGGTGTCCCATGTGGGTGTAGGGGCCCAAACCCTAGAGCCATCCTCCACTGCTGCGTTCTCCGCATATTAGCAGGTAGCTGGATTGGAAGTGGAGCAGATGGGACTTAAACCAGTGCTCATGTGGGAACTTGACCCTACAGGCAACTTTTAATCAGCTTATACCACAGTACCACTCTGTCCCTTCCAATTCTACCCCAAGCCTTCCCCACTTGATACAAGCAGTATCATTTATTTTATTTGAAAAGCAGGGAGATGGGTCTCCCCTTCACTGGTTCACTCCCCAAATGCCTGAAACTTCATCCAAGTCTCCCATGTGGGTGGCAGGGACCCAACTATTTGAGCCATCACCTGCTGCTTCCCAGGGTGAGCATCAGCAGGAAGCTGGAATGGGAGCAGAGCCACGACTCGTACCCGAGCATGCTCATGTGGGATGCGGGCATCTCAATCAGTGGCTTAACTACTGAACTCAACGCCCACTTCTAGAAGCATCATTTTAAAAACATATATGGGCCAGCGAGGTGTCACAATAAATAAAGCTGCCTCCTGTGACACCAGCATCCCATGTGGGTGGGGTTTACATCCAGGCTGCTCTACTTCCAATCCACCTCCCTGCCAATGCACCTGGGAACAGCAGTGTAAGATGGCCCAAGTGCTCAGCCCCTTGCCACTCATGTAGGAGACTCAGATGAAGCTCTGACTTCAGCTTGGCCCTGACCCAGCACCAGCCATTGTGACCACCTAGGGAGTCAACTCGTGGGTGGAAGCTGTCTCTCTCAAATAAATTAATTAATCGTTTTTTTTTTTTTAAGTCTTTAGATCTCAACCTCCCTACTGTTGAAGATACAATACATCAGAGAAGCTGTTGTTCACATTAGTAGGGAATTCATTTGGAAGAAGACAGTCTTGTCGATCAGATGGATTCATGTTCTGGACTCCCACTTACTCTGGATAAGTTCCCCTAGTTTTCAGTATCCTGGTCTGTGAATTGGGGGTGGAGGATCTACTACCTGCAGCCGTGCTATTTAATGAGATAGTTGGTGCAAAACACCATTCAGCAACTAAGTGACCTAACTGCTCGCTCTCTGAATTTAGGGGCTGTAGGGAACTCTCTGGGGGGGCATGAAGGAGGAGAGAGGGAGACCTCCTGGAACTAGTCATTTTCTTAGGGGTGTCCCTGGCCACCAGCAGTCAAGCGCAGGCTTTGGTAGCTCTCTCAAATGCAGGTTTCCCAAGATAAATATGTAAGCTCCATTTACCTGCTTGAAAGACAGAATTACAGAGAGAGACAGCAAGAGAAAGAAAGATACCTTGGGTCCAGTGCAATTGCTCAATGACTAATACCTCACCTTGCAAGTACCTGGATTCCATGTGGGCATCGGTTCATGTTCTGGCTGAACCAATCCATCCAGCTCCCTGATTGTAGCCTGGGAAAGCAGCAAAGGATGACCCAAACTTTTGGGACCCTGCACCCACATGGGAGACCTGGAAGAGGCTCTTGGCCCAGGGCTTCAGATCAACTCAGCTCCGGTCACTACAGCCACTCGGGGAGTGAACCAGTGGATAGAAGATCTTTTTTTCTGTCTCTCCTTCTCTCTGTAAATCTGCATTTTCAATTTAAAAAAGATGTTAAAGAAGAAAAAGAAGGAAAGATATCTTCCATGCACTAGTTCATTCCAAAAATACTGCAACAGCTAGGTGTGGCCAGCTGCAGCCCAGCAGCCCACCCAGGTCTCCCATGTGGGTGACGGGGCCCAACTACTCAGGCCGCTGTCCGCTTCCCCCCAGGTGCCTGGTGAGAGCTGGCCTGGAAGTGGAGCAGCTGGGATTGGAATCAGTGGTCACATGGGTTACAGGCAACAGCTTAACTCAAGATTTAAAATTTAAATGTTTTTGTGGGCAAGATAAACAGAACCCACTGCTCGGCAGGGAAAGGGAAACTTGGCAAGGGCCCCAAAACTTTCCCCACCCCAAGCCTCTTTCAACTTCCTCTTGTGGTTTCTCAAGAGTACAACCTGTCCTGTACAGGAACACCACTGCCTGGGGGCGGGTGGGAGGCAGCTGAGGGTTTAACCTCACCCCACCCTGCTGGCGAGAAAGGTGCATCCTGCCCACGCAGGAAAGGGGGCACTGCGCACAGTGCTGGACCTTGCTATCCTGTTACCTGGCATCTCCAGGGGTCACCCCCAACACAATCCCTCTCTCAGAGGTGCCAGGGGTGGCAAGAGGGCCCTGCCAGCAACTTCACTTCTGGAGGGAGGTGGAGAAGGGCTGGAGTCCCCTGCCCTGGGGCCTGGCTCTCCTCATCGTCCGGGCCTGCTGGGGGTGCTGGGCCCAGACACAGAAGCAGCTTGGGATGTAACAGCTGAAGGCAAGTGAGTCAGTGAGGATTTTAAGGCTGATGCCTCTCCAGATCGCCCTCCTTCCTCGGCCACCTCACTAGAATGTTCCTCCTGGAATGTGGACTCTGAGGGTTGCTACCAAAAGATGAAAAAAACAAAGGTTCACTTTTCCCATGTCTCCAGATTCCGGCACATCACAGCCCTGCTGAGTTCTTTCATGCTCCTGAACTTGGCTGCGGTTGTTCGTCACGCATTGTTTCCCTTTCCCCTTGCTCTTAGTGTGGCTAACACACACACAATGCTCTGTGCACAGAGCCTGCTGGGGCTCTCTAAACACTGCTAGCACCACACTCCCCCACCGGAAGATCATCGCCCAATCCTGATACAGGGCTGGGTCACCCAAGGATTATGGGGCCCAAAGGAAGCCCCCAAGCTCCTGGCTCACTGTGGACTACCCTGAGGGATCAGCACAGGGTCTCCTCAGTGGGGCGGTCTGGGTTTAAGTCCCAGCTCTGCCACTTATTTCTTGCATCCTCTTTAGGTAGCTTACTCAGCTTCCCCTCTGTCTGAGTTTCTGCATTTAATCCTGGTGCCTGGAATGAATGCTGAGCCTGGGGACAGACTGGGACCTTGCTGGAATCCTCAGAGATGCTTTCTTTTCTTTCACTTTTTTAAGCTATAGCTTGTTAGGAAGCTAGCAGGAAGTAGCTTGTTGTTGTTGTTGGAAAGGCAGATTTACAGAGAAAAGGAGAGGCAGGTCTTCCATCCACTGGCTCATTCCCCAACCGGCCTCAATGGCCCAAGCAGAGCTGATGGGAAGCCAGGAGCCTCTTTACGGTCTCCCACAGGGTACCAGGTTTGGGCCATCCCCTACTGATTTATCAGGCTACAAGCAGGGAACTGGATGAGAAGTGGAACAGCTGGGACAGGAACACACTCATACGGTATGGTGCTGGCAGGATTAGCCCGTTGAACCATTTACTCCAACCCCCGGAGCCACTTTCAACTTCAGGCGCCAGAGGGATGGATGGACGCTCCTTCGGTTTAACTGGTCACCTGCCCCTGCCCCCAATACCTGGCCCCGGCCAGGCACAGCCAACAAGTGCCCTTGAGATTCGCCAATGCCTGTGCCAGGAAGCAGAGAGCAGAAAGCACTGCAGGGAAGCAGTGGCAAGCCACGTATGCACCCAAGGGTCACGGAGATCAGGGGCAGAGAGCCAGGACCTGTTCCAGGAGCCAGTCGGGAGCCCAGGTGCAGGATGTGGCACCTAGGACGGCAAGGACCTTCCCGCTGCACCCCCAGCTGGGGAGTTCTGGCTTTACGGGAAGCAGCCCAGAAACTGGCCTTTCCGTGGATTCATTCCAGTCACGTGCACCTCCTCTTCATACCTTCGGCAGCGTGTTACCAAGAGCAAGAGCCCAACGCCCCAACACCACAACTGCTCCTCAAGCCTTCCCATCAATGTCCCAGCCTGGACAGCCATTCATTCTTGCTTCTGAATCCAACTCTCAGCTCCGTTTCTCTCCAACGGGACCCCGCCTCCCCAGCTCTCGGTTGGTTTCCCCACCGCGCGATAACCCTAGTAGTGGCTCTGGACACGCGCTCCTGTGCCGTCAGCATCCCAGGCCAGGCACAGGGCAGATGCTCAGCCAACCTGTTTCCTCAAGTACCGCTCTCTGAAACACACCCAGGAGGCGAAAAAAACCATCCCTTGAGGACCCACGGACCGACGTGAAAACGGCGCAGACCCTCCCTCAAGTCCACGTCCTCACCAGAGGGTGGGGGTCCGCCAGGCAGGGAGCGACCGCTAGCCAAACCTCGCATGGACACTCCCACACACTTCGGGCCCCAGCCTAAACGGGGAGGGGACGGCGACACCACATCTCCTGGCTGTGCCAAGCCCCCAAGCCTACCTCACTGGCAGGTGAGACCGGTGGCGTACCGCCTGACAGACGCGCTTTCCCGCTGCCTCTGGCCTCCGGTGGGGCGAGGCAGAATGGGGTGGTCGACCTTGCGCTGCCGCGGGGAGCGAGCGCACCCCCTTCCCAGTCGCCCAAACAGATCGAGGCTCCGCCCCCCGCGGCCGCGGCGTGTTTACAAAGTCTGCGGATCCCGAGTTTGAAGCTGGGCAGGAAGTGGGGAAGAGGGGGCGGGGGAGACAAAGGGGGCTGGTGCACAGCGGGCCGAGGCTGGGTCCCGATCCCGCCCACTCCGGGCGCCCCAGGTAAGGGGGCGGCGTCGGCTGCTCAGGTGCGCCCCGCCAGCAGGCTGCACGTGCGCGGGCTCGGCCGTGGGGGCTCCTCAGGACACCCACCGCCCAGGGCGCGACGATTTGAAGTTTTAACTGCGCTTCGAGTGAGCACCGGGCCAGACCCGCACCTCCACCCCATCTCCTTTTCCCCTAGTCTGTAAGCGGCACCGCACCTCAGTTTCTTTCTTTCTTTTTTTTTTTTTTTTTAGCATATTTTTGGATTTTTTTTTTTTTATTGGAAAGGCAGATATACATGAGGAGGAGAGACAGAGGGGAAGATTTTCCGTCTGCTGATTCACTCTCCAAGTGACTACAATGGCCAGAGCTGCGCTGATCCGAAGCTAGGAGTCCGGAGCCTCTTCCGGGTGGCACCTCAGTTTCATAGAGAAGTAAACTGAGGCACACAGCGATTAGGTCCTGCAGTCGGTGCATGCGCGCCTGGATCCAAACTCAGCGTCCGTGTCCTGCCAGGCAGACGGCGCGGCCTGGTCCCCTCGACTCAGCAACACCCCCAGGCCCGGGACAGAGGGGACAAAACCAACGGCGGCCACGTGGACGCCACGCCAAAGGGCGGCCGGACACGCCCCCTGGGCCACCGGGGGAGTCGGGAGGGTTCCCAGAGGAGCTTCACTTCCCAGGGCAGCTCTGTGCCAGGCCGCGGGGCCAGCGGCACAGAATCTCGACGCTCGAAGCCCCAGGGTCACCTCACAGATTCCCAAGCCCCTCTCCCACGGTGGCATCACTTGGGACCCTGCTGGGCCCAGCCAGGTGTGGCTAATCATCAGAGGTGTTTACAAAACGCCTGCGAGTATACACGACCTTCTGGTTCCTTCCTCGTTAGAAAGGATTGCATAGTCAACTACGCTTCTTGGAACTCACGGTAACCACGACCGCACTTTCACCGCCCCCTCCCAAGCTCACAGAGACGGAGCCCCCCACCCGAACGCTTCCCTCAGAAAGGGTCACGTGAGTCGGGACAGCACCCTCCCTCTCTCCCCGCGGCCGAGCCTAGCGTCGGATAAAACCGGAGGGGCGTGCGCGCGCCCAGCGCCTCCCCGCCTCGTGACTACAAGTCCCATCGTGCCCTGCGCTCACGCACGTTACGCCAGAGCAAGATGGCCGACACAGCGGCCCCCGTCGGGGCTGGTACCTCCGGAACGGTAAGGGCAGGCGCCGGGGCGGCGACCACGGACTTGGGGTATTCCGCATCGTCCTCCTGGTCTGGGCAGCAGGCATATGCCCAGATACCCCGCCCTATAGGGGCTCCGAGTAGAGGAGGGGGCCTTTCAGCGTGTCTGCGCTCCTCTCCGAGCGACTTGGCGGCGACCTCCCGAGTCGGTGGACCCGTGTCCTGATTGGGTCGTTCCCTGTTGGGGGAGGGTTGGGCCCCCGGAACACCTTGTGATTGGCCCGAAGAGGCCGTTTTCACCTCTTTATTGGCCAGGCCAAGTTAGGGAGGGATTCTGGTTTCAAAATATTTAGCTCCCCTACTTGTGCGAGCTGTCGTCCTGGCGTCCTCTGTCTCCTGGGCTTCGTGTGTTGTTACAGTTTTCATTGGAAATGGGGGGAACAGGAATAGGAGTTCCTATTTTGTGTTTTCTAGGAGATAGATTTAATACAGTCGTATCACTAAGTGTGCCTTCTGCTATAATGGATATCATCTGACCAGTGATAGAGGGTGGGGGGACAGCCACGACTGAAGCCCAGCCACGTTGTGTTATTGGAACCGAGTCATCTGGTGCAGTTATGACAAAGCACGGAGCGGAGGTGTTTTTGCACGGGACGTGTACCTGCCCTGGGCCTTGTGTGAGCGCCACGCTGTCCTGCCCCCCCCCACACACACACATACACACCTTGCTCCTTGGATGACAAACACTGCCCCTCCTCCTTGCCCCTTGAATGACACTGTCTCCCTGGGCTGCCTGTTCACAGAGGTCAGGGAGTAAGCAGTCCACAAACCCTGCTGATAACTACCACCTGGCCCGGAGGAGGACCCTACAGGTGGTCGTGAGCTCCTTACTGACGGAGGCCGGATTTGAGAGCGCCGAGAAAGCCTCCGTGGAGACGCTGACGGAGATGCTGCAGAGCTGTGAGTTTGGGGCTTTGGGCAGGGGAGTTCCGATGTCAGGCCTGGACGCCCCCCACCACCACGTGGTCCTGGCATCAGAGAGATGAGAGCCTGGTAGAGTGACCTCCCAGCTTTACCACCCCCCCCCCCCCAGACATGGGTTGATGTCCTCACGCTGTCAATAACTTGAGTAAGTGACTAAGCCTCGTGAAAAGCCACATCCTTGTGTGTGAAACGGGACAGTCATTGGACACTCATGGCGTTGTGAGCACATAAAACGCCCAGTGCTGGGGACTTGTTGGTGCCCTCATTACTGCTTTTCCTCTTGGAGGACTTACACCTTGGTTGACGGGAGGGGTTGGGACTCATCCCCATGGAGCAGGTGCTGACACATGAGTAATTAAATGTTATTTTGTGTGACACCTGGAGCGAGGATATATTTTCTAGAATGGGAAAAACAACTTTGAAGCTTAGGTGCCCTTTATGGGCTCCCATGGACTTCTCTGCTTGTGTAACACAATTACCTGTTCAATACTGCCCAAAGGGTGGGATTGGATAAGGAGTGGGTGGGAGGTTCCTCACGTGTTTCACAAGGACCCACACCTGTGAAAAGAAATGGGCAACTCGAACTTCAAGGCAGCCCAAAGAACTGGCCCTCTGTTGGCACCCCTGGAGAAATGATTGTCCCTTATGGAGAGAAGACCTTGTGTTTGTATTAAGGTCTTAATCAGACACCAAGTGTGTCAACTTAGGGAGGCTGTGATCTCAGGCAGTGGGACTCTCTACAGCTCATGTTTGAAACTAAAAAAACAATTCTCTTTAAATGTATTTGAAAGGCAGAGAGGAGAGAAACACAGAGATCTCCCATCTGCTAGTTCACTCCCCAGATGCCTGCAACAGCCAGAGCTAGACCCAGTCAGAGCCAGCAGCCCAGAAACAACACAGGGTGTTCATGTGAGTGGCATGGGCCTGAGTACTTGGTGCATATTAGCAGAAAGCTGGAATTGCAAATAGAGCTGAAACTTGAACCCAGGCACCCCAATATAGAGTGCGGACACCTTAGCTACTTTGGCAAATGCCTGACACTTGAACTTTTGAGTACCAAATGTTTTCCTAAAGCAATGATCTCTAACTTTTTAGTCTCAAAACTCTTTCCAGACTCACATTGAAAACCCCAAGAAACTAGTGCATATGTGCAAACTATGTATGTATACATCTGTGTATATAGCACATACCCACATATACATATATAAAAAACATGTATGTATTTGCCACCTTTGAAAATAAATTTTGGGGGTCAGTGCCATGGTGCAACAGGTTAAGCCTCCACCTGCAGCATCAGCATTCCATTTGGGTACAGGGTTTAAGTCCCAGCTACTCAATTTCCTGTCTAGCTCCCTAGCTTATGGTTAGGGAAAGCCTCAGAGGATGGCCCAATCTTGCACCTGTGTGGTAGACCTGGAAGAAGCTCTTTGGCTCCTGGCTTCAGACTGGCCCAGCTCTGGCCCCTGCAGCCATTTGAGGAGTGAACCAGCAAATGGAAGATTTCTTTGTCTCCTTCTGTCTTTGAAATGATGCCTTTCAAATAAATAAATAAATCTTCAAAAAGAAAAAAGTAAAAGAAAACCCAATTTTAAAATATAAGAATGTACAATCACACATTCTACTTTTCATCATATCAGTGTTGTCAGAAGTCATGCAGCCTCCGGACTACTCCAGGAGAGAAGGACAGTGGAAAGCCAAAGAATGACTTCCTTTGTGTGGAGATTGTGACTGTGACCTGCAGACTCTGAGAGTCTGAGAGGGGTTTTGGGAGACTACCGAGGGTTCCCAGACCACACTTGAAGAGCTTTGGCCTTAAAGGAAGAGACTAATGATTGCTAAAGGAAGAAGAGTTCACTTCTTGAGAAGGTCTTGGACTGGAGAGTTTGAAGGTTGTGTCTGGAGGCTGGAGGGTAGCAGGGGAGTGGGGAGCAGTCTTCAGGTAGACCTTTGCTGTCAAGCATTTATTTTATGAGTCACCAGGTTCTTGGAACAAGGGCTCCTTATCTTTTGGGATCCCTTTGATCATCAGACAAAATGGAGAACACACTCCTAGAGAAGATCTTTTTGTGTGTATTGAATTCAGCGCTGTGTCCAGAGGTTCATGGCACTTCCCATCCTTCCTCCCCATCCCCGCAGTGCGTTCACTCAGCTCCGCTGCCTCAACTCCATCTTAGACACCCTGTCTCGAGCCCCCAAGGGCTTCAGAGTGACTGTTGAGTAGAGGTTCAGCTTTAAGCAAAAGAAACAAAAGTTGCCCACCATGAAATAAGATGTTTAGGGATGTGGTAAAACATGTGTTGCAGATTTCATCACTTCAGCCACTTTTGAAAGTGCAGTTCCATGGTAGTAAGTATATTTGTACTGCTATGCAGCCATCAGTACTGTCCATTTCCAGAACTTGAATCGTCCCAGAAAGATCTCAAAGCCCATCAAAGTAGCTTGTGTCTTGTGTAAGTAGGATCTCTAAATGTTGGCCCTTTTGTATCTGGCTTGTCTTGCTTAGCATAGTGTTTTCCAAGTTCATCCATGCTGTTCCCTGTCAGGATGTCTCTCCCATTGTCTCTGCCACGTTTAGTTTCCCCTTTCAACTACCAATGGGCAGTAGGTCTCTGGCTGTGGTGAATATTGTTCCTGTGAACGCCGGTGGACAGGTGTCTGCCTGAATCCCCGCTTCTGGGTCATTCAGTACTATCCATAGAAGCAGCGCGGCCAGCCCCCGGGTTGGGTACTTCTGTTTCCTGACAGTGAGACTGTGCCTTTGATTCCCTCCTAGACATTTCAGAAATCGGGAGGAGTGCCAAGTCTTACTGTGAGCACACCGCTAGGACGCAGCCCACCCTGTCAGATATTGTGGTCACACTGGTTGAGATGGGTGAGTACCACTCAGGTTCCTTGGGTGCAGCTGAGTTGGGTTCCAAGCGTGCGTGGAGTCCCTCGGGATGAGCCGTGTAGGCCAAGTGTTCTCCTTTGTGTTCTCCTGATTGTGAGACTTGTCAGGAGAGGGTTTTGAATCCTTGTAAGAACACTGCTAACTCTCTGTTGGGCAATCTTCTTGAGTGGTAGCAGTGTGGTTAAGTTGGGAGTTTGAGCCATTTGTTCATATTATTACCCCGCATTCCATACGCATTATCCAGTCTGGTCAGTGATCCTTTGTTTTCCTGTGTGTTAGGTTTCAATGTGGACACTCTTCCTGCTTATGCAAAACGGTCTCAGAGGATGGTCATCACTGCCCGTAAGTGACTTTGAACCAAGACACTGAGTAAATTATCCATTCCAAATTGGGGAATGTGTGAGTTGAATAGAGCAGGGATTGGATTGGTGGCTACTCTTCTTGGTGTAGCCACTCTCTGGGCTGGCACGATCCCGTCTGGGTGTTCAGGGTCGGAAGGTGGCCCCTCTAGTGAAACAGTACTGTCATTCTTGTGCTTTGCCCCCAGAAGAGCAAACAGTGATACTTGACAATGCTTGAAAAGTTCTTATTTTCCCTTAGATCAAGCATTGGTAAACAATGGCCTATGACCTACTGCTTGTTTTTATGATTAAAATTTTATTGTAGCAAAAACGTATTTGCTCCCTTTGGCTAGTTGCTTTTGTGCTATAGTAGCAGAGTGTAGTTGTGACAGAGTATGTTTGGCCTGTGAAACCCAAGATGTTTACTATCCCATCTTCCAACTATCCCATCTTCCATATAAAATGTTTGATGATCTCTGCCTTGGATAAAACCAGTGCCACAGGCTGAATAAGGAATAACTGGGACGTATAGGACCAGGGGAGAATTTATTACATTTTATTAGTGTTTTCTCATTGGCATCTTTTTAAGAACTCCCCTGTCAAAGTTACCATTTTTCAGTTCTCTCCTGCTTCCCCAAGTTCACAGTATCTTTATATTCTGGGGTCACAAAAAAGGAAAGTAGCCATCCATCTAACTTCCTCAGTTTCTCAGCCTGCTCTTTTAGGTAGCTGCCGTGGTCACAGCCACCCACATGCCCCTCCTAGGACGCTTGCGGGTGATGGCAGATGGGACTGTGAACCAAGGTTGGCCGGCAGTGCTGAGCCTTACAGGGGCAACCTTCTCAAGTTCTGAAGCCCCAAAGGCCTGCTGTGATAGAGTGATGATGTGTCTTATTGTAAAGATGGCATGGGTTTGGACAGAGCTGTAATTTGTAGAAACCAGGGCCCTGAGTGCAAGGATAACCTGTTGTGACTCTGTTGCAGCTCCCGTGACCAATCAGCCGGTGACCCCCAAGGCCCTCACGGCGGGACAGAACCGGCCTCACCCACCGCACATCCCCAGCCACTTTCCAGAGTTCCCCGACCCCCACACCTACATCAAAACTCCGGTGAGAGATGAGGCCGCACTGGGGGCTGTGACAGATGGAAATCACCAGATCTGTTCCTGCTGACCGCTGGGCCAGGCTAACAAGCTGTGGATCAGAGAGACGTTTAGAGCTCAGGATGTCTTCCCCCATTGAAAGGCTGATTGACAAGTGACAATTATTTGCAAATTTGCCAGCAAAAGCATGGTCAAATTGAAGCCAGCCTCACTATTGCCTGTCCCACCAACCCCCGCCGTAGGTGCAGGAGTGGGAGAGATTGCTCAGATGTCCATGCTAATTCTTGGTGCAGAGATGGGTAACTTCCGTGTGCTTTTCTGGTTTTTCCAAGTAGTTAGCTCCTTTAGAAGAGCTTAGTAACACACAGGTAACAGAATTTACCCTAACTGAGCTCTAGGTGTGAATGAGACGTTGAGTTGTCCTCAATGGTTTAACCAGATTTTCCAGCCTTGCAGATTCACCTTACCTGGAGGTGCTATGTGGTGTGGGCTGTCAGAGCAAGATCTGTGGGCTGCATACCCCAGGATACAGGACAGGGGGAGGAGAAGGTGATTGGTTGCCTGTGTAATCCAACACAGCCCCAGCTTGGGATCAGCAGTCTCCCTGGGGTTATCCTGGGCCTACCGAGACAAAGAGCCATACACTAGGTAGCTCTGAGCAGCAAAAATGTGGTGCTTCTCATTCGTGCAGGCTGGAAGTGCAAGCTCACAGTGCTGGTATACGACAGCCCCTCTGAAGCCTCAGGGGAACCTGCCTCATCCATCAGCTTCTGCTGGTGTGCTGGTGCCTCGCTCCAGGATTGTTCTCTCGCAGAGCTTCCCTGGGAGCTCTGTCCACACAGCCGGGATTTAAGGATCCCCTCACCGGCCTCATGCCAGTGTCACCTCATCTTAACTAATTCTTTTTTTTTTTTTTTTTTTAATTTTTTTTTTTAATTTTATTTTAAATTCATTAATTACATTGTATTATGTGACACAGTTTCATAGGTACTGGGATTCTCCCCACCCCTCCCCAAACCCTCCCACCATGGTGGATTCCTCCACCTTGTTGCATAACCACAGTTCAAGTTCAGTTGAGATTCCCCCATTGCAAGCATATACCAAACATAGAGTCCAGCATCTTATTGTCTAGTCAAGTTCAACGGCTTCTTAGGTATACCCTCTCTGGTCTGAAGACAGAGCCAGCAGAGTATCATCCCGATCAATTAAAAGCTCCAACATACCATCAGCAAAAATTTACATCATTATGGAATTAATTGACATAGTAATGAGTAACCAATATGGTAAAAGTAAATGCAGTTTCATCTTAACTAATTCTATGTTGCAGTGACTACATTCTGAGGGACTGAGGTTGGAACTTCAGCAAACCTAGGCCTTTAGTTTTGGGAGCCCAGTTCAGCCCCTGTGCTTCTCTGGTTCATGTTTTATAGCATATCCCTCTCAGTAAGAATATAAAGTAAATACTTCAGTGTATGTTTGCTTACTATATATATTATTATATTATAAACATATACTAAGAAATTACAACAAAAGAATATGTCACCATTCTTCACATTCCGGCAGCCTCTTTAGTGAGAGCTTTTGAGTTTTGGAAGTCTTGGCTTTGTGCCTGGTGAACTAGGAGTGGGTGATCTCATTCGAAGGTCCACTAGGTTGGCAACTTCAGTGACTCTCATTTTTTTTTTTAGATCTATTTATTTTTATTGCAAAGTCAGATATACAGAGAGGAGGAGACAGAGGGGTATCTTCTGTCCGATGATTCACTCCCCACGTGACCACAATGGCCAGTGCTGCGCCAGTTTGAAGCCAGGAGCCAGGAACTTCCTCCAGGTCTCCCATATGGGTGCAGGGTCCCAAGGTCTTTGGCCATCCTCAACTACTTTCCCAGGCCACAAGCAAAGAGCTGTATGGGAAGTGGGGCCACCGGGATTAGAACTATCACCCACATGGGATCCCAGCACTTCCAAGGTGCGGACTTTAGCCGCTAGACCACCGCGCCGGGGCCTGACTCTTATTGTTAAAAGGGTCACATCACAAAGATACGCATCAGAAATGGCTGTCCTCAAAGAACTGGAAAACAGTTTTTTTTTCTTTCTCATTTACTGATTAGAATTTTGTTTCCATTTTTCTATTCAGTTTTCTACTTATGGGAAGTCAAACAGTTGTCATAAACATAATTACAAGATTTTTCATTTTTGTAATTTTAAAAAGTATGTTTAATATCTGCTCATCATCATCTGAGGAGGATTTTAGACATGCCAGAAAATACCATTTCTGTGTTTAAACAAGGGATCTGTATAGATAGCACCCCAGAAGAGACAGCAACTGTGATGGGAAATTGTCCAAGCGCTTCTTTTAAACCCCGTCTTCATATCATGAAAGGTATTTACTTTCTTAGTCCTTGTTAGAATGTTATCTTTGTCATTACAACATTATAATCTAAATGTTTGAATAACCTCACATGAATAGACTTTAATAGACTTTAAATTTTTTTATTTATTTATTTTTTGAGAAACAGAGCTCCTGTCTACAAATTCACTCTTCCAAACAGGCTGGGCCAAGCTAAAGCCAAGGAGCCAGAAACTCAATGCAGGTCTTTTCCATGTGGGTGGCAACAGCCCAGTTGCTTGCTGCCTCCTGGCCTCTGCAGTGGCACACAGCTGGAATCAAGCCAGAGCTGAGTCAGATCCAGGCACTCTGCTGTGGGGACATACGGGTGCCTTAACCAGACGCCCACCTCATGCATGAATTGTAACCATGTATACTTCATTAAGAAGTTCACCACCTTCAAAATTAGGATCAGGGATGGCAGCCTCTTGTTCATTTGCACTTAACAATAATACTATCAGTCTCTGTTTGAGGAAAACCTTCTGATACTACATACCCGTTCTGTGAGAGTTGATTTAAGAAAACAGGTTAGTACAATCCACAAATCCAGGTTGGTAGGCTTTGCAGTGCAGCAAGTTAAGCCAAAGCTTCAGACATATCCCATGTTGGAGTGCCTGTTTCTAGTCCTGGCTACTCCACTTGCAGTCCAGCTTCCGGCTCATGCCCTTCACAAGGCAGCAGATGGTGGTCCACCTGTTCCACCCATGTAGGAGACCGGCTTGGAATTTCATGCTTCTGGCTTTGGCTTGACCCAACCCCAGTTTTTGTGGGCATTTGAAGAGTGAACCAGCAGGTAGAAGATATCTTGCTCAGTCTCTTCTTCCTCAAGACCTCGCCTTGCATTGCCAAGATCCCAGTGAGCGCCAGTTCGTATCTTGGCTGCTCCAGTTCCCATCCTGCTCCTTGCTTGTCACCTGGAAAAGCAGTGGAGGATGGCCCAAAGCCTTGGGACCCTGTACCAGCATGGGAGGCCCGGAGGAAGCTCCTGGTTTTGGATCGACTCAGCTTCGGTTGTTGTGGCTACTTGAGGAATGAATCAGCGGATGGAAGATCTTTGCTCTGTTTTCTTCTCTCTGTAAATCTGCCTTTCCAATAAAATATATAAATTAAAAAAAAAAAATCTACCTAGTGAGAGATGTCCCATTACACTGATGGAACCAGTGGTCCCTGTTGGGCTTCCCTGGGAGGACTCCCACCCATCAGGGCGCTGAGTGGAGGCCCCGGGTCAGTCTCTAAGTGCATGTTTGTATTTGCCTTCATTTCAGAAGGAGATAGTAACGTAAGTACATAGTTCCCTTTCTGCCCTTCCATCATGTCTTGGAGGTCTCTGCTCTCACTACCAACAGTGCATCATTAGAGAACGCCAGGAGATGGCACAGCGAGGCGGGGACCTGCATTTAGCAGAGTGGTAACGTCAGCGTTACCCTGGTGTCTATTGTTCTCTTTGTAGACGTACCGGGAGCCTGTGTCAGACTACCAAGTCCTGCGGGAGAAGGCGGCAACCCAGAGGCGTGACGTGGAGCGGGCGCTCACCCGGTTCATGGCCAAGACAGGCGAGACCCAGAGCCTGTTCAAAGATGACGTCAGCACATTCCCATGTGAGAGCCACTCCCTTCCTTCTCCTTCCCTAATGATTCAAGGCAGTGATGGTTTCTGTTAGGCTGGGCCACTGAGGGGCCCTGGGTCAAGGTGACCTCGAGGAAAGTCAGGCTGACCCGGGAGAGGTGGCAGGTCAGCTAACAGAAGGAGCCCTGTGCTAGGGGCCAGGGACGTCACCACAGCCTTTCCCTGGTCCCATCTCGTTGAACTATGTGTTGACTGAGTCACTCCCTCTCCACAGCCCGCCATTTGTGCAACGATAGATGGGGAATAGTGGTGCAGGTGGTATGTTCATGCAGCTTCTGTGGGAAGCCTGTTGTGTGTTCATTCTGGGGAAATGACTGCCAACAGTGAATAGCCCCCAGACACTGTGCTCATTGCTTCCAACATCTCATTTAGTGGTCTCATGAGCCCATGAATTAGAAACAGTGACATCACCCTCATCCTGGGAAGCCACGGGTCACAGAGATTGGAAGGTACTCATTCAAAGTCACAGGCTGGCAGGCAGCATTTTTACCTGACCCTGTCTTGACTGTAGGACATGGTATGGGTAAAATTGTTTTTGACTCTCCTATAGTCACACCGTATCCCAGGACACCCAGGGGCTTCCTTTTAATTATTATCATTTTTATATTTTTGGTTGAGAGGCACAGAGTGCTCCCATGCACTGGTCCATTCCCCAAGTGCCCTCAGCAACTGTGCTTGGGCTGGGGCCAGAGCCAGGAGCTGGAAACAATCCAGGCTTCCCCACAGGTGACAGGAACCTAATGGCTTGAGCCGTCGCAGCTGCCCCTCAGATGGGCCTTCCCAGGAAGCTGGAATCAGAGACCAGAGCCAGCAATTAAACCCAAGTACTCCGCTGTGGACCATGGATGTCTTTTTTTGTTATTGTTGTTTTTAAGATTTGTTTATTTTACTTGGAAGTCAGAGTTACAGCAAGAGAAGGAGAGATACAGAGGTCCTCTATGTGCTGGTTCACTTCTCATATGGCCGAATGGCAAGAGCTGGGCTGGTCTAAAGCCTGGAACTAAGAACTGCTTCCAGTTCTCCCACGTGGGTGCAGGTGCCCAAGGACTTAGGCCATCCTCCGCTGCCTTCCCAGGCTATAAGCAGGGTACCAGATCAAAAGTGAACAGCCAGTACTTGAGCCAGTCTCCATATGAGATGCTGGCACTACAGGTAGAGGATTAGCATATTGCACCACCATGGCCTTGGGGCATGGGTCTCTTAACCACTAGGCTAAGTACCCACATCCTAATTGTTTTTAGTTGATTTCTTCTCATGCTGTTGTTGTTGGAAGAACTGGAAACTCTAGTTTTCCAGGCGTGTCTTAGGGCTCAGTGGAGGTATTCCAGGCAGAGTCCTCAAGTTGTATCTTTGAACTTGGGTCCTTCATATTGAAAGGATCAATCCCCCTCCCTGGATGATGCTCAGAGGGATCACCTGATCCCACTTGCAAGATCATCAGACTGCCTTGCTAGGATCCCAGCTAATCAGATGCAAATCCCAATTCTATCTGATTTCATTTGCGCTTGTTGCAAGTGAGCTGTGAACTCATACTGAGTTCAAACCCCCCACTTTGCTGTTTTCCCTGTGCTTGAGGAAGTTGCTTAACCCTTCTGAGCCACAGATTTCTCCTCTGTGAAATGGGGGTGATGAATGTGCTGAACAGCGTGCGAGCAAGGACATGGGCAGGCACACCATGTCGGTGCCCGGAGCGGTGGGTGGTGGTGCCCTGGTGCTGCTCACCAGTATGCCGTAGGGCTCTAAACCAGCTGCAAGGAATTGCTGCTAATGAAACAGTGCCTGTCTTCCACTTCTGCAGTGATCGCCGCCAGGCCGTTCACCATCCCCTACCTGACAGCCCTGCTTCCGTCAGAGCTGGAGATGCAGCAGATGGAAGAGACAGACTCCTCGGAGCAGGATGAGCAGACAGACACGGAGAACCTCGCTCTGCACATCAGCACGGTGGGTCTCCCCTCTGCCTGCCTCAGCACACCCCCTGATGAAGCCTGTCTCGCCCTCTACCTGTCATTCTGGGAGCTGGATGTGGCCTTCCCTAGCTCGCCCTGTGAGTGCCTACGTGGTGTGTGCCCCTGGTGCTTTGGGAGACAGGTCCTGAATGAGCACCTGCCAGGGACAGGCGTAGCTCCTGCTTGGGGACTCAGTAGGAAGCAACACAGATGGAGCCAAGGACAGTCAGATAGCGGATGAGGAGTGGAGCAGGAGAGGAGAGAGGTATGGTTCTAAAGGCTCTGAGGAGGTGACATTTGGGTCAAGCCCTGAAGGGAGCAAGGCTTGTCTAGCTCTGGGGGTAGAACACTACAGGTACTGGGAACAGCAGATATCAGGGTGTGAGGTGGAAGGTTGTTGTTGGGTTGAGGGAACAGCAAGGATGTCCAGGTGGCCAGAGTGGGGCAAACAAGGGGGAGAGAAAAAGTGGGTGAAGTCAGCTCATAAGAGAGACTCACAGGAGCTTGAAAGCTGTGTTAAGCACTTGGGCATTTGCTCAGTGAGGTGGGCACCAGGGGAGCTGTCAGGCAGAGGGGGTCAGGAGCAGATATAAGCATGCTCACAGTGGGGCCAGTCAGCATGCTGCAGAGAGGGCTGGGCAGAGGAAGGGAGAACAGGCTAGCTGAGGTGATCAGAGCACAGGTGACGAGATGCGGCTATGTGGATTATCTGCCCTGATTCTTTTCAGAGTAGAGCCAGCTGATAGAGATGTGTGTAAGGAAGGGAGGGAGAAAGTGAATGAGTGCCAAAGATAATGGCAGGAGGTTTTGTGAATCAGCAAGAAAGATGGAGTTGCTATTAGCCCGGATCAGAAGGATTGTTGGGAGGAACAGGTGTATGGGGAAGTCAGGACTTGTAGTGTAGATAAAGAATTAGCTGTGAGATGCTTGTTGGCCACACCAGGTGGAGTTGGATGCTCATGCTGGACTTTGACAAGCTGGTTTGTGGGTAGTATTGAAGATCATGGGGCTAGATGAGCTCTCCCAGGAGAGAGCCAGCGTGACAGATGTGCAGCTCAGAGCTGAGGTGCTGAGGAGGATGGGAATAGCCAGGAGAGGCCGGGAGGAGTGTGGAGAGCTGTAGTGGGTTCCCATTGGACAAGGCGTGAGAATCAGACCCTTTGACTTGATGGTGTGACTGTCATTTGTGAGCTTGGTGAGAGTCGGTCCAGTGAGGACAAGAACGGGGGGGGAGGGGGACCTGCGCCGAGCTCCCAGTAGGTTAAGGAGATGGAGGTTGGAGGTAAGCATAGCCACAGCAGCCTGTCTGGTTTACAATGCAGTGAATCTGCAGAGTGGCTCCCCAGGGTCCCTGGCCACACCGCAGGGGTCCCCGAGCCACACAGGGATGGTGCAGGTTCAGCAGGACGGCTCCTGTGAAGACAGCTGTTGGAAGCAGCGTGCTGATGAGGGGAGGAGGGGTGGTGACTGTCGGAAAGTCAGGACTTGAGAGAGGTCTTCTGTGGGTTTGGTTTTCCTCTGTTAAGATGAATACCTGTGCAGCAGTTTGAGGAAGTGGTACACAGGGAGGCTGGTACGAGGGAGTCCAGTGCTTGGGGGGACATGACCAGGGACGGTGCTACCTAGTGCCTAAGAGTGAGGACAGGTCCAGTCTTTCCACAGACACTTCAGACCCAAATAGAATTAGGGCCAAGCTGGGGGAGGGGACGTGGGCATTCTGTGCTGGTTGTGGACGTTGGGCACAGGGACTAACCCTTGCAGCTGCAGGGAGAGTATTAAGAGCATCACTGATCTGCAGGATGCGCTGCTGCCTCTAAGGCTGCGGAGCCTGCCAAGCTGCTGCCTCTGTGCCTGCAGGAGCTTGCCCTGGGTGAGCGTCATCATCTGTGCTTGGAAATGAGAGCTGGCCTCGCAGCCTTAGTGGCCATAAGCAGACCCAGTGTCCTTCCTGTTCTCCAGGATGCAACACACCTCATGGCTGCCAGCTGCTTTAGAAGATAATTGCTGAAAATCTGTACTGTAGAATTACTCCTCCTGGAATTGGGGCCAGTGGCTTGACCTGAAGCAGAGGAGAAACTTGTTACTCTCATGTTTGGGACTCGGTTCATTTGGGCTAAGTTACAGTGACAGGTCCGGTTCACCTCATGAAGAGGAGGCATCTCCTCAGTCAGCACCACTGTTCCTTTGTAGGTGCAGTGCAGTTAAAGGGCCTGCACGCATGTAACCTAGGATTCCAGCTAGTGGCAGATGTGAGCTCACAAGGGTAGCTGACCAGGCTCACTACTCCTCAGTATGCAGAGGCCGAGCCATGGTCACGGCCAGCACAGCACGAAAAGGCCTGATCCTTGAGCCACAGTGGCCCTGCTTCACATCCATGCTGAGCCACCTTCCAGGTGCATGGCTTTGAGGCCTAACATCTGGGAAGTACAAATGGAGTGGAATAGAAGCAAATATCCCGACGAGAATGGGGAGCTGAGCGCCAGTGAGCTGGTGCGTGGCCAGTGCTGCCTCCTGGCCCCTCACTTGGTAATGTTCTGCTGAACCAGGAATTGCATTTCAAAATTCAGAATATGGAGAGAGACATGGGGTGACCACTCTGCCTCCCAAAATCTGTGGTCTCTTGTCAATGTACTTTTCCTTCCACAGAGCAGCCATCTCCCCTGCCTCCCTGGGTCCTTCTGGAGGCAATTTTCTTACCGTTGCTGCAGATCAAACAGCTAATCATTAACAAATCTTGCTTCTCCCCATCACTGTATCTTGGCATTCTCTTCACATGTGTATATAAAGATCGTCTCTGTCCGTTATAGCTCCATGGTGTTCCAGGGTCTGGGTGTGACAGCTTAACTTTGTGCCCTGCGGTTACAGACACTGCTGCAGCACATGAAATCGATGGTATCTCAAGGACTGTTGCTAGGTAGTACGTGTTTAACCTAGTTTCAGTTTCTCCATGTATCTGAACTTAACGGAACTGTCCATTTTGGTTTTGGGGTCTTTTTTTTTCTTTGTTGGAACTGTCCATTTTAAATTAGGGTATGCTGTGTATTTTTAATTTATTTTTTTCATTGGGAAGGCAGATTTACAGAGGGAAGGAGAGATAGAGAAAGATCTTTCATCCATGGTTCACTCCCCTGGTAGGTGCAATGGCTGGAATTGAGCTGTTCGAGGGCAGGAGCCTCCTGCAGGTCTCCCACAGGTGCAGGATCCCAAAGCCTAGGGCCTTCCTCCACTGTTTTCCCAAGACACAGGCAAGGAACTAGGTCAGAAGTGGATGCAGCTAGGACACAAACTGGCCGTGGAGGATTGGCCACTTGAGCCACTGGACTGGCCCTCAGATAGATAGATAGATAGATAGATAGATAGATAGATAGATAGATAGATAGATAGATATTTAAGCAGGCAGTCTAGCTTTTACTCCTTTTTTTTTTTTTTTAAGATTTCTTTTTATTGGAAAGTTAGCATTACAGAGAGAAGTAGAGACAGGAATCTCTGTCCTCTGGCTCACTCCTTAGATAGCCACAATGGCTGGAGCTGGGCCAGTCCAAAGTCAGGAGCCAGGAGCTAGGAGCTGCTTAACAGGTCTCTCAACATGGTTGCAGGGTTCCAAGAACATGGGCCATCCTGCTCTGCTTCCCCAGGAAAAAGGCAGGGAGCTGGATAAGACGTGGAGCAGCCAGGACTCAAACAGGTGCCCACATGGGATGTTGGTGCTGCAGGCAGCCTGCTATGCCACAGTGCCAGCCCCTCATTTTTACTCTTATGAAAACAGCCTGTCATTGACTCAACAAGTATTTATTTAGCACCCAGCATGTGCCTGTAGCTATCCTGGCTGCTTGGGAGGAAACAATGAACAAAGGCAATCTCAGCCTCGTACAAGCCCACGTTTCACAGTAGATTGGCAGGAAATGTGTGACACAGAAATGGATCGTTAGAGAAAATGGATTAGAGAATGGATTGTTAGAGAAGAAAGTGCTATGGGGAAGAACAGAGCAGTTGAGCTGGATGGGAAGTGGGGTCACCGGGATTAGAACTGGCACTCATACGGGATTCTGGCGTGTGCAAGATAAGGACTTTAGCCACTAGGTTACTGTGCCAGGCATGAGATTTATTGTTTTAAATTACTTATTTTTCACTGGAAAGGCAGATCCAGATAGAAAAAGAAACAGAGAAAGATCTTCCATTTGATAGTTCACTCCCCAGTTGACTGTAATGGCTGGAGCTGTGCTGATCCAAATCTAAGAGCCTCTTCTGAGTCTCCTACTTGGGTACAGGGTCCCAAGGCTCTAGGCCATCCTCCACTGCCTTCCCAGGATGAGAAGTGGAGCAGCCCAGACAGGAACCGGTGCCCATATGGGATCCTGGCTCTTGGAAGTGGAGCATTAGCTTTTTGAGCTTACACTGGCACCACAGAGACTTATAAAAAAATTTTTTTTCCATTTATTTGAAAGGCATGAAGAAATCTTTCTGTTTCTGAATGATTCTCAAAGTGTCTACAATAGCCAGGGGGCTCAGGCACACTGAAACCGGGAGCCAGGAACCCCACCCAGGTGTCCCTTGTGGGGAGCAGGGACCCAGCTACTTAGCCATTACTGCTGTCTCCCAGGAAACTGGACAGGAAATATAGGCGGGACTCCATCCCAAGTGGCTGCTTAAGGCATTGTGCCAGAATGCCTGCTGCTCCCCGACCTGTCTTGAGCTGCTTAAAGCATCTGGCTCTGAATCCATAAGAAAGTGCTGGAGCGGGAGGAAACTCAAGTCTAGGGGAAAGCTGATGGGGGAGGGGAGGTGTCCTACCAGGTTGGTCGCGGTGAAGGGAGTGAGGTGGGCATACTCTGCCTGGATTTTGAGGGGGAAAGCCAAGAGGATGTCCCTCCAGATTCAGTGATGAAGCAGGCATGACCACCAAGGAAGGGTCAGAGTTGCCATTGCTTGTTATGGAGAGGGCCCCTGGGGAGCACTCCCTTTGCCTTGGGGAGGTTCAGGTGTGTTGGTTTGCTCCCTGCGTGGAGCCATCAAGCAAGCCAAAGGCCTGGGAGGGCTCTGCGGGAGTACTTGGCAGGGTAGTGGCATGGGAAGTCGGAGCCTGGTGAGGGACCTGGCTGGGAGGGCTAGAGGAGCTCCTGACAGATCTCTGGGTTGCTGTGGCCTGACTTCTGCTGCTCCGTATGTACCTGCAGGGGACAAACAAGTGCCTTTCCCACAAACTGTACTTGGGAAAGTAGGAGCCTGGAGTCCCACCCGCAGCGTCCCCTCTCATCAGCCCTGACTGGGGTCACCTTCCCCTGGGGGAGCTCAGAAAACACTTGAGACCCATTTAATGTGGACTTCCTGGGGGAGGGGGATGAATTCTTTAAGGATTTCAGGAAGTTCTGGAGCCAAATACCCAAGGCAGGCCTGGAGCAAGGAGTTCATGTTTGTGCCTGATCTGGCATGGGCTACACTGGCCTTGGGGCACTCACTGATAAGGTGCTGGAGAAGACAGAGTTGAGGGACAGTAGAAAGTGGGGCAGACCAATTTGGGGTCCTCGCCATACTGTCTCATTTAACAGCTACCTGTCCTTGTTGAGGTCACGGGGAGCTTCCTGGGCTCTGCTTCAAGGCTTCTTCCTCTGATGCATACTCAGGGTCGTCACCAGAGGGCGCAGCCCAGCCCTTTCTGAACTGGATCCGGTTCTAGGTATGACTTGTACCCCTCTTTGCCAGCGCCCTGCGGCCTCTGCCCATGCTAAAAAACATTGGAAAGAGAGGAGAGTATAAATGAAAGGAGACTCGATCTCCCACTGCCCCATGCACCCAAGCCATTTGTAAAATTTCCACGTATTACCTTTTGTTCTGTCTGCACAGATTTGTGATTTTAAAAAGTTTAATCAGAATCATAGTGAATATACATGAATTTATAATACTTTTCTCCAAAATCTCCTTTTCTTAAAAAAAAAAAAAAGACTGAGACATGCAACTCACAGGTTGCAGATAATGCATGCAGATGATGTGATGTGTCGATAACTGGAATGTTTCGGGGCTCAAGAAGTTTCTAGCTGCTGTTGAGATAACCTGGCCACCGCCACACTGTGAACACCAGAGCCTGGGAGATGTCGGGGGAGGACTGTGGTGGTTTCTGTCCCTCTGGACTAGGAGGTGGCCTTGCAGGTGATTACTTCTGCCAACCAAGGTCGTCTTCCTCTTTTCTCTCCCCACCTAGTTGGGCTCCTTCCTGAAGCATCCCTCCCACCTCCCCTCCCCCAGCTCTCCATTTTCTTACTCATATCCCTACCGTCTCCGAAGGCTCATGGCTGTGTGTTGTGTGCTCCGCTGCAATGAAGCTGTTGGTCTTGCCTTACCCTCGAAGCCAGCCCCTGCCTGGGGCAGAGACAGAAACCCTGGATGAAAGTGGCCCCCAGGTTTGCTTGCTCTGTGGTGACAGGTATGCGCTTCCTGCGGCGGGCACAGCCCTTCTCCTCATGTCGCTGGTGTTTTCCTTTGTTTGGGATTTTGCTCCAAGGAGGATGCCGGAGCCGAGAAGGAGAACACCTCTGTCCTGCAGCAGCCCCCTTCCTTATCAGGAAGCCGGAACGGGGAGGAGACAATCATCGACAACCCCTACCTGCGCCCCGTCAAGAAGCCCAAGATCCGCAGGAAGAAGTGAGTCGGAGCCAGGGGGCCCCCGGGATCCCGTGCGGCCACCCGAGGAGACCCTTCTGCTCTCAGAAAAGAGAGCTCACCCAGGGGTTTGAACCCCAGGAGAGCCACTGTGTTGAGAAGAAGTCATCTTCCCCCACCACTCTCCCTTCTAGGAACCCCACATTCCCCAACCCAAGCATGTGCCTTGCACTCAGTGGTTGAGGGTCCATGGCCTACGGGCCCACCCTGGTCCCAGCCTATGCTAGGAGGAGAGTGGACAGGCTCCATGGTTGTTCTTCTTTCTAGGTCCCTGTCGTGAGCTGAGGAGGAAGCCTGGCTTGTACAGGGACCAGGATACCACCCTCCTGGGGGAGTTAAACTCACTGGAGGGCCGAAGACAGGAGGACACACCCCCTGGCTAAACCAGACTGTCATGGGGTATGAGTTTAACATCACCGCTTTTATTCCCATTACCTGTCCTTGTGGGAGGTTTGCACCTAGGAGGCTTCCAAGTCAACCTTCCTGTTCTGCTGCAGCCCTCAACACAGCCTAGGTCAGGGACTTCATTTGCTGTCATAGGACCCGGATCCCTTGCAAGCCCAGGGAAGGCATCTGAAAAAAGGGGACCTACTGCTGCCTCACTGCACCAGCAGGGCTTTGCCCCAGTATCCATGTTGGGATGCCTGGACCTCATTTACGGATTCACTCTTGGGAGATGCTGGCTCATCATCCCAGACATGTGGACTGCTCACTTCATCTGGGTCCCCAGGACCCTGGCAAGCCGATGGCAAGTGGCCCTGCACCTTTTCATCACTCTGGAAGTGGGTGGCCCACACAGCCCAGCCTTCATCTGGAGCTGGCAGGAGTCAGGAGTGTCCCACTGACAAGAGCAGGGTGGCTGAGGTGACAGCAGTGTGACTCTGTGTGACAGTTCATCACCAGGCATCACCCCAAATCCTGGGCTTGGGAATGACTGCATGCTATCTCCTAGGAAGAGAACTTTTCCTGACAGAAACCTGGAGTAGTGTCTGTGATTCATGGGAGATCCATAGAGTCAGACAATAAGAATGGGGTAGAGTAGAACCAGACTTGGACAGCTAGTCTGCTGGAAGGCCATGATGCTACCTGCCAGCGGAAGTCAGCGGAGAGAAGCCTGCGGGCCCAGCCCCAATGTTCCCCAGGAAACAGGTCTGAATCTGCTCAACCTCGTCACCTCCTGCGGAGAGAAGTTTACGTTACTTTACTACTGTATTCTGCAAGCCAGAAAAATGTTTTGTTTTAAGAAAAAATATTGAGCCAGTCACTGCCTGCATCACTAGAATCCTAGTTGGACACTGGTTCATGTCTCAACTACTCCCAGTCCAGTTCCTGCTGAGGTACCTGGGGAGATAGCAGAAGATGGCCAAAGTGCTTGGGTCTCTGCACCCATGTAGGAAATAAGAATGGAGTTCCTGGTTCCTGGCTTTGGCCTGGCTCAGTCTCGCTATTGCTAAGCATTTGGAGAGGAGCCAGCAGATGGAAGATCTCTCTCAGTATAACAGGGAGAGACAGATGTTCCATCTGCTGGTTCACTCCCCAAATGCCCACAACAGTCAGGGGGGAGGCCAGACAGAAGCCAGGAGCCAGGAATGCCATCCTCGTCTCCTACATTGTGGGGTGGGGTGGACCAGGACCCCAAGTGCTTGGGCCATCATCTGCTGTCTTTCCAGGTCCATGAGCAGGAAGCTGGACTGGAAGCATGGAACTGCCAGGACTGGGGTCGGGCCCTCCGCTGAGGGATGTGGGCATCCCAAGCATATTGTGGCCTGTCCCCAGGAAGTAGGTTTTTTAAACAGAGTGCTGAGCATGCACATACCTTTGGTCTAATCTCGGAAGGACCCAATTTTTAAAGCCAAACCAAGGAAGAAAAACTCCAGTGACATTGGACATTCACATAGGAAAGACAAGTTGTTCTCTGGGTCAGAATTTTAAGGTCTTCTTTGAACTCTGCTCACTCCCCACTTGGGTTCCACAGTAGCCTTTCACTCCCAATTTCTCAGCAACTGAAGACTCAAAAAATATGGTGGCGTGACCGTGGGCTGCATGTCCTTCCAGCCTCATAGTCTTTCTAGGGCATTCTACCAGGCTGCCTGGGAGGAAGAACAACTTGTCAGGAACTGAAAGAGGTAATGCCAGGGAGACAGCTGCATCCGGACCCAACAGGAGCTTTTAGGAACGACTGGTTGAAAACAGGCCGGGCCTGGGCAGATTCCTTGGAGCTGGCCACTTGCCTCAGACATGGCCGTAGTAGATCCTGGCCTAGCTAACTGCCCTCACGGTCTTCAAAAAGTGCTGCCCGGGTCGCCCCTGCAGGTGCCCATTCATCATCAGGTACCTGTTGGATGCGGTTGTGTCATGTGATTAGGTGAGAAGCAGAAGGGGGTTGCTGCAGCCGCCCTGGAGGGTTCAGAGGCCACACCGTGTAGTTCTGTCCTGGGTGGGAAATACTGGGAAACAGATAGCTTAAGCCATTGACCCTGCTGCTCTTGTAATGTAAGAATTGTATAATGCTCAGTGTGTACTTACAAGTTTTTATTTTTTTATAACCTTAGGAGATACTTTGCTGGATAGGAAATAAACAGCCAGATGGAAAATTTATGGTTTGTGTAAATAAACGGAACTGTAAACTTTTGTTCTTGATTTGTTTTCAAAAGTTCTAGCATTGTAAAATTCTGTGGACAGAAATGTAAATCTTCAACCCCCTCTGTTAGACCTCTGGGAACTTTGTCAAACTTGTATGTGAGATATTTTCAAACACAGGAAATTATCTGAAGCCATATGTCTTCCTCACCCAGCTTTAATACTTACCAATATTCTATCAATTTTCTTTACTCTGTTTTTCCCCTCTCTTTTCTTGTTCCATAAGGAGTGTTTTATTTTTTAAAGCATACCCCAGACCTGTGTCATTTAACTTAGATATGTGTCACTGTGCACCTCTGATGGAGCTTCAAATTTTAGTTTTGAAGTGGCACATTCACAGGATGCTGTAAGAGAAAACACACCCGACACACACACGTGCGCGCACACACACCCCCGTTACCCAGTTCCCCCAGGAGCAGCGTCTTGCATAAGTACTGCAATGTCAAAACCAAGACTTCAACAGTGGTACACGCCACAGAGCTTACACAGCCTAGGCCAGTGGGTGTGTGCCATTGTGTGTGTATATGTGTGTTTGTATTTGCAGTTTTATCACCATCACTAGACACAATAATTGTATAACCACAGCTTTCTCACCCGCCTTCTTTATAACCACATCCACCTCTCTCTTCCCCAGCTATAACTCCTGGCAACTGCTTCTCAATTCTCTATCCATGTATCTCCTGCCCCTCCATTTGTTTTTGTTTTTGTTTTTGTTTTGGTAATCTTTACATAGTTGATTAGGGCACAAAGGGTCAAGGGCTACAGGAAAGTGGATAAGACCATTGTTTCCACATTTTTTTTTCTGTATGTGGGGTAAGGGAAGAGATAACAGGAAAAGCCCCACCCAGCCTCCCACCCATTCCAGGTCCCCAATGTGGGGCATGCTCCAAGGGTCCTGCTCAAGCAGTTTTGGTAGTTTAACAGTTCTGAATTGCTGCCAGTCTCGCCACGCCAAGCACGATGAAATCTCTTCACAATCCACTGGCTGACATAGTCTCTTCATGGTTGGGGTTCTGAGATCAGCAGCTCAGTTGGAGGGATCCCCAGAGAAACTTTCGGGTGCTGCTGCCTTGACCTGCCCAGACTATTGTCAGTTCCTTTACCTGTGAGTGATGACCAATTCCATGCTCACACCTAGCTCAGCCCATAACCACCTCAAATCACGAGCTAACCAGTGGGACTTGTATTTCCACAGGGTTGGGCCCACACTTCCCCCACAGAATCTACCCTCGGACCTCGTTCTCTCGCATGTTGGTTAGTGTCCTGACCCTGCCAAGTGTGACCAATCCCCTGTTCTACCACTCGGTCACGTACTGGTACCTAGCCCTGCCAGACAGGCCCCCAGCCATAGCTTTTGTGTCGACTGGTGTGTGGCAGTGATGTTCTACGCTAACAGCCCATCTCAGGATTCCCATGTGGGCTGGTAAATCAGTCTGGCCCAAGTAGAGATCCCAAATGGAATCTCCCCTCTAAACCCTCAGATCTCAGTCCCCATGCTTGCAATCAAGTTCTGTGACCCCATCACTAGAAATTACACAGAATTAATCCCTCACCTAAACTCACACTAGGCTTATCCCTGGATGTCCCTAGACAGCAATTATATAACCTAACCCTGGAGTTTGCTGCCGGGCGGCCAGCAGGCAGAGTCTTGTACCATATAGGCGCACTGGCCACACAAAGCCTAGGACTTGGTCACCATGTGGCGACGGTGTTCATGGGCCGAGTCCTGGGCATTGGTCTGACCTGGCCCAGGTACTCTCTGCAAGTGGGTCGCCACCACTGTGGAGGGCTGCTGTCACCCATCCAAGGATTTCCTCATGGTGTACTCACCACGAGGGTTGAGGAGAGAAATCTCTCTCTCCGGCGTCCCAGCAGCCAGGAATCGATCACTATGAGGCAACGGTGTGCATGGGCCAAGTCCCGGGCATTGGGTTCGACCTGGCTCGGGTACTCTCCGCAAGCAGGTCGCCACCACTGTGGAAGGCTGCTGTCACCTGAGCCACCAAAGTCGATCCATTTGTTTTTCCTTTTTTTTTCTTTTAAGATTATTTGAGCGATTTACAAAGAGATGGGTCTTGCATCTGCTGGTTCACTCCCAAACAGTTGCAGCTGTCAGAGCTGAGCCAATCCAAAGTCACCAAAGTCAGGAGCCAAGAGCCTCGAGTTTCTTTCGGATCTCCCATGTGCTTGCAGGAGCTCAACGACTAGGGCCATCCCCTGCTACTTTCCCAAGCCATGAGCAGGGAGCTGGATCAGAAGCAGAACAGCTGGCACATGAACTGACACCTGTATGGGAAGCTGGTGCTGCAGGCAGAGGGTTATTAGCCTGTGCACCATCATGCAGATCCCACAAGGTGTTGATGGGCAGGTACTAATTGCGTATTTGTGGTATACAGCACAATGTACTGGTTCAGGCACACACTGTATGATCTGGCCAAGATCATTATAATTTTTTTGTGGTGAAAACCCCCTCATCTAGCCCTTTTTTCAGATACACATTTGCAGGTATAGTCACCCTGCTGTGTAACAGGAAAATGTGCTGTCCCTGTGTGTCCCGTGGTAGTCACCTCTCCCTGTACTACGTCCCTCCCACCTTGCTTCTGGTCAGTGTCTGGTAACCACTGTTTTACCATCTACTTCTGTAAGTAACTCCAAAGTGCCCGTCAGGGCCTGGTGTGGTAGCCTAGTGGCTGAAGTCCTCGCCCCGCATGTGCTGCGATCCCATATGGGTGCTGGTTCATGTCCCACCTGCTCCACTTCCCATCCATCTCCTTGATTTGTGCCCTGGGAAAGCAATCAAGGGCAGCCCAAGGCCTTGGGATCCCATACTCACATGGGGGACGCAGAGGAAGCTCCTGGCTCCTGACCTTGGATCGGCTCAGCTCTGTCTTTTGCGGCCACTGGGGGAGTGAACCAGCGGTTGGAGGATCTTTCTGTCTCTTCTCTGCAAATCTGCCTTTACGATAAAAAAAAGTCAGTCAGTCCCTGTCTAAGAAAGATCATGTGCTACTTATCTTTCCATGTCTGGCCTATTTCACTTACAATAACATCCTTCAGGTCCCTCTCTGCTGTCCCAAGTAACACAGTTTCATTTTTTAAGACAGTACTGGGCCCAGCGCAGTAGCCTAGTGCCTAAAGTCCTCACCTTGCACTCACTGGGATTCCATTTGGGCGCCAGTTCTAATCCTGGTAGCCCTGCTTCTCATCCAGCTCCCTGCTTGTGGCCTGGGAAAGCAGTTGAGGACGGCCTAAAGCTTTGGGACCCTGCACCTGCATGAGAGGCCTGGAAGGGGCTCCTGGCTTTGGATTGGTGCAACTCAGGCCGTTGCAGCCACTTGGGGAGTGAATCAACAGATGGAAGATCTTCCTCTCTGTCTCTCCTCGTCTCTGTGTATCTGACTTTCCGATAAGAATAAGTAAATCTGAAAAAAAAAAAAAAAACTTGAATACTATCCCAATACATGTACGCCAGCGTGTCCATTAGGGGACCCAGAGACCACCTCTTGGCTGTGGTTAGTAGTGCTGCAATAAACTGAAGAGTATAAACATCTCTTCAGTATCCTGATGTCCTTTCCTTCAGGGGCGTACCCATTAGAGGGATGGCTGGGTTGGAGAGTGGCTCTTTGGTCAAGTCGTCTGCAATACCTCTGTGTCATTCCCCATTGGGACTGTGTGAATTCACATTTCCACAAACCGTGCCAACTTCCCTTCTCTCCACCTCCTCGCCTGCCGGCTGTTGTCCTGCAACGGAGGGTCTTCCCGCCTGCACCTGCAGTCTGCCCGCGGCCCTCGGGCTTTTTACCTGTAACCCATGGCCTCACCACCTGTGACTGCATTACCTGCCATGGCGTGGGAGGTGGCACCTGCCGTGCACCCATGTGCTCATGGCCCTGTGCATGGGACGGGAAAGGGAGTTAGCACAAGGAGCCAGCTAGGATGGAACGCCCGTGGGACAGGCTGGGGCTGTCACTCCCTGGCCTTGTGCAAACCTGGTTGCAGTAGAAGAGGAGACAAGGGCCAGGAAGGATTTTGACCCATTTGTCACAGTTAGCTCTGTAAGAGGTCCTTAGGGAGACTGAGGATTCCTAGGGTATGGGAAGTGAGGCTCTTGCCAAGGACTGGGCTGGTGGCTTCTCTCACTGCCCCTTGGCGGCCCCTGGCAGAGATGGGCTGAGCAGCTATTGGTGTGGAGCCTGGGTGGCATTTCTGCTGAGTAAGGGGGCATGCCCCCCAGGGGAGTTAAGCTGCCCAGCGATAAGTCTCCCCCACCACCCAGTGCAGCCGTGTAGTCAGGACCCTGCTGTGAAAGGCCCAGGCCGGCTTGGTGGCTTGCTGTAGTCAGGACACTGACTGTTGGCACCTCTGTCATCTTGGAGACTGCTTGAAACCACAAGGTGGAAGATGGTTGCCACCTCCTCCGCCAGGCCCATGCTGCTGCCAGTGAGAAGGAGGGAGCCAGGGTGTGTGTATGTATAAAGAAGACCTGCCCCTTTCCCCGGGGAGCAAGCCCCAGGGGCTCTACCTTGCCAGTCACGTGGCCCTTGGCGAGCTGCAAAGGATTCAGGGAAACTGGTCTTCAACCAAGGGATCCTGTGTCTAGGCCAACTTTGGGAAGGAGGAGCAAGTGGGTCTGTAGAACAACAGTCTACTGCAAATGAGCACCAGGGATGTGCACAGGAGTGCCTCCCTGGGCCAAGCAACCAATCCTGTGTCAACACTGATCCCTGACAACCTGGCACCATGGGCTCTCCCAGCCTGGCCTGACCTGGCAGGGTGACAGGCCCTGCTCCAGGTTCTGGCCCCTTAGACCCAGCCTGGCATCTTGGTTTCTATGACACTTCCCTCCAACCCATGCCACTGGGGGTGTTACCCAACACTCCATCCCCAGCCATCCCAGCCAGCTGTCAGGAGCCTGCAGTGCCTTGTCACACTCTCAGTACGGGGTCAGGTGTGTGACTGCACACTGACACACCCCACTCCTGCCTCGCACCTTCCACTTTAGGAAGATAAGAACCAGAAAGGAGGAGAGCAGCCAACGCTGGGTACTCTGCTGGGGCTAGGCCCCAGGGTCATGACCTACAAAGTCTCATTTGTCACTTCTGTCCCCTGCAAGAGGACCTGCAGATTCTCCCCTCTGCTTGTCACTCAGCATCCACATGGTACAACCTGGCATCCAACTTCATTGTTTCTTTGGGATAGTTTGACATTCTACTTTTTCAACAAATATGAGCCTGGCACCTAACTTCATGTACCAGGCACTGGCCTCACCTTACATGTGCCAGGATCCCATATGGATACTTGTTTGTATTCCAACTGTTCCACTTGCCATCCAGCTCCCTGCTTGTGGCCTGGGAAAGCAGTAGAGGATGGCCCAATTGGAACCCTGGACCTGTGTGAGACCTGGATAGAAGCTCCTGGCTCCTGGCTTCAGATCAGTTTAGCTCTGGCTGTTGTAGTCACTGTGGAGTGAACCAGTAGATGGAAGATCTTTCTGTATTTCCTTCTTTCTGTAAATCTGCCTTTCCAACAAGAATAAATAGGGCCTGGCACAATAGCCTAGCGGCTAAAGTCCTCACCTTAAACACACCGGAATCCCATATGGACACTGGTTCTAATCCTGGCAGCTCCACTTCCCACCCAGCTCCCTGCCTGTGTCCTGGGAAAGCAGTGGAGGACGGCCCAAAGCCTTAGGACCTTGCATCCACTTGAGAGACCCGGAGGAAGCTCCTGGCTCCTGGCTTCAGTTTGGCTCAGCTCCAGCTTTCGTGACCACTTGGGGAGTGAACCATCTGATGGAAGACCTTGCTGTCTCTCCTCTGTATATCCACCTTTCCAAATAAATAAATAGATAAATAAATAAATAATAGCTAAGACTCGAACCAGGCACTTTGGTGTGTGATGTGGGTGATGTCAAGTGGCAGCTTATGTGCTGCACCGCAACACCCACTCCTCTTGAATATTTTTAATAGTACATATTTCCACACACCCTCTGAAAGCCCCACTTTCCTGAGCTTATGGTCCAGCTCACAGCAGATGTATAATGTCAAGTCATGAATTTTGACTTTTTTTTTTTTTTATTGGAAAGGCAGATATACAGAGAGGAGGAGAGTTAGAGAGGAAGATCTTCCGTCTGATGATTCACTCCTCACGTGACCACAATGGCCGGTGCTGTGCCGATCTGGAGCCAGGAGCCAGGAGCTCTTCCAGGTCTCCCACACGGGTGCAGGGTCCCAATGCATTGGGCCGTCCTCACCTGCTTTCCCAGGCCACAAGCAGGGAGCTGGGTGGGAAGTGGAGCTGCTGGGATTAGAACTGGCACCCATATGGGATCCCGGTGCGTGTAAGGCGAGGACTTTAACCACTACGCTATCATGCCAGGCCCGAATTTTGACTTCTGAGAGGGTAAGTAATGGCAGGCTGGGTTGGGTAATCCTAATCCAGGGAATGTTCTTTATTTTTTTAAGATGTATTTATTTTTAGAATATGTGCTGCCAAAACGAGCACAAGATTTATTTTATTTATTATTATTATTTTTGGAAAGGCAGATGTATGAAGAGAAGGAAAGACAGAAAACTCCATCTGCTGGCTCATTCCCAGGATGGTTGCAACAGCCGGAGCTGAGCCAATCAGGAGCCAGGAGCCTCTTCCTGGTCTCCCATGCGGCTTCAGGGCCCAAGGACTTGGGCCATCCTCCACTGCCTGTATGGGGTCAGCCATGTGGAATCACATCTTGAGTGAGGAAGCGAATGCACTTGCTAGGAGGCAGGAACATGTACATGCCTTGACTGCAGCCGGCCAGCAGAGGGAGCAGGAGGAGGCTGGGAACAAGGCCTCTGAGCAAGCCTCCCTGGCCTGCCAGAGGGCGCTGGAGGTTACTCAGAAGGTGGTGGGCAACAAGGGGATAGCAGGAGACGGGAGAATCCCTGTGGCCTGAAGTGGGTATGGGAGACAGACAGCAGTTCCACATGGTTGACACCAGCCAGGCGTGAAGTCAGCAAAGGGGCTACTGCAGGGAGAGGAGCCCTGGCTAGAGACACTCCAGCCCATCAGCAAGGCCAAGTGTAACTGCTCCCTGAAGCCTGAGCCTGGTCCCTTGGGAGGGGGAAGGAAAGAAAAACCCCTGGATAACCAGATACCTCTCTTCCCACTGGGAAGGTGACACAGTAGTCAGGGAGACAGATACACAGAGCCGCCTGTCTCCTACACTCAGCTGGCCAGAGCAGGTTGGGCTTACAGATTCCAGGGCTGAAACCTGGGGTTGAGACCTGAACAGGGGAAGGAGGGATTAGGAAGTGAAGCTTCGGGAAGAGGTGAGTAAGGAGGGAGAGGTGGCCTGAGGTCCCAGCGTGGGAAGCAGGGATGGTGGGGCATCATCTGAGCCAGCCCAAGAGGACTCAGGCACAAAGCCAAGGCAATTGGCACTCGCCCTGGAGCATCCCTGGAAGCTCCTGTGCCCTCCTGTTACTGCTTTTCCAGAGCCCCTTGGTACCTGTGGTTCACAGCTGTCTCTGGCATAGCTGGGAGAGGCCCCCTCAGTGGCACTGGTGCCCACAGTACCCTGTGTGGGGAGGTAAAAATGGGTATCCCCTGGCTCCAGGGAGTCCCAGGAAAGGTCCCTTGAAGCCAAGAGGCCTACCTGCACCTTCCTTTGGTCATTGTTCCACTGAAGGTCACGTGAGGTCCAGAGGTGTTAGAGACCCTGTCTCACGGCTCCTCTCCCAGACAGCTGGGAGATCTCTGACAGCTTCTTGCTCCACAGAGGGTCAGGATCCCATGAGATTCCCAGAAGTCACAGAGGACTAGCTCGAGGCTTCAGCCATGGGCCAAAATGCAAGAGCTGGGGGCCCTGGATTCTGACTCTTCTCTGGACTCTGCTGTGCATTCACATACATGTCCTTCGGCCACTGACGGTGGGTATGCCTTTCTTCTGTCTCACCCAGGTGCGCGCTGGAGCAGCCTCCTAATGCCCAGTGTGGGCTGACAGCACACAGTGGCACGTGGCGGCGACTGGCCCATGGATGAAGAATCCCCATGGACGTTCCCACGCACAAAGGCCAAGCCAAGGTATCTGTCCTCCTCTAGCAGCATGTGACTTTTCATTTTCTCCACTTCATGAATAGTGTTTCTTTTCCTTCTTTGTTAAAAGATTTGAATGAATTTGCAATAGCTTACATATGTGTATAGTATAACATTTAAAGATAGAGAATGTTGCTAACTGTGCTACTGGCTCCTGTCCGATTTCTCAGACACTCCCTCTAACCCCATCCAGGTTACTGGCTTGTGATTAGATATGTGAGACCTTATCTGTTCTTGCAGATTTGATCCTGTGTGTATCAAATGCAAATACATATATATAGTTTCTGTACAGACACTGTCTATAATAAAGAGGTTCTCTCTGTTTCCTGGCTGCATGATATGGCCCCACCAGAACTTGTTGATCTGGGCCCCGATTGATGGCCCCTTGGCTCTTGCTGTTTTGAGTACTTGACACCATAATGGCTTTGTGATTGTCAATAGCAGTCTGTGTTGCCTGCCGGCTGTGGGCAGGCATGCGGGTCTCAGAATCCATCCAGGTTAACGCTCTTCACTGACTCCTTACCACTCCCGTGTCTCAGAAGTCACCACATGTTGCCAGTCTAAGAGATGGCTTGATACGGTTTAATAGTAGATGCAAGTGTTTTGGTTTTGTTTTGCTTATTTCTTTTTTTTTTAAGATTTATTTATTTTATTACAAAGTCAGATATACAGAGAGGAGGAGAGACAGAGAGGAAGATCTTCCATCCAATGATTCACTCCCCAAGTGAGCCGCAACGGCCGGTGCTGTGCCGATCCGAAGCTGGGAACCAGGAACCTCTTCCGGGTTTCCCATGCGAGTGCAGGGTCCCAAAGCTTTGGGCCGTCCTCGACTGCTTTCCCAGGCCACAGGCAGGGAGCTGGCTGGGAAGTTGAGCTACTGGGATTAGAACCGGCGCCCATATGGGATCCCGGCGCGTTCAAGGCGAGGACTTTAGCCGCTAGGCCATGCTGCCGGGCCCTCTTATTTCTGATACTGAGAAAAACAAGGTCTATGTGCATCAGCTGGCACTGGGGGACACAGCATGAGGTGTGATGACACCTATGAAGGCTAGCCCAAGTAGCTGTCCCCACCACAGAGGAGGGAACTGAAACTCTTCCTGAGCAGGCGGGGCTCCAGGGAGTGCACCTCGGGGCTGTTGACATGCAGGCTGAAACCTCATGCAGAGGAAGAGAGCCCACCAACTGTGAGTCCCACCCTGGGCCCACCAACGATGGAGATGAAGGTCAGAGATAGGCCCCAGGGTCCTGGTAGGCTCCCTGGAGAGTTCGTGAAGGGGTGAGGAGGGCAGATGAGAAGCCAAGGTGACTTGGGAAGCCAGGTCCCAAGTGCAGCACTCCACATGGCCCAGCTCTGTCAGTCCTCCAGGACCCTCACCAGGTGGATGTACTTGTTACCCTCACTCACACAGAGATCATCTGGTTTATTTTTGCTGTTGACATAGGCGACCAGGGCTTAAAGGCAAAGTGTCTTGTATGGAGTTGCTGGGCTGCTAAGTAGCTTGGCTCTGCCCTCCCCTAACCAGTGGTGCCCGGTGCAGGGCAGCAGGCCACAGAGGCTCATCGTTTGACTGGGGGATGGGGAGGTAGGTACTGCCTCTCTCCAGGCTTACGGGACATGGGATACAGGGCCTTTACTTCCACAGGGAGGGAGAGGCCACTCCAAGACACCAGGTTCCCTCTCAACAGGTGATCTGCAATGCTCATTTCTCTTTCTTTCCTTCTTTTCTTCCTTCCTTCCCTCCCTCCCTCCGTTCCTTCCTTCATTTCTTTCTCTTTTAAGAATTATTTATTGTTATTAGGAAGGCAAGGTTTTCAAAAATGTTTTTTGTTTAAAAAAATTTTTAAGATGTATTTATTTTTATTGGACAGGCATATTTACAGAGAGAAGGAAAAACAGGGAGAAAGATTTTCCAACCGCCAGTTTACTTCCCAAGTAGCTGCAATAGCCAGAACTGAGCTGATCCAAAGCCAGGAACCGGAAGTGTCTTCCAGGTGTCCCATCTGGGTACAGGGTCCCAAGGCTTTGAATTATCCTCCACTGCTTTCCCAGGCCACCAGCAGGGAGCTGAATGGGAAGTGGAGTAACCGGGACATGAACTGGTGCCCATATGAAATCCTGGCACATGTAAAGTGAGGCTATTTTGCTGGGCCCAAAAGGTAGGTTTACAGAGATTTTTCATCTGCTGGTTCACCTCCCAAGTGGTCACAACGGCCAGAGCTGAGCCAATCCAAAGCCAGCAGCCAGTAGCTTCTTCTGGGTTTCCTACATGGGTACAAGGTCTCAAGGATTTGAGCCATGTTAGACTGTGTTCCCAGGCCATAAGCAGGAGCTAGATGGGAAATGGAGCAGCTGGGACATGAACCGGGACCCATACGGGATGTCAGTGCTTGCAGTCAGAGGATTAGCCTATTGAGTTGTTGTACCAGCCCCTCCAGCACATGTGTTATCCTCACTTAAGACCAACTTGCTGGGCCCGGCAGCATGGCCTAGCGGCTTAAGTCCTCGCCTTGAACGCGCCGGGATCCCATATGGGCACCGGTTCTAATCCTGGCAGCTCCACTTCCCATCCAGCTCCCTGCTTGTGGCCTGGGAAAGCAATCGAGGACGGCCCAAAGCTTTGGGACCCTGCACCCGCATGGGAGACCTGGAAGAGCTCCTGGTTCCTGGCTTCGGATTGGCACAGCACCGGCTGTTGCGGCTCACTTGGGGAGTGAATCGTCGGACTGAAGATCTTCCTCTCTGTCTCTCCTCCTCTCTGTATATCTGACTTTGTAATGAAAATAAATAAATCTTAAAAAAAAAAAAAAAAAAAAGACCAACTTACTGGGCCCAGCACAGTGGCCTAGTGGCTAAGGTCCTCGTCTTGCATGCACTGGAATCCCATATGATCACCTGTTCTAATCCCGGCAGCTCCACTTCCCATCCCGCTCCCCCTTTGTGGCCTGGGAAAGCAGTCGAGGATGGCCCAAAGCCTTGGGATCCTGCACCTGTGTGGGAGACCCAGAAAAGGCTCCTGGCTCCTGGCTTTGGATCAGACAGCTCTGGCTATTGCGGCCACTTGAGGGATGAATCATCAGCCGGAAGATCTTCCTCTCTGTCTCTCCTCCCCTCTGTATATCTGCCTTTCCAATAAAAATTTCAAAAATTAAAATCTTAAAAAAATATATCAATTTGCTGTCTGGAGGAAACAGAGACTATTTCTAGGAGACAACACAGTGAGAATGTGTTGGCTATTTTCACCACAAACCCAAGATGGCAATACACAATATGTCACACCAGAGGTCTTTATTCCAGTGGGATAAAAAATTCTCTCTAGCCACAAGGCAGAGAGAAAGTGGGAACAGAGAGAGTGCTTGAGGAGATAAGAGAGGAAGAGAGGTGGGGAACAAAGGGAAGGGGACTTTACAGCCTAGACGTGGGTGTTGGGAGTGCGGGGCTGCGGGACTGGCAGATGTGGCTGTCAGTGGACACTGGGGGAAGCGCCGCAGGGGATTGGTGAGCAGGGCCGTCACATGTGGCGTCATGAAGTACAGCAGATTGATGAAGAATACAATTTAAATCTAAAGGACATGAAACTTCCATAAGTGAGGCCTTAAAGCTAGGGGAAGCAGGTATTTAGGATGGCGGGCTCTCATCAGTCTTCGGAGCCACTGTTTGAGTTGCTCCTTACAGGCAGGACGGTCCTCCTCTGGAGGCTGACATCGGAGCTAAGCTCAGAGAGGCAGGAAAGAACACAAGTGGCACAGGATAGCAGGTGAAGGCGCCCTGAGGCAGGTGTGAGCTTCGCATCCCTGAGGAGGGACAGCAGATCCAGAGCATGGCAGGGGAAGCAAGGGCAGCTGAGTGTTATCCTGGACTAAATGGGTGGCCAAGAAGGATGTAAAAAGTGACCCAGAGGGGCTGGCACTGTGGCATAACAGATAAAGTTGCTTCCTGCGGCACTGGTATTTCATATGGGCACCAGTTTGAGTCCCAGCTACTGTACTTCTGGCCTGGGTAGTGGAAGATGACTCAAGTCCTTGGGATCCTGCACACACATGGGGGACCAGGAAGAAGCTCCAGGGTCTCTTCAGTCTGGCTCAGCCCTGGCTGTTGCAGCTGTTGTGGAGTAAACTAACAAATGGAAAATCTCTCTTTCTCTCTCTAACTCTGCTTTTCAGATAAATATAACAATTCTTTTGTTATGAAAAAGAAGTGAACCAAAAATGTGGGCTTGCTGATTGAGGAGTAGAATGGCTGAGGAAGGATGCAGAAGACAGGGGACAGGGTGGCCCAGAGGGACTCAGGAGCTCAGCTGTGCACCTGTTGAGTCCCAGATGCCCTAGGAGGCCATGTGACAGTGCTGAGTCAATGGCTGCTCCCGTGAGTGGGGGTTCCACTGGGAGTGTCGCTCGGTGTGGGTCACTAGGAGGGCATGACCCGCGTTCTCCAGACCTGGCCTTGTGATGCATCATAGCTACTCTGGAAGGAGGGCAGGCTGGGGTTCCCACAGCCACAGGCATCTGCAGTCCCAGCTAATGGCTGCATCTTCAGGCTGTGTTGATGTTCTTTGGCTTTGTTTTGCTCCACCATGGACCAGCACCTCTTGTCCCTCTCCTGACCCTTCCTGAACCATACCGTGGTGTGTGGTTGACCGCCATTTTCCCCAGCACTGAAGCACCACCCTGTGGCCCTGTCATGGAAATATGAAATGAGATGTACTGGGGGAGCTTGAAGGCTGAAAGCCAGGAAGGCAGACTTGCTGCTCTGAGCCCCTGTTACCTCATAGGCAGACTTGACCAGGTTGAGCTGGAAGCCCTAGCCCACATGCTCTGAGACAGGGATCCTATCCCCTCCCTGCCTAGTATACCTATCTCTGGGAGCACTGGGGCCTGGTCAGCTGAACAACCAGGAGAGCTACCTGGTGGAGGGAAAAGGGGCATCTCAACTGCTGGAGCCTGTGCTCTCCTTGGGTCCAACCTGGCATAGGGCTTGTTCTTCAAGAATTGTTAGTAGGAGCTGCACCCTCCACGCCCTTTCTTCACCCTTGTGCACAGGCTTGTCTGACCACCTTCACCAAGGCAGGTCACAGGGATGCCTCACCAGCACCCTGGGGCTGGAAAGGAGCAGCCAGGTTGGATAGTGGAGCTGGTTAAATGGGACCAGGCTTCAATGCCCATTGACATGTATGAGAGCTGAATGGGATGTGGGACAGACTGAACTAGTCTGCTGCACATACTGGCAAACCAGGGTAGGGGGCAGGCCTAGTGGGAATTATTGTGGGTCGCTACAATTAGGCTGCAGCTCCCACTGGTTTATGTGAGGGCCAAGTGTGTGCTGGGCAGAACCAGGCTGGACTGCAATCACCCGTTGATTCCAGTGGAAGACAGGGCTGAAAACAGAACCAACCCAGCAATTGCAACCACCAGCTAATGGGGGCAATGGACTGTGCCGGGCCTTGTACTTGCTAGAACACACAAGAATCTGGACTGGGAACACATCAGACGAAGTTTCTTTGGGGATCTCCCCAATTGAACTGCCAGACTCAGAACTCTAACCATGAAAAGACAGAGGACAGAACAAATCAATCAACTTCCCTAGCCATATGTTGGCAGTGAAAAACTGGGCAAACGGAGAGTCTAAGATGGATTATGTCAATCAGAGGATTCTTCAACGACCTCATCGTGCTTGGAGTGGTGAGATTGGCAGCAATTCATGACTGTTGAACGATCAAAACCACTTGAGCAAGACCCTTTGATCATGCCCCACATCAGGGACATGGGGTAGGTGGGAGACCGGGTGGGGCTTCTCCCTCAATATCCCCTTTTACCTCAGATACATGAAGGAAACAATGTGCAAATAATAGTCTTACCCACTTTCCTATAGCCCTTGAACCTTTTTGCCCTAATTAACTATGTAAAGATTGTCAAAAATACAATTAAAAATGGAAAACAATAAGTAATTGGAAAAAAAAAAAGCAGCAGCCAGGTCACAAAGCTTCCAGCTGGATTTCAGGGTCTCTCAGCCTCTTCCTTAGGGCTGGGTGTGTTGTGCGTAGCTGCCATTGTATGCTAGAGGACACTGGCAGGATTCCTGGCCTCTGCCTCCTCGAGGTCCTTGGAATTCCCCCTGGGTGTGTCAGCAAGAAAAAAGTATGCAACATGGTTACATGTCCTCTGGGGGCACAAGACCATCCCCGGACAGGAGCCTCAGAGCTGACCTGAGGCACGAAGACTGTTCAGGCATCAGCAAGAGGGGGGTCTGGGACCAGCAGAGACTGTTAGACCCTCAAATCTGAACATATTGTCACTGCTTTCTGCTTTTAACATCTGCATGCCTAGACCACAAGAATGTTTTAGAAGACACATAGCCCCAGAGCTCAACTGCTCACACAGGAATCCAGGCTCTTCCACCTGCTAAGTCTGTTACCGAGGGCGAATCACACAGCCTTTGGGTAGCCAAAAACGCCTCCTTCCTCCTGGGGAGCAGTCCAGGAAGGAATACCTACCAAGCACTTAGAACAGTGCCAGGTCCCCACAAAGCTGTTGCTGGTCAGGATCCCTGTGTTAGAGCCTCAGGGAGGGAGGCATGGGATTGAGGGCAAAGCTGGACTACCTACACCTGCCAGCTGCTGAGAGCCTGGGAAGGACTGGCCAGGGACTTTGGGCCACCCACAGGGAGTAAGAGGAGAGGTGGTGGCATATATGGGAAGACAGGGTGGCAGGGAGAAAGAGGGGGACTTAGCCCAGCACTGCTGGCCTCCAGGGGAGCAAGAGCTTCAGGCCTGAAAAGTGTGAGGGGCTCAGGGCAATGGCACAGAATCCAGTTTTTCAATGTTGTGGCTACTCCTAAGGCTAGCCATCCAGGGGGGAGGACACCTGGAAGATTGCTCCCATCCCAGCAGTGGCCCGGTGACTGTCTGCCAGAACTCTGCTGATCCTGACTCTGCACTCTTTGTATTGCACTCCCACTCTGGAGAAGTGCTGACTCACCTGCCCCAGTCACAGGGCCCTGGAGGCAGAGGGCTGGGTAACAGGTGCTCTCTCCTGTTGTGTGGTCTTGGCAAAGTCACTTAGTCCCTGGGGACTTAATTGCTTTACTTTAGCTATCCAGAGGACGCTGGAGTAACTGACTATGACTGCACAGCATGACTCTCAGGATGCTGGCCCTGTATCAGGACTGATTACTTTCCAGGGAGCTTGTTAGAAATGCAGATTCTGGGCCCGGCGGCATGGCCTAGCGGTTAAAGCCCTCACCTTGAATGCGCCAGGATCCCATATGGGCGCCAGTTCTAATCCCAGCAGCTCCACTTCCCATCCAGCTCCCTGCTTGTGGCCTGGGAAAGCAGTCGAGGACGGCCCAAAGCCTTGGGACCCTGCACCCGTGTGGGAGACCTGGAAGAGGTTCCTGGTTTGGTGCAACACTGGCCCGTTGTGGTCACTTGGGGAGTGAATCAGTGGACGGAAGATCTTCCTCTCTGTCTCTCCTCCTCTCTGTATATCTGACTTTGTAATAAAAATAAATAAATCTTTAAAAAAAAAAAAGAATGCAGATTCTCTGGGGCCCAGTATGATGGCTCAACTGGCTAATCCTCCACCTACAAGCACCAGCATTCCCATATGGTGTCAGTTCATGTCTCAGCTGTTGCACTTTCCATCCAGCTCCCTGCTTGTGGCCTGGAATAGCAGTGGAGGACGGCCCAAAGCCTTGGGACCCTGCACTCATGTAGGAGACCTGGAAGAAGCTCTTGGATCTTGGCTTCATACTGGATTAGCTCTGACTGTTGTGGCCACTTGGGGAGTGAACCAGTGAATAGAAGTTCTTTCTCTGTGTTTCTCCTTCTCTCTGTAAATCTGCTTTTCCAATAAAAAAAATAAATAATAATAATATAAGAGAATCAAGATGGCAGAATAGGGTAAGAACACATTTAAACGGACGGAAAAATATTTAATCAGTATGAAGCAGAGAGGACATATTTCAGGAAATAGGAAAGGACAGAACAACAGCAGAGGGGTACCTGGAGACTGACAGACACAGGAAAGCAGCGAACACAAAGGTGTGGTGTTGCAGTGACTGATACTCCAGCACAGCAAGCTGAACACCACCAGCAGCCTGAACTCCACCAGCAACCAGGTGGGAAGGGACTTTCACTGGGAGCTCGGGAGGTGAACCCAGACAAAGGACTATCCGTCCTGCTGGTCTGTTTGATTTGACCAGGAGCAGAGCAGCAGATCTCAGACGGGCAGTGCAAGAACAGAGTGGATTTCATAGCCCAGTCAGCCCCCTAGAGCCAAATTGGGCGCCATTTTGCATAAGGAGGCAAAGGCAAGGGAAAGGACTGAGCATACCCCAAGCTGGGAGTGAACTCATTTCTGACTCAGTGAACTGCAGCAACGTGGCATTCTACGGGTTCCACCCGGAGCAGGTCTGGGATAGCCCTTGGATCTGATGGCCAGCAGATCAAGAACAGTAGTGGTGATACGTCAGGCACCATTTTGTACACTGTGCAATTGCTTTAGGACTGCAGGGGACAACAGTGAACTGCGCATGTGCTGAGCTCGCGAGAACTCGCTGACGTCAGTGGATTGCGCCGTCCTGCAGGAAAATAATACTGAGTGTGGTATCGTACCGGCCAAAATAGGTCCGTGTGGCACACAGACCTAACATCCAACAGATTCCGACAAGATCAGTGCCACCAACAACCTAATTATATAGGACACCTGGAGTCTCTAATCCTGGGACCTTTCTCCAAGTGGGAGAAAGGTTGCAGAGACAACAGTGTAGCCTCAGCACAGTATCACAGGAGGTGGAGAGTGGTGAGCCAAGAGCTAAGGCTGTGGAGACCATGGTGGAAATCCGACATAAGAACCCAGACCTGGATCTCGCTGGAGGTTGTGGCACAAGTGGCTACAAGCAAGGAGTTGTGTATCAAACGCAATAAGTAAAATCGCATTGTAGATCTGTGGGTGACACAGCTTAGAAACCTGCCCCAAGGAGAAGACTCTGCTAACCAGAAGTACAATGATCAAGAGCAAAAGAAGAGACAAAGGCACAATGAATATTACTGAAAACTCACCTACAAAGGAGCAAAACCCTATGCCAACCTCAGAGTTAACTGAGGAAGACATCGAGAAAATGGGGGACACAGAATCCATAAGACTCATTTTAAAGATTCTGATCAACAATGAGAAGCTCATGCAAGAGTTCAAAGAATTTAAGGAAGCAACAAAGCAAATCAAGGCTGGTATATCAGAAATTAAGAACACAGTAGAGCAAATTAAAAGTACAGTTTAGGGCCCGGCGGCATGGCCTAGCGGCTAAAGTCCTCGCCTTGAACGCCCCGGGATCCCATATGGGCGCCGGTTCTAATCCCGGCAGCTCCACTTCCCATCCAGCTCCCTGCTTGTGTCCTGGGAAAGCAGTTGAGGACGGCCCAATGCATTGGGACACTGCACCCGCGTGGGAGAACCGGAAGAGGTTCCAGGTTCCTGGCATCAGATCGGCGTGCATCGGCCCGTTGCGGCTCACTTGGGGAGTGAATCATCGGACGGAAGATCTTCCTCTCTGTCTCTCCTCTCTGTATATCTGGCTGTAATAAAATGAATAAATCTTTAAAAAAAAAAAAAAGTACAGTTTAGAGTCTCCAAAATAGAATGAAGCAAGCAGAAGAAAGAATCTCAGAATTGAAAAATATTTCCTGTCACCAGGGGGAAGCAAACAAAAAGCTGGAAGCAGAGCTGGATCAGGCCAAAAAAAGTATTCAAGAATTGAAAGACACTATTAAGAGACCAAATATAAGAGTTATGGGAGTCCCAGAAGGTACAGAAAGAGAAGCTGAGTTTGCAAATGTATTTAATGAAATACTAAGGGAAAATTTCCCTAATCTGGAGAAAGAATTGGGAAACAAGATCCAGGGGGGGCACAGAACTCCCAACAGGCTTGATCAAAAGCGATCTTCACCACGACATATGATCATCAAGCTCTCTTCAATTGAATATAAGGAAAGGAGCCTTAAATGTGCACGTGAAAAAAATCAATTGACATATAAAGGAATGCCAATTAAGCTCACAGGAGATCTCTCACAGGAAACTACAGGCAAGAAGAGAATGGAGTGACATATTCCAGATTCTAAAACAAAAAAATTGTCGGCCTAAGATAACATATCCAGCAAAGCTTTCTTTTGTCTTCGAAAATGAAATAAAATTCTTCCACAGTAAAGAAAAGCTAAAAGAATTTGCCTCTTTCAAACCTGCCCTACAAATGATACTTCAAGATGTTCTCTTCACAGACTAGGAATAGCACCTACCAAAACCAAAGGCAAACGGGAAGAACATCCCGGTAAAATGACAACAGAAGACTAAACCAACGAACAACCCATTCCTAAAATGATAGGACCAAAGTAACACCCATGTATGTTAAATTCTGAATGTAAATGGCTTAAGCTCAATCAAACGTCATAGATTAGTACACTGGATTAAAAAACAAAACCCATCTGTTTATTGTCTGGAGGAGACACACTTCAACACAGATCAGTGGAAACCATATCGCATGGGTTTTGTTGTTTTCTGTTGGTTTCATCTCTTCAAAACACTTTCTTCTGATTAAATCATTCAGTGACTCGTAGATCATGCAGTGGCATCATTTTCTTCAAGAAGGTTCTTGATTTTCATTTCTTCAGCTACACATTAGTCATTTAATAGCATGTTATTTAACTTCATGGTGTTGTTAATTTCTTTTTTCTTCCTGTTGATTTTGTTTTGTGGCTCTTCACTTAAGGGGATGTATAGTAGCTGTGTAATAGAGACTGTCATATCTAGTAACATGTCATTTAACTTCAGGGCATTGTAAATTTCTATTTTTCTTTCTATTGTTGATTTTGTATCATGACTTTTCATTTAAGGGGATGTACAGTAGCTGTGAAATGCAGACTAACATCCAGATGTGAGGATGCAGTGTGGTATGCATTTCTGTTTCCAGACAAAGAAACAATGAAACTGTTACAATGAAACTGTTTACTGTATCCTGACAGTAGGATTCTGGACTCTCTGCCATTGTCCATGCCCGCAATGATGGACATATGACTGTGTATGAAGAACTATACTTTAGTAATGATATAGAGGAACTAGGTGGGGGGAGGGAATTGGGGAGGGAATAAGGGAATATGGAGCTGTATCATAAAATGATAGCAATAACAATAAAATGTATATAAAAATAAATAATAATAATATAAATAATTTTTTAAAAAACCTCACAGTGAAGCCGCTATCTGGGGTGCCTGCGGTTAGTTCCTAGCTCCATTATTGATTCCAGCTTCTTGCCGGAGCAGCTGCTGGGAGGCAGTAAGGTGATGGTTCAAGTAGTTAGGCTCTGCATCCTGTTTGGGAGAGCAGGACTGAGTTCCTGGTTCCTGACTCTGGCGTCCTCTAGCTCTGGTCATTGCAGGCATCTGGGGAGTGAATCAGCAGACAGGAGTGTGTTCTCTCTCAAATAAGTTATGTAACAGTGAATTCCCAGCCTTACTCCAAACTGATTGAATCAGGGCCTCTGAGTACTTTCTGATGTTTTTGATATTTCTAAATTATTATTTGGAAAGGAGAAAAAGAGAGAAAGAAAGAGGTTCTCATTTGCTGCTTGACTTCTCAGTGCTGGTCCAGGGACCCTGCCTCCCAGCATCTGCACTAGCAGAAGCTGTCAACAGCAGGATCTGGATAATACACAGGCCCTCTGCTAGGGAGTATTGGGGTCCTAACCAGCATCTTAACCACTGGGCCAAATGCCACCCCTAGGTACCAGGGTTTAAACAAGTCTTCCATGCATGCCCAACTTTAAGAATCACTACTTCTGGTACAGCACTGTGGAGTATCAGGCTAAGATTCCACCTGATGTGCTGGCATCACCTATGGACACCGGTTCGAGTCTCAACTGCTCCTCTTGCAATCCTGCTCCCTGCTTATATATCTGGGAAAGCAGCTGAGGATGGCCCAATGCCTTGGGCCTCTGCCACCCACTTTAGAGACCTAGAGGAAGCTCCTGGCTTCTGGCTTCAGATTGGCTCAGCTACAGCTGTTGTAACTATTGGGGGAAAGAACCAGTAGACTGAAGATCTTTCTCTCTGTGTCATTTCCGTAACTCTTCATTTCAAATAAAATTGAAACAAAATCTTTTTTTAAAAAAAGTTGAATAATTGTTGTATCAGACCACAGTAAGCTCTATGCTGGGTTTCTGGGAGGAATTGACCTAACCTAAATGTGAACCTAAACTCAACAGATTTGTTCAGGAACCTATGAGCAGAGCGCCACCTACTGGCTAATACTGGCTCATTCTGCACACCCTGTTGGGACTGCTGTGTAGGATACGATGGCAAACTACAGATGCTTTCTTCTCACTGCCCTAACTGAATGGAACAATTAGGTGACAGTTAATATCAGAGATCACTTTAAATGGCTAAAAGGGAATCATCTAAAGATAAAAGTATAAAATGTGTGTTTATTTCCAAATATAGGTTTCTTTCTCCAAGTGTTTTTTGTGTGTTTGATTTTAATTTTTTTAAGATTTATTTTAGGGCCCAGCGTGGTAACCTATTAGCTAAAGTCCTTGCCTTGTATGCACCTGGATCGCATATAGGCACCAGTTCAGGTACTGACTGTTCCGCTTCCCTTCCAACTTCCTGCCTGTGACCTGGGAAAGCAGTAGAGGATTGCCCAAGGCCTTTAAGAAGACCCTGCACCTGTATGGGAGACCTGGAGAAAGATCCTGGCTCCTGGTTTCGAATCTGCTGATTCATTTCCCAAGTGGCTGCAGCAGCTGAAACTGAGCCAGTCCCAAGCCAGGAGCAAGGAGCTTCTTCCAGGTCTCCCATGCTGGTGCAGGGTCCCAAGGCTTTGGACCATCCTCTACTGCTTTCCCAGGACACAGGCAAGGAGCTGGATTGAAGTGGAGGTGCTGGGATACTAACCACTGCCCATGAAGGATCTCAGTGTGTGCAAGGCAAGGATTTAACCACTGAGCCATCATTCCAGGCACTGTTTTTAATTTCTTTCTTTTTTCTTTTTTAAGATTTATTTAAAAGACAGAGAGACAGAAATCCTTTTACTGGTTTAATTCTACATGACTGTAATAGCCAGGTCTGAGCTAGCCCAAAGCCAGGAACCCAAATTCAATCTGACAGGCACCCAAACACTTACTTAGCTAGTATCTTCTACCTCCCAGACCACATGTTAGGTAGGAAGCTTGAAGGTGGCACAGAGCCAGCATTCCAGCCCAGGAACTCTGCTATGCTACAGCAGATCCCAAGGAGCATCCTAATGGCTGTGCCGAACGCCTGCCCCACTCCAAGCATCTTGAGTATAGCAAAAGCAAACACACAAATAGCAGCCCTCCTGCCCCTGCCCATGACAGGCATAGGCTCTCACCAGGCTCACAGAACTGAAAGTGACCAGCCAAAAGGCTGGGCCAGCAACACTCTGTGTGGTCAACTATGGGGTTTGGCCACCAGGCTGTCCTGGGGTGGTGGTGTGGGTGGGGATGGAGGGGGCTTTGTATTCTGCCCCACAGTGGTTACTTGAGTGCATGTCTGCCTCCTGCAGTGACCAAGAGCCCCTCGCCTACTCCTGGGCTTGTGTGGAGCAGTGTCAAATGGGCCAGGACTGGAAAGTTGTGAGCCGAGAGAGTGGAGGGAATGGAAGAAGAAGGAAAAGGAGGAGAGAGGGCATGAGGGTCCCAGCAGGACAGCAGGCTAATGCAGCAATAAAGTGGGAAGAGATCCTTTCTTCAGGGAGGAAGGAAGGTTGCTGAGGACAAGGAAGTCAGGTGGATTTAGCCACATAACTCACAGTGCCTCTGCCGCAGCCCCAAATGGCCAATGCCCAGGCAAGGTGCAGGAGGCCTGGCCCTGTTCTGAGATGGCCACGCCCTCCTGCTTTACAGACTGGAAAGGCCTCACCTGGTCCCACCACTTCCGTGTTCTTCATGTCCCTGCCCAGAAGTCACTGCGCTGTACACCTGGCAAGGGCACCTTGGCACTTTGACGATGCCACCCTGGAAACCCAACCCTGAAACCGTGCCTTTCGGTTGCCACCTAGCCTCAGCATAACGCACATTAGGTGTGCACGAGACCACAGCCTTTGCCCCTAAGGGATGTAACTAGTGCTTTATTGCTACTCAACTGACCAAGTGTTCACATACATTCATTTAGGACCTATATGAGCAACTTCAGGTGCCAGGTATTGCACTGTGGCTGTGGCCCAGTGCCTGTGTGACTGCTGTAATATCCTGGCACTACAGAGCACCTAAGCTGCCGGATACTTGGGGGGAACAACAGACACCAGGGTATGTGTGGAAGGGATGTCTGGACTGAGAATGAGGAGCAGGGAACAGTCCCAGTAGAGCCAGGCCAGGAGAGGTGGCTCCCGCAGAAGCATCCTTCAAGCTGGGCCTTGAAAGAGAAGCAGCCTTGAGGAGGGGGAGGGCTTGGTCCTGAGTAGCAAGCAAGATAGTTTGTGGGGCCATCCGCTCTGCTGCTCTGTCCACGCAGCCCAAGAGAAGAGAGAAGGGGAAGAACCATTCCCTTTGCATAGCCAGGCACCTGTACAGACAGAGGAGCTAAGGGACAGGAAGACAGGTACAGAGCCCCAGGAGGAGAGCAGAAGTCAGAGAACAATCCTCAAAGAGGGAGGTGCCGAGGCTTGGCCACAATGGATAAAGGCAAAGGACCAGGCAGGCATCTGGGGGTGGGACTTCCGCCTGAGTGTCTGCACCTTCTCCCACCTTCCTGGCCCACAGCACCTCACTGCAGCCTTTGGGCATCTTAGGGCTTTCAAGGGAGGAGGTCCAGGTTGCATGCTTGGTGACAGTGGCCCAGAGAGCTGACTCATGACTGGACACCATTTGAATTACCTTTGAGCTGCGGGATGAGAGATGGCTGTTGGCACTGGGGATGGGTAGGTGGGGCAAGCTGGTAGGGGCAGGTTCACTGAGAGCTGAGCAGTGAGGGGACTTCTGCCTCACCCCTCCCTGTCCCAAAGCCACCTCAGGTCCCCAGCTTTGCACGGAGAGAGCCTAAGGTGAGAGAAAGCTTTCCCTTCCCTTATTTTAGATTGATTTATTTGAAAAGTAGAATGACAGAGAGGGAAAGAGAGATCTTAAATTTGCTGGTTTCCTCCCTAGATGGTGACAACACCCAGGTCTGGGCCACACTGAAACCAGGAACTTGGAACTCCTCCCACATAGGTGGTGGATGGCCCAAGCTCTTGACATTACTAGGGAGTTGGATGGGAAGCACAGCAGCTGGGACTCAAACTAGCACTCTAATCTGGGATGTTCCAAGTGGCAGCTGAACCTGCAACACTGGCCCCCTCAGCTGCTGCTTTGACTCAGGCTGGGCGTCATCGAGGGGCGAGGTTCTGGCCAGTGGGGCTAGGCCACACCCCGAGAGCAGCCAGGAGGAAAACCAAGGTGTGGCTAACCTGACCTAGGGGCATTCTGCCCCACCCACACCTGTCTACCTCATCCACACTGACTCGGTTTCAAACTACTGTGACAGTAGCTGCAAAGTTTCATTTTGGGGTGGGGTGGTGAAGTGGTTGTAACTGGGAGAGGACAAACAGGTAAGAGTGGACACAGCTGGCAGGGGACAGAGGTGATGGCATTTGGCATTTTCCACCTAGACAGGCCACTCTGAGCAACTCCTCCCCTTGGAACTGTCATTTGTGAAACAGACTCAAGGGAGTGACATGACTTACATGCTATAGAGGCTGGCACAGGTATACCCGAGACCAGATGACCTCTCGCAGTACAGCGAGGTTGGCAGTTACTACCGTCACACCAGGAGTTTGCAAGATGATGTTCCCCAAGTCCAAATCTGGAAGGGTTTCTGGAATGTCCCAGATCATGGTCGCACATACAAGTGCGCATGGGCATCCTTCATTCACCCTGCATGAGTCCCTCCCAGCCCAACCACTCAGATGAGCTGGAGATCACACAGCTCATCAGACACAGCCAGGAGCTCAGGGTCTCTCGCCCTGCCTCCCCTGGCCTGGGTTCAACTCCACAGCTTCCTGCTGCCCTGATGCCAGGTCCAGGGAAGGCAAAGGAGGGAGTAGGGAAGAGAAGCCTGCGTCTTGCTGGGAGTTCCAGCCATCATCGTCCCCACTCCATGGTACCAGGATGAAGGCATCACCAGGCAGGGTGGCTGGGGGATGGAGAGGAAGGTGGAGAGAGAGAGGAAAGTGAGAATGTTCCAAGATGCAAGAGGCTGGGGAGGCCCTTCCTGGCAGCCCAACTGGCAGCTGAGTGAATCATCAACTCCAGGGCTTGGGGTTAAGCTCTCCCTGGCCTTGAGGTGCCGCTCCCAGCCTGTTCTGTTTCCGCCTCTGGAGCAGGAACAGCCATGAGAGGTGTGCCCAGAGGCAGATCAGCAAGACACCCCCCCCACCAGGATGCCTTCCAGGACATTGTGGGGGCAGATCCCGCCCCTAGATGCCAAGTGTTGAGCAACTGCCGAGGTTTGGGCGTGTGCTGGGGCCCTGGCTCAGTCAGCACGGACGTCACCCCTGCATGGAATGCCTTCCCCAGCCACACTGCTGAAGGGAGTCCTTCCTGTCCTCCACCCACACCCTCTTCCTGCCCTTCCTGCCTTCTTGAGTTGATGACGACACCAGGCATTTGCACTCTCCCCTCTTCTACTAGGCTATGATGTCACCACTGCACATCATTACACATAAGGCCTTGCCTGGCACCTGCTTGTTAACTCAGGTGCTTACTGCAGGAATGCTTGGCTGCCTTGAATTGACACAGCAGCCTTAGCAGGGGCAGCATGATGTCCATAGGAGAGACCTGCTCCTTCCCCCTGAGGAGTCTAGAGAAGGGAAAAAAAAAAAAAAAAAAAAGGGCTAGGTACGGGTAGGGCCATCTTGGGCCCGGCTTGGAGAGATTGAAGGGCTGGGCATGCAAATGGGTCCCCTCACCGCATCAGCCACTTCTGGCTGGTTGCAGGGGTCATGGCCTGGCCTAGCTGCTTCTGAGTGGCTGGGGTCATCTTGACTTGGGCAGCCAGAGCGCCAACTGGCGCCAGGCTCTGCCTGCTGTCAAGCTCTGGAGACTTGGGGGCGACAAATTATTGCCTAGGGACATCCATGGATAAAGCCACCATATGTGTAGGTAAGGAATGAATCCTAAGGGACACCCAACAACAGGGCCACTATACTTGTAGGTAAGCGAGGGGACTGAGACCTGGTGGTTTGGAGGGGAGAGACTGGAAGATCTGTATGCATCAGACTGGTTCACCAGCCCACATGGGAATTGTGGTCCTGACATGGGCTTGTTAGCGCAGAGCATCGCTGACCGCCACATGCCAGCTCACACGAGAGCTTTGACTGGGGGCCTGTCTAGCAGAGCTAGATCCCAGTATCTGACTGAGTGTTGGAATAGGGGACAGGTCACACATCAGGCAGGGCCATGACACTAACCAGCACATGAGAGAACCAGGTCCGGGGGTAGATTCTGTGGGGAATAAGTGGACCCAACCTTGTGAAAATATAAGTCCCACTGGTTAGCTCAAGAGTTGGGGTAGTGATGGACTGAACTAGATGTGAACATGGAATCCACCAATACTCAGAAGTACTGGGGCCGGGAATAGGCTGGGCAGGTCCAAGCTGCAGCACCTGCATGTGTATCTCAAAACAGGGTGTGGGGCGGGCCAGGCCACAACATTCACCAGCCCATACAAAGGCCAAGATGGAGGAGCAGGCTATGCTGGGCAAGGGCCTAGCACCTGCTGGTGCATGTGAGATCTGGGTCTGGGAGTGGGCTGAGTGGGGGAACCTGGAAAACTCCCCTACCCCCGGGGTCATAGCTCCCACTGGTGAGCATGTGGTCCACACCTAGGGTTCAGGGAAGCTGAGGAAGGTAGCTCCATCTGTTGACAAGTGTGTGGGTTGGTTTTGGAAGGGGGTGGACCAGGCAGGGCCAAGCAAACCTTAGCCCACTGGTGAGTGCAGAAACCAGGCTGGAGTACAGGTCATGCCGGAGTAGGGTATGACATCTGCTAGTGTACATGAGCCAAGAATGGGAGCAGACTGAGCAGGGCGAGGTTACAGTACCCGCCAACAAGAGTTGGGTCTGGATGCTGGTTAGATAAGGCTAGGCTGCAGCATCCAAAGGCAAAGGCTAAGCCAGATGAGGAGCTATGTCAGGCCAGGTCAGAGCAACCACTGGCACGTGTGGATCTGTGGAATGGGAACAGGCCTGGTTGGGAAGCAAAGGGGATGCCCTGGCCGGAGTGTGATTCCCATCGGTGAGCATAAGGGGCAGGGTGAGGGCTGTGATCTGGTCAGGATATGGCTGCAGGATCCCTCAGCATGGGTGTGGGCTAGGTAAGGGGTGTGCTGGACTGGGTTAGACCCCAGCACCCACTGTTGCTTGTGAGAACCAGGATGGGTGTAGGATAGGCTAGGCTAGGTCTCTGACCCTGCTGAGCCATGCCTGAGCTGTGTCTGGGTATGGACCAGACTAGGCTAGGCTGAAACATCCAACAAGAACCGGAATGGGTGAGGGCCAGTCAGGGAAAGGCCACTGTTCCTGTAGGACAGGAGGTGAACTAAGTAGGTCAGGCCCTGGACCCACCAGTGGGCATGAGATCTGGCATTGGGGGAGATCCTGATGGAGCAGCTTGGGAACTCCTCTGTCAGAACACGCCCTCTGCAGGTGAGTGCAAGAACCAAGACGGGGATGGGCCTGGCGGCATGGCCTAGTGGCTAAAGTCCTCGCCTTCAACGCCCCGGGATCCCATATGGGCGCCGGTTCTAATCCCGGCAGCTCCACTTCCCAGCCAGCTCCCTGCTTGTGGCCTGGGAAAGCAGTCAAGGATGGCCCAAGGCTTTGGGACCCTGCACCCGCGTGGGAGACCTGGAGGAGGTTCCCGGCTTCGGATCGGTGCAGCACCGGCCGTTGCGGCTCACTTGGGGAGTGAATCATCGGATGGAGGATTTTCCTCTCTGTCTCTCCTCCTCTCTGTATATCTGACTTTGTAGTAAAATAAATGAATCTTTAAAAAAAAAAAAAAGAACCAAGATAAATCTTTTTTTAAAAAAAAAAAAAAACAAGACAGGGAGCAGCCCAGACCAGGCCAAAATACAGTACCCACCAGCATACATTTGGCACAGATCAGGGGCAGGCCAGGCTGGGTCAGTTCATATCACCTGCTGGCAAATCCAAGCACCAGAATGGAGTGTTGGTCAGGCCAGGTCGGGACGCAATACCAGCCAGTCCACATTAGGAACAGCCGGGACTGGGGGTTGGCAGGGCTGGGCTAGGTTGTAGCTGCCACCAGCATGAGCTGGAATTGGGGTTAGGCCGGGCCTGGCCAGGCTATACAGCACCCACTGGCAAATGATGAGGTGAGACAGGCTGTGCCAGACTGGGCCCCAGCACCCAACCAGCACATGTGAAACACAAGGGGTGGGGTGGGGACAGACCCAGTGGGAGGAGCTGCGGGAACCCCCTCTACTGGGCCACTACTCCCACTGGTGAGCATGAGAGCTGGGATGGGGGAAGACCAGGCCGGGCAGGGCCACAACATATAATAGCCTACATGTGAGCTGGCTCAGGGAAAAGCCACATTGGGCTGACCATACCTTCTAGTACATGTATAAGTCAGAGTGGGTATGGGGGGTTGGGCTTTGCTGCAGCATCAGCTGGCAGATGCTGGCACAAGGGGCAAATTCTGTCAGGTGCAGGCATGGCTAGACAGATGGTGGTACCCTGCTGGCACCAGTGTGGACTGGATAGTAGGGCTGGTCGGGATGAACTGAGCTTCAATGCCCATGGACATGTACAAGAGCCTAATGGGATATGGGACAGATGGGACCAGTCAGCTGTACATAATGGCAAGGCTGGGAACCAGGGTATTGCGAGTCGCTCTGACTAGACTGCAGCTCTCACTGGTTTATGTGAGGGCCAAGTATGTGGTGGGCAGGATCTGGCTGGACTCCAACAGCCATTGGTTTGCATAAAACATGGGGCTGGAGACAGAACTAACCCAGCAATTGCAACTACCGGTGTGTGTGTAAGCTGATTTGGGTGATGGACCCTGTATTGGCAAACACACACAAGAACCAGATCTGGTGTAACCTCAGATGAGGCTTCTTTGGTGATTCCCTAGCAACTGAACCACTGGACTCAGAACCCCAACCACAGAATTGCAGGTTCCACGGTCTGACCATGGAGTGCATGTGTCAGAGCTGGGCCTCCTCAGTGGTTCAGAAGGAGTAGTGGACAACATATCCAAATGCACATGGAGAATATGGCAATATATTAGAGCCTCCAGAGGACACCTGGTACTATGGCAGAGAATGGAGGACAGAACAAATCGATCAACTACTACAACCCAGTGTTGGCAGTGAATATCTGGGCAGACGGAGACTCTAAGGTGGACTATAGCAGCCAGTGGATTCTGGAGAGAGTTCATCGTGATTGGAGTGGCAGTATTGATAGCAATTCAGGATGGTTGAACTCTTGAGAACTTAATGGCATTATAAATTTCTATTTTTCTTTGTTATTGATTTTGTAATGTGGCTTTTCATTTAAGGAGATGTATAGTAACTGTGTAATGGAGATTATCATATCAAGATGTGAGGATACGATGCAGTTTGCATCTCTACTTCCAGATCAAAGATGGACTCCCAACGAAACTGTTAACTGTATCTTGACAGTAGGATGCTGGACTTTGTGCCATTTTCCATGCCCGCAATGATGGACATATGACTGTTTATGAAGAACTATACTACAGTAATAATATAGGGGAACTCAGTGGTGGGGAGGGGACTTGAGGAGGGAGTAAGGGAAATCCCAGGGCCTATGGAACTGTAACATAAAATAATAACAATTAAAAAATTTGTAAACAGACAAAAAAAGTTGGGCTTTCTCCAGGTGTTCCCAACACCCTGCAAATGGCTGTGCTCTCCTCAGCTTCCCCAGCATCTCCTCACACCACTATCATCTTTGCACACCCTTAGTACTGGAGGCCAGTGCAGACCAACCTGTTTATTTCCCACGCCAAGTGACACCCAGCCCTTCTCCACAGCACCTCTCCCCACCCCCAGCCAAGGCCATGTACAGCTTGGAGTCCACACTCCACCACCCAAGCCTTAACCCAGAAAACAAATTAATTTTTTTTCTTTTAATAAAACATCAGACAGGGAGGACACATACACATTTATAGGGCTCATGCTATGTCGGGGTAGGATTCACTTCTCAAACCCAGGTCCCCAGACCCTGCCCCATTAGGATGGCTGGCTTTGGCCACCTGCACACCTGCCATCCCCATACTCCTTCCAGCGTGTGAACCCCATGCTCTTCCTGCTCAGCCTCCTCCCCTGCCCTCACTCTGACTCAGGCCATCTGGGGCCTGGCTCCTGGATTCAGTCCACCAGGATCTAAAACCAAGTAAACCAAGAAATCCCACCCCCTGGGATGTCTGTGGCAACCACATATCCAAGCCAGGGCTGCTTATAAACATGGAAGAAAGTCTGTTGACCCAAATCACTGCAGTAAGGGCCATAGGGCCACCTGCTCCAGGCTGGCCAAGTCCTGCCACCCCAGACTCGCCAACACACATCCCCAGCAGCAGCAACAGCAGTCAACTCCTCAGGTAGGGGTGGTTTTTTCTCCCTGCTGCCTCTCCCACTTTCCCAACGCCAATGGCTTCTGTTCCAGAACCTTCTCCACAAGCTGTACATGCATATTGCTGGTCCCCCTCTGATGTGGCCAGAAATTCCTGTTGGGTAGGTTGGGGGGGGGGGGCGGTGCAGCCAGTGGAGCCTAAATAGCTACTTGCAACCAATCACCACTACCTCCAAGGCTTCTGGTGCACAGCTGAGGCCACACCACGGGGCTTTCAGAACCTGTCAGACCATGCTCAGAAAAGCAGCTTTAAACAAGTATTGCTAAAACAGATAGTACCAGAGAGCAGGGGCCGAAGGTCAGGGCCTTGGAGGTGCCCCTCTCCTCCCTCCAGCCCCTCCTGGCATTCCAGACCAGGGCGGCTGCTTCTCATTTACCACCCGTCTCTCGGGGAGCAGCCTCCTCAGTGCCCCACTCCGCCTGCCCCCCCCTTGCTGCATCCCTCCCATCACCTACCCCCACCCTGCCCCCAACAAAAACAAGTGCCTGGGGCCCATGCCCCTTGTGGGGAGAGGTTACACAGCACCCCCCAGCTCAGGGCACAGCTTTCCGATGGGTCCCTGAGTAGGCATAGGAGATGGGATGTCGGGTCCCCGGTCGCACGGTGAACGTGTTGATGGGGCTTCCATAGTGGGGGCTGCTGCGGGCAGACCTGGTGGGATGAGAGAAAGAGACCCGAGGTTAATGATTATAGCAGGCTTACCAATATCCTCACCCCCTGCCTCTTCCAGGGCACTCAAAGCACCAACTCAGCTCTACTACATTTGTTCCTGCCAACTCTGGGCTCAGTGTACCAGATGCCAGGTCTCCTGGCACTCCAGACCCTGCTGACCATAGGGTAGTATGGCCAACGTTGCCTCTACCCCACACCTCCACTCCACACTTAGCTCTAGGCCCTGGGATTGGGAGCCTGGGGAGACTGAACACACACACACACACACACACACACACACACACGGGAAAATGTAGAGCTGCTGGCTGGCAGCACCCTCTTGGGAAAGGTAGTGGCTTTCTCAGGTTCTTTCTGCAAGCCACAGGGTGGAATTAAAATCTGACTGATGGGGCTCGGCGGCGTGGCCTAGCGGCTAAAGTCCTCGCCTTCAACGCCCCGGGATCCCATATGGGCGCTGGTTCTAATCCCGGCAGCTCCACTTCCCATCCAGCTCCCTGCTTGTGGCCTGGGAAAGCAGTCGAGGACGGCCCAATGCTTTGGGACCCTGCACCCGCATGGGAGACCTGGAGGAGGTTCCTGGTTCCCGGCTTCGGATCAGCGCACACCGGCCCGTTGCGGCTCACTTGGGGAGTGAATTATCGGACGGAAGATCTTCCTCTCTGTCTCTCCTCTGTGTATATCTGACTTTGTAATAAAATAAATAAATCTTTAAAAAAAAAAATCTGACTGACGGCCATGGCCTGGTCAGATCCTCTGTGGTGCCAAGGCAGGGCCTCCATGGACAGTCCCCCCCATTCACCCGAATCTCCCTTCCTGTGGTCCAGCCCCAGCTCACCTGACTGTCGCTGGAGCGAAGCCGTAGTCATTGCCCCCACTGCCTCCGTTGCCAGTTCTGGCCTTGGGCTCGGCTGTGCCACCACCGTGGGAAATGCCCTCCAGGGTGGGCCTAGGTGCCTGCAGACCACCACGGGCCATGCGGCCAGCTGAGTTGACACGGCGCATCTCGGGGCCCGCAGGCCCAGTGAAGGGCCCTCCAGATCCCGACTGTGGCCCGAAGCAGTTGGGGGTGCTGAGGCTGCGGCCTGGGCCACCAGGGGGCTGTGTGGGGCTGCGGTTGGTCTCCCCAACATACAAGCGCTTCTTGATGAGCGAGCGGCCGGTGCTGGAGAAGCGCTCTGGTCCCTCAGTTCCTCCTCCAGAATAGGGTGCAGCTCCCCTGGGGAAGCGTGAGAAGCCGCTGGGAGGTGCACCAAGGGGCTGCCCCAAGTCTGAGAAGTCCTTTTGGGGCGGAGAGCCACGGCGGCCTTGATACTGCACAGCTGGGGGTGTGGGCTCAGGGTCATTGCTGAACTCTGGGGGTGGTGGGATGACCTCAAAGTTGAACTCCTCCTCCTCTTCTTCTTCCCATTTCAAGGAAGGAGAGGGTGGGGATGAGAAGGACTTGGGCAGCAGGTGGCTTTGGCGCAGGTTGCAGGGGGATGGCCTTTCCCAGGCCACAAGGGGCTGGGGCTCAGCCTTGGACAACTTGTACCGGTGGATGGGCTCCATGTCCTGGGGGTCTCTTCTGGGTGGGAGCGTCCACTGATTGGGAACTGAAGACTGCCCCACCAATGATGATGATGACGATGAGGCTGGCCGGGAGTCCTTCTCCGCCTCCTTGGCTAACCTGGGGACCACAGTGAAGGAATTGGGGCGGCCCTCGCTGTAAAAAATGCTGTCGGAGCTGGCCTCTGCAGGACTGTGGCTGCTGTGGTTGCGCAGGCTCCCTGGCAGGGAGGACCGGCCCAGCCCGGGGGTTCCTGAAGGCCTCCCCTTCTGTGCCCTCTGCCGGGCAGCTAGCAGCAGGGCCATGGGGGAGCCCTGCTCCACCACCTCCCCAGTCACTGGATGTCTCAGGAGTTGGTCTGTTGTCGCCAGCTGGGCTGAGATAGGGGACTTGGCTGGTAGGTTCTGGGGTTCTGGCACTTTAGTGAGACCCCCCAACCCGGAAGTCTCTCCTTGTGCCAGGGTGGGTGTCACCATGGCAACCTTGTGGCTGGGGTTGTTCTGACCACGATGGGGCTTATAGATAAAAGGTGCTTCCTCCCGATCGGGAGGGGAGGTCTTTGCGGGGAGCATAGGAGAGGCGATGGCTCTGGTCCCCAAGGGTGACCCTTGTGGCTTTGGTGGGGAGGGTGCTGCAGCTTCTCCAGATTTTGACTTCTCTGCCATCCGTGGAGACGATGTGATGGACTGAGGTGGGGTCTTGGCAGGTTTGTCTGGTCCAGGTATATCCTTTACTGGTGAGACCTTGACTGGTATACCTGCCCCAGGTGAAGTCTTGGGTGATGTAGATGGACCAGGTGAAGCTTTAGGTGGAATGGCTGGTCCAGGTGTGGCCTTGACTGGTGAGGCCTTGACTGGCGTAGCTGGCCCAGGTGAAGTCTTGGGTGATGTGGATGAACCAGGTGAGGCTTTGGGTGGTATGGCTGGTCCAGGTGTGGCCTTGGGTGGTGTGACTGGCCCAGGCGTGGCCTTTGCCTGGAGTGGTGAGGCTGGTAGAGGGGAGGAGGACAAAGGCGACGAATTCTTAGTCCCCGGTTTGGAGAATTTGCCATTCATCCCGTTTTCAAACATTCTTCCCCCTTCCAGCCGGGGTTTGGGAGGCAGGGAGCCTAGGCTGGGCTTGCCTTCCCTCTGCGCCGAGGAGGAAAGCCGGGCCTCCAGTTCATTCCGAAGCTGCTGGACACTGGGAGTTGGAGAGTCCTGGGGAACATAGTCCACAGGGGGCAGGGCCAGGCTGGCATCCTCACCATGGGAACTCGTCCCAGGAACACTGTAGGGGGACTCCTCGGTCTCCGGAAGGTCAGGGCCCCTCTTATCTCTGCTCTGGGAGGCCACAGTTGGGCCCGGCCTGGGGCCCAGAGATCGGTCTTCTCTCCTGGAGCCACAGAGGTAGGCAGCCAGCTCACTCCTCAGCTTTTCCATCTGGCTGGGGTCCCGCCAGTCCACGGGCGATGATGAGGCTGTGTCTTCTGGGCTGGGGGGTTTGGATTCGGGTTTGGGTTTGAGAGCAGGGGAAGTGGATTTAGGGCTTTTCGTAAAGCCAGCAGGTGCAGGGGCTGCCTTCTCAGCAGAAGGCAGGGGTGGGGCAGCTGGAGGAAGAGGCGGAGCAGGAGGAGGGAGTGGGGGAGCAGGAGGGGGAGGGGGAGCAACTTGCTCATTCGTCTGGGACTGGCAGAGCCTCAGGCTGTTGGGTGCTTCCACCTTGAGCTCCCCAGAGTGGTCTGGGTCGGGGGCCTTGTCTGGGTAGACCTGGGATGCGGGGCGGATGTGGAAGGTGGGAGGCAGTGAAAGCCGGCTGGGAGCCTTCTCAGTGATCCCCTCTTCCTGGGCGGGAGCACCTTGTGCTTCCTGAACTGGGATGGACGAAGTCCTGACTGGGGTTGGGGGTGGCACCTTGAACGCGCGGGGGAAAGTGAGGTGGGGTTCCACGTTGGGCTGCAGGTGGTTCCCATTAAGTTCTGCTGGGCTCCTTGGAGGGCTGGCTCTGGGGGCCTCTGGCTGCTTGCCATTCAGAGCCACCTCTGATTTCCACTTGGTGACACTCCCAGGCGGGAAAAGCTGGGCCCGGGGCGATGCCGGTGCTGGGGGTGTTGGGGCTGGCATAGGGGGTGGGGGTGGGGCTGAAAAGGCCATGGGCGGGGCAGGTGGGATGAAGTCAGGGGGAGTGGGTGTAGATGGGGAGGAAAGGGTGGATGGGGGGGACAGGGCCCCTGGGGCTGGGGGTGGAGGTGGGGCTGTGCTGGGTGGGGGTGGGGGCGGGGGTTCCAGCAGTAGGGGAGGTGGGGGAGGAGCTGTGGCAGGTGGAGGGGGTGGTGGGGACTCCTCAGCAGCACGTGATGGGACATCTTTAGGGGGGCATGGGGCTGGTCCTGGGGGAGGCGGGGGGATGAGTGGATCCTGGCCATAGTGCACGGGCCGAAGGTCCCCCACAGAGCTGTAGAGTCGCAGGTTACCATTGACAAGTGAGCCGGAGCCTAGAAGAAAGAGTCAAGATGACCAAGGGAATGAGGTCAGGCAGCCTTGCTGGCCTCTCTACCAAGGCCAGTCTGGGAAGTCGAGAGGAGTAGCACCCAAGAGAGCCTCCAGCCCACTCATGCCTTTCCTCTGGAAAGCTAAGCCATGGGCATGGTTGCTGGACCATCACAGATGGAGTAAGACACACAGGGATTGGGGAGCAGGGTGCTCAAGGGGCAGGGGAGGGGAGTGGGGACCTCCTCGCAGACGTTTGTACCAATAGCTCCTGCTTTCTAAAGATCCCAAGCCCACTAAGGACTCATCAGCCTTCCACCTCACAGGGAGCCTCATGAGCAGGCTGTGGGCAGCTGGACAAAATGGGGTGCAGAAGAAAGGCCACCCACACAATCTGAGGCTAAAAGGATATTGAGCACCTCACAGCCTCTGCAGTTCACAGCCCTTCCTGCTTCTCCTTGGGGTCAGGCCCCAGGAATGTGTCACTTCCCGAGGCCACTCTGCTGTTCAACCCCAAAACCAAGAGACCCGGAGCAGGGAAGGGAAAACTGACATTGGTTGAGCACCCAAGGGTGGCGCACTGATTCAGGAACTGGGCATCATCAGAGGGAGAGAACAAGCAGACAAACTTGGGGCGCTCTCTGCAGCTTACACAGATCCCACAGCCAAGACAGCAGTGACTGGGACACTAGGGGACCTGCCACCCATCCTAGTCTCCCTAGCCAAGGACTATGTGGTCCCCTAATGCGGAAGGCCTAGAGAGGTGAGGGCTTTATGTCCTGCCCCTCACCTCTTGGATTCTTTAAGTGCTTTCTACCCCATCACACTGCTACCCTGGTCTCTTGTCCCCAGCCTCGCCTGCTAAGGGCACCTTGCCAGCCTGGCTGTGTTCAACTCCCAGCTTCACTGTAGTCGGCAGCCAACTGGTCCCTCCCTGCTGTGTTGGCTAGACACTTGGCTTTGGGATTTCAGCTTCAGGGGGGAAGGATGGACAAACCCCAAGCCCAGAGGTCTCCTTACCTGTCACTGCTTTGTCTACAAAATCTTCTGGGACAGAGGGTGTGGGCACAGCCAGCCCATGGTTCTCCTGGGCATTCTGAAAAGGACCAGAGAGAGATCAGAGAAGAAGAGACAAACAGATCCTTCTCCTATCATTGCCATTTTACTGCTGGGAAGTCTGCAGTGTACTTGTGAGTAGACAAGCAGCAAAGAGGGGATATATTTAATATTTTATTTTATTTATTTTTTTATTTTAAAGGCATATCAGATTTATGGAAAGAAGGAGAGACAGAGAGAAAGATCTTCCATTCACTGGTTCACTCCCCAAGTGGCCACAATGACCAAAGCTGGGCTGAGCTGAACTGAAGCCAGGAGCCGGGAGCTTTTTCCCTCTGGGTCTCCCACACAGGTGAATGGTCCCAAAGGCCTTGGGCCATCCTCTGCTGCTTTCCCAGGCCATAAACAGGAAGCTGGAGGGGAAGTGGAGCAGCCAGGACACCCATACAGGCACCCATATAGTATCCTGGTGCATACAAGTTGAGTATTTAGCCATTGAGCCATTGTGCTGGGCCCAAATAGAGAATTTAAAACATTTTAAACTGCATTTGAAAGCACAGAAAGAGAACTCCCATACACTGGTTTGCTCCCCATGTGGCTGCAATAGTTGGAGCTGGGCCAGGGCTAAGGCTGGGAACTCAGTACAGACCTTCCACATGTGTGGCAGAAGCCCAGGGACTTGAGCCACCACCCCTGCCTCCCAGGGTCGGACAATCAGGAAGCTGTGGTCAGGAGCCTGAAGTGGGATGAGTCAAATTCCTGCCAGAAGGGTAGATTGTACAAAGTGCATCTCATGGCACAGCCAGTTCTTGCTGTTTGCATGTGATAACTGTGCTCTGTAAGGTTGCAGTAACTAGCGTATTAGCTAATGCTGTATCATGGCTCCTGGAGAAATTAGAGAGTCATGCTCATGCAAACCTCATATATCCAGCTCCCTGCTTTTGGACTGGGAAAGCAGTAGAGAGGATGATCCATAGCCTTGGTATCCTGCACCCATGTGGGAGACCCAGAAGCAGCTCCTGGCTCCTGGCTCCTGGCTCCTGGCTCCTGGCTCCTGGCTTCCAGGCAAGCTCCAGTCGTTGGGCCACTTGAGGAATGAACTAGTGGGTGGAAAATGTCTCTTTTTCATTCTGTGACTCTGCCTTTCAAATAAAAAATAAGTAAATCTTTTTTAAAAAGAAGGGAAGACAGCAATTGAGACAAGCACATTCCATGTCAGAGTGCCTCATTGAAATCCCGGCTACCTGGTAATCTGCAACTCAGCTTCCTGCTCGTGCGCACCTAGTACTGCAGCTTAAACAAGAGAAGTCACCATGGCACTAGACAGGAGAGGACTCTTGTTTATGTTACTACAGCAACCCAAGAGGGCAAAGGGTCCTCTTGTTAGTCTCAGCGGGGAACACGCATTGAGCAACTCAGACGCTCATGACCCTGCACACTTCCACCTTTGTCCACAAGTGATGCAAGTCCCAGTCCCGGAGTTACCAGCAATTTGTAGCCACAAGCAAATCTACAGAATCCATAAATCGTGAGATCAGCACATTATGCACTACATCTCAAATACAGAACAAGGCATAGGGTTGGTGTTGGGGTGTAACTGGTAAAGTTGTCGCCTACGATGACAGCATCCCACACGGGTGCTGGTTTGAGTCCTGGCTCTGCTTCTGGATCAAGCTAATGTGGGAAGAGCAGAGGAAGATGGTCCAAGCAGGTGAGCCCCTGCCACTCAAGTGGGAGACCCAGATGAAGCTCCTGGTTGCTATCTTCGTTCTGGCTCAGTCCTGGCCATTATAGCCACTTGGCACATGAACTGTGTCTCTCCTCTTTCTGTAGCCCTGACTTTTCCAATGAAGAAATACTTAAAAAAAAGGGAAAAAAAGCAGAGCAAACAAAGACAACTCTGCAATGAATTCAAAGCTCAACCTGTCAGCCTGACCTGTGTGCTCTTAGTTTTTTTTTTTTTTTTTTTAATCGGAAATGGACAGAAAAGTCAAGAAATGTGGAGAACGGGGCTAGCTGTGGCACCACAGATGCCCTGCTGGTCTCTCAGCTTGGCAGCCCACAGTGTGTTTACACAGCTGCCTGTGTGTACACACTACTTTGCATTCTGTTTTTCTTTTGTCCCAAACACCATTTCCATATGTCAACAAAGGTCACACACCTGTCCTTTTGAAGAGCTGCAGAGCATCTGATGGTCGCTTTCAAGATCCTCAGTGACCCAGCCCCACGCTTCCCACTCACCTGTTACCAGACTCCCACATGCCTGCTGGACCATCCCTACCTGTCACCTTCTACCCTCACAGTGAAGCCTTGTACACCCAGATGCTGGGGGAGGGCCAGGCTGCAGCACCACCTCCCCAATGGCTCCTGGCTCCTGGTTTCAGCTCTACCACATGCTAACCACTGGGGGAGTGAACCAGTGGATGCAAAATCTGTGCCTCTCCTTCTCTCTAAAAATCTGATTTTCCAATAAACATTAATAAACAATTTTTAAAAATATTTTATTCATTTTTATTAAAAAGTCAAATTTACAAAGAAAAGGAGAGACAGACAGAAAGATTTTTCCATTCGCTGGTTCACTCCCCAAGTGGCCGCAATGGCCAGAGCTGGGCTGATCGGATCCGAAGCTATGAGCCAGGATCCTCTTCCAGGTCTTCCACGTGGGTGCAAGGTCCCAAGGCTTTGGGCCATCTTCTACTACTGCTTTCGCAAGCCACAAGCACAGAACTGGATCGGAAGTGGGACCACAGGGACACAAACTAGCACCCATATGGGATCCCGGTGCATGCAAGATGAGGACTTTAGTCACTAGGCTACCATGTCAGGCCCAATAAAATTAATCTTAAAAAACAAACAAACAAAAAACAAGAAATAAAGAAAAAGGCTTAGGCCCTAGCCATAACCACCCAACCCAAGCCTGGGATGATTCCTCTCTGAGCCCCTCTGGGGTGATGGCAGGGATGGCAAGGGGCTGACAACACTGCTTCCTGGATTTGAGTCTCAAGTCTGCTCCCTTCGTGACGAGTTAGTGTGCAAGTGATGTCAGCTCCCAGTGTCCCAATTTCCGCCTCTGGGAAATGGTGGTAAAAACAGAATCCACCCATTCTAGGGAAGCCTGAGGACTCGATGATGCAATACAGAAGAAGTCCTTGGACACTCCCGGCCTGTGGTGAATGTCATATATTTTTTTTAAGTTTTTTTTTTTTTTTAGATTTATTTTTATTGGAAAGGCAGATATACAGAGGAGGAAAGAAAGGAGAGATCTTCTGTCCGTTGATTCACTCCCCAAGCTGCTGTAATGGCCGGAGCTGAGTGGATCCAAAGCCAGGAGCCTGGAGCCTCTTCCGGGTCTCTCAAGGCTTTGGGCTGTCCTCAATTGCTTTCCCAGGCTGCAAGCAGAGAGCTGATTGGGAAGCGGGGCCACTAGGATTAGAACCAGCATCCATATGGGATCCTGGTGCGTGCAAGGCGAGGACTTTAGCCACCAGACTACCGAGCCGGGCACCTCCCCCCCTTTTTAAAATATGTATTTATTTCAGGCCTGGTGCGGTAGTCTAGCAGCTAAAGTCCTCCCCTTGGATGCCACTGGGATCCCATATGGGCACCAGGTTAGTATCCTGGCACCTCCACTTTCAATCCGCTCCCTGCTTGTGGCCTGAGAAAGCAGTCGAGGATGGCCCAAAGCCTTGAGACCCTGCACTCTCATGGGAGACCTGGAAGAGGCTCCTGGCTCCTAGCTTCAGATCGGCTCAGCTCCGGCTGTTGCATCCACGTGGGGAGTGAATCATCGGACAGAAAATCTTCCTTCCTCTGTTTATCTGACTTTGCAATAAAAATAAATACACCTTCAAAAAAACAAAGATTTATTTATTTCTATTAGAAAGTCAGACTTACAGGGCCCGGTGGCGTGGCCTAGTGGCTAAAGTCCTCGCCTTGAACGCCCTGGGATCCCATATGGGTGCCGGTTCTGGTCCTGGCAGCTCCACTTCCCATCCAGCTCCCTGCTTGTGGCGTGGGAAAGCAGTAGAGGACCGTCCAAAGCCTTGTGACCCAGCACCCATGTGGGAGACCTGGAAGACGCTCCTGGCTTCATCAGCTAATTCTAGCCATTGTGGTCACTTGGGGAATGAGCCAGCAGATGGAAGATCTTTTTCTGTCTCTCATTCTCTCTGTAAGTCTGACTTTCTTTTTCTTCTTTTTTTTTTTTTTAGATTCATTTATTTTATTACAGTCAGATATACAGAGAGGAAGATCTTCCGTCCGATGATTCACTCCCCAAGTGAGCCACAACGGGTCGGTGCACGCCGATCCGAAGCCGGGAACCAGGAACCTCTTCCGGGTTTCCCACGCGGGTGCAGGGTCCCAATGCATTGGGCCGTCCTCGACTGCTTTCCCAGGCCACAAGCAGGGAGCTGGATGGGAAGCAGGGCAGCTAGGATACTAACTGGTGCCAATATGGGATCCCAGTGGTTGCAAGGTGAGGACTTTAGCCAGTAGACTACCATGCTGTTCTCCCCTATTGGACCAGCCCACAGCAGCCCCAGCCAAGCCCTGCCACAGGAGCCTGAGGTCTGCTCCCTCAGGGATCCTCCAGGCCGCCTCATGAGACCTCGGAGCCTAGGGCTGCAGACGCCTTACAGTGGCTCCCGAAGGTGGACAGAGTAAGGTCAGTTGGTGTTCCCTGCTGGGCTTAAGAGTTGAATATGGGGCCTGCAGGGTAGCCTAATGGCTAAAGTTCTCACTTTACATGTGCCAGGATCCTATATCGGTGCCAGTTCATGTCCCGGCTGCTCCACTTCCCTTCCAGCTCCCTGCTTGTGGCTTGGGAAGGCAGTGGGGGATGGCCCAGGTCCTTTAAAACCTTGTGGGAGAGCTGAAAGAGGCTCCAGGTTCTCAACTCTGGCCATGGCAGCCACTGGGGAGTGAACCAGCAGATTTTTAAAGTCCTTCTGTTTCTGTCTCTCCTCTCTATAACTCTGCCTTTCAAATAAAAATTAATAAACCTTAAAATTAAAAAGAAAAAATGTAGATTGACATAGAGAGAAGGAGCTACAGGAAAGCTCTTCCATCCAAATATTTGATTCACTCCCCAAATATTTGGCAGCAATGATTAGGAGGATTAATCAGCTGTGCCATGGTGCCACCCCCTATAAATCTGCATTTCAAAGAAAAACATATTATATTTTTTAAAGGGTTCAATATGTAAAGAGGTAGGTTCAAGTTTAATATTACAGAAAGACTCACTAGGCCCTGGGTCATCAAGGGCCATCTTAGAATTGGCCTGATCTGTTTGTGGGGGGCAGCAAAGACTCCTCTGGTTTGTAAAAAATTCTGGATCCAGAATTGCTCTGAGCTATCCCCTCATCTTTTTTGCCACTTCTTGATTGCTGTGGCCAACACTGCCCTGCTCTTGACATTTCTCAAACCCAGGGATTCTGATCTGGGACAGGGTGGAGCGGTGCTCCTCAGGGGTGTGTCTCCCGCATGGCCAAGCACCACCCACTCATGCAAATCACCGATTGTCTGATAACCTTTAAGTGTGGTTTCGGTGAGAGGGAGGCCAGGCCAGGGTTGAGCTCTCTGCTTGCCATTTGTATTTAAGATTTACTGTGAAAAATTGACAGGGAGGGAGAGACACATTTTCTATCCACTGGCTTACTCCCCAGGGGGTCCATAATGGCCAACGTTGGGCCAGGCAGAAACCAAGAATCAGGGAGCTTCATCCGGGTCTCCCAGGTGGGTGACAGGAACTCAAAGACTCGAGTCATCTTCTGCTGCTTTCCCAGGCCATGAGCAGAAAGTTTGATCAGAAGCACAGCAGCTGGCACTCAAACCAGTGCCCGTTTGGGATGCTGGTGTCACCACAAGGCCACCTTCCCCCCACACCTTGCAATTTCCCCATATCATTGAGACCATTTCTCCCTCAAAAAAGAGATGCCAGGACAGCACGAGGGTCCAGTGAGGTAACTGTACACTGTGCCAGTTAAGTGCTGCAACTTACAACCCTCTCCCTGACAAGGGTGCAAATATGCCCTAAGCCATCAAGACGGTGCTCTGTGGAGTCCTAGGAGCACCTTTCTGGACACCCAGGGTGCTCCATTGCATGTGTAGCTGGAGGTGATGCCGATCACTGCTCTTATTCTATGTGCTTGGAGCCCACAGGCACGCCCAGCGGCCCAGGCAGAGCAAGGGCTTGTCTGGCTCCACGCCCTGCACAAGGAGGTCCCAGGACACACCCACCACCCCCCACTGCCCGCTGCTGTCTGATCCTTGAGATCCTGCACCCTGCCGATGGTTCCCTCCTAGGAAGACACACACTCATCTAAAGTCCTAGACCCAAAGAACACTCAGGGCCCCAGGAAGGGGAATTGAGAGCGCCATCTTCAGTGGGCAGTGCACAAATGCAAACAGCATCAATCCTATGGGTGCTGAATCCACCCACTTGCCTCCCTTAGCTGTTGAACATGGAGGGCCATCCTGGGTAGACAATAGCTTGGAGGTGCGTGCCATGAGGGATGTTAACGGGAAAATTGGTAATTTCTGGATATAAACAGTGTCTCAGATAAAATAACTATATCAGCATGCAAATCCTGGCCATTCTTGCGCTCTCTGTGCGGTCACACCTCTGTCCCTTGGTCACGCACACTGAGGTGTTTTGGGGAAAAAGGGACACAACATCTTGGCTTCCTTCAGTGGTTCAGGGTGGACCTGCCTCTATCTAGATGGGAGGAGCCAGAAATCAAATACAACACAGGGCAGTGAACCTGTGGGCGGGTTCAGGTTTGCCTGCACGTTGGAGTTAGTGAAAAATAAAAAAAATTGGGTGCTTAATGCCACTGTGTTGAACACTTTGAAATAATTACAATGCGGGGTGGGGGAAGAGCAGCATTGTGGTATAGTAGGTAAAGCTGCTGCCTGTGATGCTGGCATCCCATGTGGGCACCAGTTTGTGTCCCAGCTACTGAACTTCCCATCCAGCTCCTTGCTTATGGCCTGGGAAAGCACTGGAGGATGGCTCAAGTCCTCAGGCCCCTGTACCCACATGGGAGACACAGAGACCACTGCCCAAGTTCACTTCCTCCTTAGCCCCTGCTCTGTTTCCCACTGGCCCCATGCACAAGATTCATCCAGTAGGTCCTCGCCAGATAACTTACTATGTTCATTCAACACACCCTCCCCAGTGTGTCCCACAAGGTAACCCATGAGGGAAGCAGGTGCTAATGCTTTCCTAGTAATGCTTAAGAAACAAGCTATTGGTTTTCTTCTGGAAATGAGGAAACTGGGGTACACTGCTCAAAGTCACACAGCTAACAAGCGACAGGTCCAATGCTGAGGCCTCAGAGCCTGTCCTCATGCCTTCCCTACCTTTGTCCTCACATTCTGCCTGCCGCACGGCCTGTGGCCACATACAGAAGGCTGTGGTCTGCTGCTCAGCCCTGCCTACTGGAGTGTCAGTAACAGCCAATGGTTTGCACGTGACAGCCCAGATTGGACAATGCCAGAAATGTCTGTTGAGTGAATACATTCCTGGGGTGAGTGAATGAATGAGTGGCAAGAAAGAATTCAGGATGGAGGAGGTGACCCAGATGGCACTGAGGACCACCCCTCAGTGCCCAGGCTGTTGGGACAGCAGCAGGCTAACTCCGGGCAGACAGAGGGAGAAGTGGATGAAGGAAGGGAGCCGGGAGGGCGAGTTCTCAGAGCTGCTTTACCAGGAACCACCATCACGCCAGCCAGGCAGGAAGGTCACGGCCAACCTCAGGCCAGGACTCTGACAGCTACAGTCCCTCGGGGAGCTGGCTGTGTCCTGCCCTTTACATGGCCCCACCCCAGGCACTTATTCCCTGGGAAAATGTCGACCTTGTGCACCAGGGTGCTGCCTGCAGGGGTTGTGGCCCTTTGAGCGTGGTGGCTACAAGGAGATGGGGCGGGCAGAACAGAGAAGCAGAGAACGTGCAAATGCCCATCTGAGTATATACCCTGCTGAGCCAGCTCCCCGGAGCAGGGTGGAGAGGGAGGAGCACAGGTTGGGCAGATGCCATGGCCTCAGCCACAGCCATGGCCACTCCCCGCCTTGCTGCCACAGACAAGCTTGTTCCATGCCTGGGGCACAGTCCAGCCCCGGACCAACCTTTCCTTGTTCCCACAGCAGACAACACCCCTGAAGTGAGAGCCATCACTGGGCGCAGGGGAGGCAGGCACTGAAAAGCACCTCTGAGCCCAGCAGGGCCTGGCACACAAGTGCAAGGTCTTCCCGGGCAGTGATGAGGGAGTGGGGCTTGGGGGAGCATGGGCACTGCTGTAACAATGTTGACCTTTTTTTTCTTCCTTATTCTTATCTCTCTTGGTACTTAACAATGCCACTTCTGTTCCTTCGTAATTAGAAAGCAACACCCCATGCAACAATAATAATTGCTTTTTGAGTATTCACTCCCTGCGTTTCACTCCCTGCCGGAGGGTGATGCAGAGATCCCCTTTGATGTCTGGGGTGGGGGGAAGCAGGTTGCGGGGAGTGGCTCACCTCACAAGTTCAGGAGGGCACGGCTCGCCCCACAGCCAGGTCCTGCCCATCCGCTGGCCTGCTCATGCCTGGGACACTCATATCCTCATGCCTGGGATTCCTCAAGACCCAGCCAAGCCCCAAGGGTGGGACGGCAGGGGCCGGGCCAGTGGGCAACGCTTGGATGGCCTTGGGCACCGGCCAACTCTGCGTCTGAGCATCGTGGAATGCAAACTTCCTTGCCTGACTCCTCCTGCATAGGATTGGGGTGGGGAAATTTGAAGCTGCAGGAAGTGACCCTGAACCAGAGGTGGAGTCAGGCATGGCTGGGGGACAGGAGATTAAGACCCTCAACCCAGGGAGGAAGCCACAGGAACCTCCTCCAGGCAGCCAATGTACCCCGCTGGGGCAAAGTCAGCTGTCCTAGCCTTCAGGGCAGTGAGGTGCTGGCCAGGGGGAGGACTGAGGGACCAGAGGGGCCATGCCTCTGACACTGCAGATTCCTGTGCATGCCCACCCAGGAGCTTTTCCCAAGTTGGGAACCTGCATGCATTTTCTTGTCTTTTTTTTTTTTAACTTGTTAATTTTGCATTTGCAAAGTGGAAGGGCACAGAGAGACACAGATACAAACAGATCTGCTGTTTCACTCCCCCAAATGCCTACAACAGCCAGGGTTGGGCCAGGCCACAAGCCAGGAGCCAGGAACTCCACCAGGGTCTCCCCTATGAGTACAGGGAGCCAGGTGCTTGAACCCATCACTAATGGCCTCCCAGGACAATAAGCATTTTCTAAAGGAGCTGGGCTGCTACCCCAACCTGGTCCCTGGGCTCTGCCACAGTTCAGATCCCTCCTGGGAGAATTCAGAGGGGCAGGGCCCTTTGCTGCTGCTAGCTGTCCCAGGACTGCCCTTAGGGCTTGTTGCTGACTGTGCCAGCCACCATCCACTGGCCATCAAGCACCTCTGGCTCTGCCACCAGCGCAGGTGTCAGCAGGAGGAAGAGGATGTGTGCCCTGGGAGCCCAGGCCCTTCTCCTCTGGACTCCAGAATTCCCTGCTTAAATGACCCTGAGCCCACTTCTGGGCCAGCCTGTCCGGCCAGTCCTCCCGAAGGCAGGCTGAGCTGGGCAAGTTCATCCCTGGTCCACGGGGTGGCCAAAGTGCAGGCAAGGATGGGAGTGTGTAGATGGGGCTCCAGAAGCTCATGCTGGGGCCTCCCCCATTGGTACTTGAGGAGGGGGTGGGTTCTGGCAGGGATGTCTGCTCTCGTTGTAGCCTCTGATGCCCCTTCTAGACAAGCATCACCCATGTTGAATCCATCAGAAGCCAGTAATGCTCACCATGCCTGGCTTACGCTAAAGGGCTCAAATCCCACCCCTCCCCCCAAAGGGCCTTGCTTTCAGAGGTGCAGGTGGGTAGGGTGGGTAGGAGGCGTGAGCTGGCTGCAGCTGCTTCTCCACGGCAGCAGGGGGATGGAGGGAGGGAGGGGTCCAGGAGCCGGCAGGGCCAGGCCTGTCTGACTCAGAGGGTGCGGTGATTCAGGGAGCTCTCGCCGCCCGGGGCACCCCCAGGGACCTGTCTGGCCAGTTTCCCCATATTTGCCACATGGGCATTTCATCTGTAATCTCTCCCGTACTTTACCATGGGCATGGTTTGCTTCACCCTGAGGAGGGCAAGGAAAGCACAATCTTCCCAGTCTCACCTTGGGCTCTGTACCCAGGCTCGCCTTGGAAAGAGGGAAGAGAACCCACCAAATATGGACGCTGAGCCCGAGCGGCGACCCCTGTGTCCTCAGGAACCCGCAGAGAGTGGGCATTCCTCCACTCCACTTCCATGAAGGAGTTACTTTAGCACAGAGAGGCACGGCTGGGGATACCTCAAGGACAGGTGTGCTCCCTGCTGATATGTGAGGAGTCAGAGGTGCTGAGGAGAAAGACCTAGTCCCCAGCTACCCTGCAGCCCAGTGGCACAGCTGGGACTGGCACCAGCTGTAGTGCCAGTCACTGGGGGGCATCCTGAGATATTTTCAGAGCTGCTGGTTAGCTGGCTGGGGGATCCCAAAGGAAGCATTTGGGAGGGAGAGCAGAAGCCACCTGTCCTTGCCTGCCCCACTTCAACTTGGCCCCCTTCTTTTGCACCCTGGTACGTAGCAGGCCACTAGAGGCATCAGCAGCAAGGGAACAGGCAAGAGATGGCCCATGCCCAGGCAGCTCAAAGGTCCTTGGCTGCTCATCAGCTGGCTTCCCAGGCCCTGCTGCCAGGAACTTCCCCTGCTCCATGGCAGCCTGGTCTGGGAGGTGCCCACTGGATGTGGGATGGGAGGACTGGGAGGGATGGAGGCCCAGAACAGCTGGGATGGTGTTAGGCAGGGTTCTTCTACAGGCCCGGCTCCTGGACCACCCTGACTTGTAGGGGCTGAGGGCCCAGGGATATGAGTGTGTGTGTGTGTGACAGAGAGAGAGAGAGAGGGAGGGGGAGAGAGAGAGGAAGAGGGAGAGGGAGAAGAGGTGAACTTGCCTGCTTCTCTCCTACTCTCCCAAGCTCCTCTGCCTGCTGGAAAAAAGCAAAGGCCTTGGCCCTGAGCCTAACAGACAGGGCAGAAGCAAGTAGCTGGTGGTGAAGCAGGCTGGAAAGGCCGTCATTTGTGATCTGAATCCCTAGCCTAGAAGTGTCCTCGGCACACAGTGTCCCAGGCCAACAGTTCCTAACCTAGTGGGACATTGAAGCGGCTCTCAAGAGTCCTCTGCCAAAATGGCCAGTAGGTCTATGTGCATGCGGCTCATTAGCTAGTGGGGCCTCAGATCCAAGAGGCACAAGACCAGAGAAATGGGAGTGGATGCTGGCTCTGGGAGGGCAAGTCCAAAGCTTCTAGGCAGTAGCTGTAGGATGGCCTGCAGAGAACTTAGGCCCCAGAGCTGCCATGAGGGGTTCAAATCCCAGCTCACCCTTGACTGGCCTTCTCTGTGCCAAATACTTCAGCTGAAATCTGGGGACGAGTGACAGCCCCTTGTTCATGCAGTATCCCTGCTAACACTCAGACATTGAGCATGGCACCTGCTCAGTGCACCTTAGCCACCATCACGTGGCGTGACGGTGCCGGGGTCCGTGTGATGGATGTGGAAGACAGGAAGGAGTGAGGAGCATTGCTTCCATTGCAGGCAGGGCCGCGAAGGAACCCCCCGCTGAGCAGGGCTATGGTGGGATGTTGCTTTGATCACCTGAATGCAACCCTCTTTCCATTGCCGGACACCGGACTTCCCCACTGCGTTTTCAGTAACCTACCTAGGCATTGTCTGCCCCTGCGGGGTTAACGTGTAGTATCTATGTGAGCTTGAAAGTTGATGTTGCTGATATTCGCTTTTAGCAAAAAGGTTTTTACCTATTGCTGTCACAGCTGCCTTCATTGGCAATATACTGATCAGGGGTGTTAACTCCCCTTTTGATCCTATGCTAATCAGAGGCATAGCAGAAACCTGTTCTTAGGATTTTCCTCCTATTGACTATATGCTAATCAAGGGTGTTCTGTCCCCAGGTGATGGGAACCTGTGTTCAGGGCTTTTCCTCTCCCATTGATCTTATGCTAATCAAGGGTGCTAACTCTCTAGAGGTAGAGGAAATCCATTCTTTCCCTCTTTGATCTTTGGGTCCTGCCTCCGGAGCTTGCCTTAAGTGAGACAAACGGCAGAATTATCTTTAGTAACACCCATTTAATCATGACGTAAAAAGTCCGAGCTAGAGTTTAACTGATTCTGTATAAATAAAGCGGACGGCTTTATTGCTGTGTCCACTATCATCATGGAATCCTAGTGGTCCGTCTCTTTCTTTCTCTTCGCGCCTCATCCACGCACACTTCACGAGTTCCGAACCCCAGGCCGGAGCTGGACTCCGGCATGACGGGACCCAGTGGCAGCCAGAGTCCCCTTCCCAGGAGCCACTGTGCCTCTGCAGCACAAGGATCTGATTTTGTTAGTTCCCACAGTCGTCATTCTCTTGTCCCTCCCAGTGAGGCATCCTGAGTTTGTGAGGACAGAAGCCCCCATCTCTGGGCATGACCAGCTCTGAGGTTTGCCCAGAAAGACTGCTTCAGGTCTGTGCAGATGGCCAAGCCTGTGCCAGTGGCGTGAGTCATGTTCTGCCCAGACCTGATGGAAGCCAGGGACCCAGAGGCAGGGAAGCCAGAAATGTTGGAGGAGCACACAGTGGGAACTGGGGAAGAAGATACAACACAGTGGTCAGGCAGTGGCGCTTCAGCTGGGCCTGCATCTGCTGGTTCCTGGGGTGGTCCAGGTGTGGAGGAAGGGCTGGGAGGAAAGGAGCCACGCAAGAGATGATGGCCATTTCCACTGCAACTAGGAACAAATGTGTCAGCTCTGGGCCTGCACCGCGTGGTTCTGAGGATGCGGCCTGGGGGCGGGTGAAGGGAGAGCACCTCAGGATTATTTCATCTGCATTTATGGGTGCAAGCTCCCCATCACTGGAGCTTCTGGCAACCACGTGAGAGACTGGCCTGTTCGCTATTTGCCTGTCAGTGTCATATTTCTTGTATCTGCCTATTACAGTCATGACTTCCTTTTCTAACCACAACAGAAATTATTTCAAGTGCAAGTCCCAGAGGTCTGCCTGCTCAGCCCTCCACCTGAAGGCCATGGGGACACAGTGGGAATGTCAGGCTTTCTCTGTACCGTCTAGGATCTTGGGCTCCACTCCACAAGGACGGACCAACAAGGAAAAAAACAAAAACTGGTGATGGACAGAGGCATGTGGTTGTGCCAAGCAGTTCCAGGCAGGACATGTGGGCAACTCAGGACCATGCAGCTCCACTGAGAGCTCAGCCCAGGGCAGGAACATTAGCCTTGGCGGTATAAACCCCAACAACAGTGTTGTTCTGGCCAGGACCCAGGTCCGGCAACTGGGAGTGAACCTGCAATCTAGGAGCCTGGCGGTTTAGACAGTCGGTGGCTGATGGTGAATGCTGGCCACAGGTGGTCACCAGACTTGCAATGAGAGGTGGGATACGCTGCAGCAAGCATTCAACTGAGTGGTCAGGACCCTTCCTGGGAAACCCACTCCCCTTCTTAGAGCACCTGGGTTAGGGTCCCAGCTCTGCTTCCAGTGTCAGCTGCCTGTGGATCCAAATTCTGGGAGACAGCAGGTGACAGCCCAAGTACTTGAGTCCCTGCCACCCACATTGAGACCCTGGAAGAGTTGTAGGCCAACCCTGGCTGTTGCAGACATTTGGGAAGTGAACCAGGAGGGAACATTCTCTCTCTTTCTCTGGCTTTCAAAAAAAAAATAAGAAAACCAAACAAAGTAAGTGAAATGTGTTATAAAGATTGAAGACTTAGCACGAAGGAAATATATAATATCTCACTAGTATTTTTATACTGATCACATGTTGCAATAATAAACTTTTTGAGTATAACAAGTTGAGTAAAATCCTGGTGGCTCAGTGGTCACCTGCAGTGGGTAGGGAGCGCCTGGACAGCAGCACCTTGGGCTCAGTGACACCTGTGGGGTACAGCCATCACTGAGCTGGGAGTCCCCACCCCACCACACCGTAACCTCTCCTTGGCTTTCGGCCTCAGAGGAGCTGCACCCCTCCCTGCTGCTCGCCCCCAATCCTAACCTTGGCCATGCCTCCTCCTGGGTTGGAAGAAGAGAAGGAAACAGGCTCAGGTCTCAGGTGGCCAAGGCAGCGGGGAGCCACTGCTTCCTCTGGCTGGTGGGCTGACCCTGCCCAGAGCCGACCTTAGGACACCCCCGCCCCCACAGGAGGGGTCCGCCCATACTCACCAGAGGGAGGAAGGTCAGCAGGGGCCTCACTCGGGGCCGAGCTTTCAGCGTGGCTGTCCCCGACTCACTCACGGTGTCGAACCGGTGGTCCCCATAGTAGATCCCATCTGTAGGACACAGAGAGAGCCAGTGAGCAAGATCAGGCAGCAGAGGCCCCATGAGGACAGACAAGAGCTGCTGCCTGCCTAGACTGCTCTGCCCAGCACCCTTGGGTCCCAGGGTGGGGCAGGTGCAAAAGGCGGCCACAGAGGCAGAGGCTCCCAAATCTCCTCTGGTCTTCCTGGGATCATTCCCCTCCCCACCCCTCTCAGCCAACAGGTCCCGAGTCGCCTCTCCCACAGCAACCTCACAACTTCTGACTCCTTTCAGGGACCCTGGGCTTAACCAAGGCCCCACCCAAAGCTTATCTCTGGGAGCACTAGGACAACAAGCCGGTTTTTCTCTCAAGTGTTTGAGTTTCTAATCTGGAACAAGCCGGGCAGATGAGGACAACTGTGCTTCCCCTTCTGATTCCTTTCATTCAAGAGTTCCCTGGGTCCCAGACCACTGATGGCATGCACATGGCATTCATGAATCCTGTGGACAGCACATTAGTATGACCTCTCTGTGCCTCACTTTCCCATCTGTACAATTGGAGTGTGGCCAGCACATAGCATGCTCAACACACAGTGTCCCTTCCCCCTACCTAAGGAGGATGATACTGAAGTGATCTGGCTAGGGTGCTTGGGCCTGTGTCTACTGCAGCAGGAGAGCTGAGGGAAGGCCCCTTCTCCCCCATGGCCTTTGACACTCATGGCTCACACTCATGGCTCACTCGGAACAGAGCAGGAGGGCTCAGGCCCACTCAGTAGGCTGTGCGAGATCTTCCCCTGCTCTGTAGCCAGACAGGAAGCCAAAGAAAAATCAAAATCTTGAAGAACCAGAATCCGAGTCCCTGGAACCTGGAACTGGCCGGGAGCACTCTTCCCCCTTGCAAGGGAATGGAGGAGGAAATTGCAAGAAAGCCACATTTATTTTATGATTCGGTCCAAAAAACTCTGGCTTGTGGGCTTGGCGGCGTGGCCTAGTGGCTAAGGTCCTTGCCTTGATCCCATATGGCCGCTGGTTCTAATCCCGGCAGCTCCACTTCCTCTCTGTCTCTCCTCCTCTCAGTATATCTGACTTTGTAATAAAAATTAAAAAAACAAAACAAAACAAAAAAAACTCTGGCTTGTCAGTGAGATCCTGGGAGCAGACTCCACCCACCCCAGGTTCCTACACAACCTCCCTCGTGGCCATGGAGCAAAGGGGGCCCTGACAGGGAGGCTCCTGTCCCAAAGCCGGAGGTGGGATCTCCAGCTGGGCATTCAAGACTCTTCCCCCTTTCACAGGGCACCCAGGGCGGGGGCCAGCCCGCAGCTCAGCCAGGCCCTTGCTCAGTCCGGGCAAACACGATTCCCCAGTCAGCCTTGCCAGGCTCCATGCCCAAGGCTGCTCACCCAGATTGGCTTGGGCCCGTAGTGGGGCGCAACAAGCGTGCAGACGCAGCCAATCAGAAGCAACCAGAGAGAACACACACAGCTGCCACCCAGAGAGCCACGAGGTTCCCTTCGTGCGGCCTCCAGAATCCCTTTCCTGGGCAATGCGGTGCACATCTACATAGGGTTGGGGTGGGATTCCAGCCACACTCCCTCCAGGCACTCTCAGATGATCTTGTTTAACCTTGACAGTTGTCAAGGGGGCACAAGAATGTCCTCTCTATGGCCGAGTACAGCTATGATGACTGGGACAAAAGTGTTTGGGAAATGCATACCTAAGCCATGCCACAAAGCTGGTACCTACAGCAGTGAGAGGTCAAACACCCTGCTCAGCATTGTTCTAATCATCTTCCACACCATCAGTTCATCTGATGCTCAAAACAGCCCAGGCCAATTGGCACAATGGTTACCCTCATCTTAACAGATGGGAAAGTGGAGGCACAAGAAGTCAGAGAACTTGCCCGAAGCCTCATGGGCAGGGCTGAAGCCAGGGAATTGGGGTCCTGCCACTTACACAACTTGGATAGGGGCAAACAGGCAGGGGTACAGTCCTTGGCTTTGGCCAAGGAGAGGAGTAGCTGCTGGCTCCCAGCCAAGCAGGGGTCAAGGCCGTGACACTCCACAGGCATGCTTCTTGCGGCCTCCCAGGCTCCATGACTCAGCCTGACTCTGAGGCATGGCTGTTTGGGTCGGCTGTGGCTGTTAAAAGCAGGGGAAGCCTCTCAAAAAGATGTGATTCTCTATCACACAGCAAGGGTGTGGCTGTGGTCGACCAGAAGGCCAGGTTGCTCCCAGTACACCCTCCTCACCAGGCTCCTCTAACACACTTCAATCTGACTTCTTGGAACCAGGAGGTGGCCAGAAGCAGAGGGCCCATGGGAGGTGGACAGCAGGTCGGGGGGGCGGGGGGGGAGAGATAAGCAAGTGAAACAGAGAAGGTGTGGCTAGAATCTCCCCCAACCTTTCACAGTCCCTCCTACCTGGCCCAGATTCTTTGTGGTCAAGAACAGCTATTAGGTGAGGCATGCGTGGCCAGCACTAGGGACTGGATTCCTTCAAGGGTTCAAGGTCAGGACTAGGACTCTCCCAGCCTCAAGATCAAAGAGCAAAATCAAAGGGAAAGATAACAGAGTCCAATCTTGGGGAGTTTTCCCATGGCTCTGCTAGTCTCAACAAGGCCAGGGAGGTTAGTTAGCATGGATCATCTTCCCAAGTAACAGCTGAGGAGCTGGCCAGGAAGGTCCCAGCATGTCCTTGCCCTACCGAAGGCAGGAGGGGAAGGGCTGGCTGGATGGCTTGTGCTTGGGGACATATGCGACTGTGCAGGAGAAAGGGCCCTCACCCCAGCAACTTGCCCACCCTGAGTCTCACCAACTCTGTGTCTGCATTTATGCATGCCAAGGACCAAGATCAGAAGGGGCAGTAATGGAACATTCCAGAATGATTCAGAAGACTGGAGACACGTCCAGAGGAAAGCAGCACCTTCGAGAGAACCCAGGGACAGTCCCAGGAACCAGGAAGCAATGTGAGGTGCCAGGAACACTGTCCAAGCAGAGCCCAACCCCACATAACCCACTGCTGGCAAGACACACATGAAAGACTGTTTAATCAACTCCCCTACAAAGAATGCAACAAGGCAGGCACTCGGGACTTCTGCATCTGGATCAAAGCTGCTCTGTGTCCCAACTGTTTCCCATCCAGTTGCCTGTTCAGGCATATCCTTGAAGGTCGCAAGTGATGGCTGAGGTACTTGGGTCCCAGCCCCTCACACAGGAGACCCAGATGAAGCTACTGACTCCTGTCTCCTGCCTCCTGTCTGGCTAAGCCTCTGCCTGCAGCCAGCATCCCATATGGGCACTAGTTCTAGTCCCCGCTGCTCCACTTCTGAGCCAGGTCCCTGTTTATGGTCAGAGAAAGCAGTGAAGGGTGGCTCAAGTCTTTGGGGCCCCTGCACCGCATGGGAGACCCAGAGGAAGCTCTTGGATCCTGGCTTTAGATCAGCTCAGCTCTGGCCATTGCTCTGGAGAGAACCTGCAGATGGAAGATCTCCTCCCCTTTCCCCAGTCTCTCCCTCTCTCTCTCTCTCTCTCTCTTATAACTCTGTCTTTCAAATAAAAATATATTTTTTAAAAATGCCATTTAATCTACAAACACCTGTTTCCAAGAGAATTCATGGTGCCCAGCATGAGGGCTGCACTGCAAATTCCAACCAACCTGGTGCAGGCAGCACCTGTCCCTCCTTCCACTTCTGTCTTGGAAGAACCTGTCCCTGCTGTGCCTGAGAAGTAGCTGGGCTGCAGCAGAGGCTGCCTGGGGCCAGAAGGAGGCGGTGGTCAGAGACACCCTTCCTTGGCCCACCTCCTCATTCAGGATGCTGTGGGGTCAAGGCTGAGTTCGGGTTCCAGTCCTTGCTTTATCGCCTCCCTGTGGGACCCTGGGAACACCACTATGTCAGTGAGGCTGTTCCCTCCTCTGCCAGTGTGGACAGTGGTCCCTCCTGGGTGGGCTGGTACAGACTTGCACAGTGCCTGGAAGGTAATCAGGAAGACCATCATCTTCATCATCATAATTGTTTTATCTCTCTGTCTCATCTTACCTTCTTTCCCCATATTTTTAAAATTTATTATTATGTGAAAGGAAGAATTACAGAGACCTTCCATCTGCTGGTGTACTCCTCATATGGCTGTAATGGCCGGGGCTGGGCCAGAGCCAGGAGTTTCCTCCAGGTCTCCCAAGTGAGTAGCAAAAACCCAAGTACTCAGGCCAATCTTCTGCTTTCAAAGGCGCATCAGCAGGGAGCTGGATCAGAAGTGGAGCAGTCTAGACTTGAACTGGCACCCACGTGGGATGCCACTGTTGCAGGTGGCTGCTTAACCCTCTACACCACAATGCCTGCCCTCTCTGGCCTTCATCCACAGAGTTTACACTTTGAGTCAGTGTGTGTTATTTGCAAATTACGATGAACACCTGTACCCAAGGAGGACAGCCACCAAGAGAGGCAGGTCATCCTTGGCTCTCCTGATCAGGAGAGTTCCTGGCACATGGGGCTGGCCCCAACTGCGCAGTCGATACAGATGAGAGCCTGAGGCCCACAGCAGGAGGGGACAGACCAAAAATCTCAAGCAGGGAAGAGGCTGGGCTCCAGACCTACAGAGCAGGCTCAAGGCCCCTCCTCACGGCACATGGCATGAGCTTTGGGCACGCATCTGTCAAATGGGGGAGGCTCGGCAGAAGCTGGCGGCTGGTGCCCACTGCCGCCACCTCTCCCTCTCACCTTTCTCCCCAGGAGAAGGCGCCTCAGCAAGCCTTCTGCAGACCTCTTTATCCAGAGCCGAGGGCTGGAGGCCCGCCCAGGGCTCCACCTTCCCTCCCTTGGCCCCACAGCTGCCCAGTGCTCCCAGGGAGATGGAGATCTGACAGTCACTTATGCATTTTCCCCAGCTCCTACCCAGGTCCCAGCCAGAGACCATGATTCATTAAGTCTTCTTACCACTGAAACATCTACTAGCTCTTAGGCACGGATCGTGCACCAGGCACTGTCCCAGCTTTTGCAACCCTGTTTTGGGGAGTGCTACTCTTCCTCCTGATTCACAGAGAAGGAACCAGAAGCTAAGAGAGGCTGGGTTCTGTGTCCACAGTCCCGTAGCAGGTGAACAAAAAGGGGCCAGGCCTGTGGTCTGAACTGGCATAGCAGAGAGAGGGGTCCCCCCACCTCTCTCCCCTCTGTCTCCTGCTTTTGCAGAGACTTGCTGAGACCTGGAGTCACAGCTGGCTTCCAGCCCAAATCCCCCAGGTAACACCTGTCACTCTGAGGTGGGCAGGAAGGTTGCAGGTGTGGGAAGAGAGCTGCAGTGATGGGGTAGGGACCCCCAAGTGGCCAAGGACACCTTGATGGCCTCAGGAGCACTAGTGACAGGTCTGGTCAGATTGCAGGGGTTTGGGAGAGGGGCAGGGACCTTAGCCTCGGGGAGCTCCTTGCCTTCACACAGAGTCAACCCAGGACCCTGAAACAGACCTCACTGTGGACACACAATGGGGTGCTCTACGAGGAGGGGCGCCGCAGTTTTTCCTGGAAGCAGCTGGGTGGCCCCCCAGGAGTGGAACCAGCAAATGATGTTAATGAGGCCCTTGCTTGCTAATTAGCAGTTCCACATGACAGAAACCTGAAAAGGCCAGTCTGTTCCAGCAAGCCCCAGCAAGCCTGACCAGAGCTTTGACCAAGGGCAGAAGGGACGCTGGAAATGCTTAAGGCTGGGCTGGGGCGTGGGGAGCCAAGGTGGAGGGTCGGGGCAGGGGTGAGTAGGGGGGATCCTGGGTGTGGGAGCAGCTCCAAGGACTCCCCTCAAGGGGGAGGCTCTACTTCCTGGCTGAGACTTGCCATTCAAAGTGCACAGACCAGCATAACACTTTCACTTAGAGGTCCCCCCCACACTCAAAGCCCAATCCCAACAAGATTCCAGCGGCTCTGCTTCGCAATGACTTTGAAGCATGAACTTTCAGAGAATTCCCTCCAAGCGGGCCTCCTCCATGGAGACACCACGAGCAGTTTTTAGCACAAAGCCCAGTTCACTAACCAGTCTCCCATCATTGCGATTATACACTATCCCATGTTACTTTACTGGCAGTGTGCCAAAAGGCACACCTGTAGTTGATTTGCAGGGGTCCCAGGGAGGGCCTGGCTTTCTGGAATTGAACTTCAGCAACCGGAGGCGCTTATGTAATGGGCAGTGGTAAGGGTGTGGAAGTGTGTACCAAGTGGCGGCAAACCACAGTGCACCTCCGGGGACAGGAGTCAACAAAAGTCTCCTTCACACACCTGCCCAGCACAGGTCAGCTTGCAGCAGGCTGGTGCCAGCCTGGCCCTGCTCGGAATTAGGTGCATGGCCTGGGCCTCCGAGGCCTCTCACCCCTCTCTGCCTGGCCTGAGAGAAGTCAGGGTCAGGGGACCCCAGCAGCAGGTAGGCACCCCAGGGGAGAACTGGGCTGGGCCATAGCTCCCCAGCTGTAGGCCCTGCCAGGTGTCCTTAGGAGAAAGAGCTCGGCTCCAAGTAGAGAAGGAAATTCCAGGAGCTTCACATCTTCTGGAACAAAAGACAGCCAACCCCCCCTGCCCCTCCAGAGCCTGGGCCCCTGAGAAACTGCATTTGAAGGGGTGGTGGTGACCAGGGTGCTTTACATTTAAAGGACCAGGGCCGTCCTGCTCTTGGAGTAGGGGGCAGGTGAGAAGCCACTCCATTCCCACAAGAGGCTAGGGAGGCGGTCTGGATGCAGCCAGACCCTTTATCCAGGGATTTACAAAGCTCCACCCCTGTTACTTCTGGGGTGGGGTCTTCTGAAATTCCCAGCTGGGCTGGGAGGGCAGCGGGGCTAATTAGGATTGCAGGAGGCCTCCTTGAAGACCTGCAATACCTGGACGAGCTTTCCAGAAAACCGAACCGTTACCTCTGTCATCTGACCACAAACACAGCTGGAGCCACAGAGCAAGAGGCTCCTTCTCACACACCCCCTAGGCTGACAGTCCCCCAGTCCCCTTAAGCCATCCCCCAGGGCCAGATCCCTTCCAAGAGCCCTCTGGAATGCTCATCCTAGCTCCTTGCAAACTTTGAGATGGCCTCCCCTGCCTCTGCTCTGCAGCGCTGTGGGGAAGAGGAGGAACAGGTAGGGACAGGAAGTGCTGGGTGCTGGGACTGACTCGATGACCGTGAATCACAGCAGGCTTGACAAGCCAGACAGTGAGGAGTCCGGGCCTCTGGGGGCTGTCAGGGCAGCTGGGCCAGCCAAACAGAGACGCAGCTACCAACACCAGGCTGGCACAGCTGGCTATGTTCTAAGGTGATTTCACTGACCCAAACAAGCCACGAGTCAGATATGTGCCAAGGCCACAGTTTGTCCATCTTGGCTTTATACCATTTATATATTCATTTAGAAGGCAGAGTGACAGGAAGGTATCTTTCATCTAGTGATTCACTCCCCAAATGGCCACAACTGTCCAGGCCTGGGCACTGTCCAAAGCTAGGAGCCAGGAGCTTCCTCCAGGTCTCCCACATGGGTGCAAGGCCCAAGCATTTGGACCTTCCTCTGTTGTTTTCCCAGAAGTATTAGCAGGGAGATGGACCGAACATAGAGTAGCTGGGACTTAAGTGGGATGCTATCTTTTTAGGGGTAGTTTACTCTGCTGTGCCACATCCTAGAGAATTCTTTTTAAATGCTCCCCAAAGGTATACCATGTTAGACCCTCCTCCACCAGGCAGTCAAACACCACCCCTATTGAGTGGCTGAGCCCACCTTGCTGAATGAGGAGGGACCAGAAGGTAGGTCTGACTGACATCCCCACCCTTTCCCAGAATCCCCAGGTTCAGCATGGGCTCGGCCTCCTCCATGCCCACTGGCACCAAGGAGCCATCCTCCTGCATGCACGCTGGTTTCCACCCCTCCCAGTGCAGGCAAGGCCAGGCTGAGTCATCAGGAGACCCAGCCCTGCCCTGGGGGCCAGGAGGGGCTGTCCTTCGGGCTCCAATCCTGCCCAGGCTGGCGAAGGCAGCAGCCGCCTGAGATGCCCAGACGCCAAGTCCACCTTCTCTCACCAGAGAAGCCAGACCGTCGCAGCCTGCATAGTCGGGAAGCTCCTAGAGGCATGTTGCCAGGAAGAACACCCCTTGGAGGAGCACATGTGTGTGCAGGGAGATGGACAGGATGATATTCCCAAGGCAGACACCCCTCACATCAACTTCTTCCCCAGCTGCCTTCGGCCACAGAGTTGATTCACAGGCTGCTCTCTGCCTGCCTCCCGCGGATGGGCTCTATCTTGCCTGGGAGACTGCGGAATAATGAAAGTTTAAACCCAGACTGCAAGGTCCGGCATGATGGCTCAATTGGCTAATCCTCCTTCTTCAAGCACCAGGAACCCATAAGGGGACTGATTTGTATCCCGGCACCTCCACTTCTCATCCAACTCCCTCCTTGTGGCCTGGGAAAGCAGTAGAGGACGGCCCAAAGCCTTGGGACCCCCGCACCCATGTAGGAGACCGGAAGAGGCTCCTGGCTCCAAATGGCTCAACTCTGACCACTGCAGCCTTTTGAGGAGTGAGCCAGCAGATGTAAGATCTTTCTTTTCTCTAATTCTGCCTTTCCAATAAAAATGAAAATAAATCTTAAAAAAAAAAAATAAACAAACTAAGATTGCAGTGACTGCTGAGGGGCCGCAGCTATGCCGTAACAGGTTAAGTGCCACCATCTGCAATGCCCAGTGGGATGTTGGTTCAAGTCCTGGCTGTTCCACTTGTTTTTTGTTCCTTTGTTTTGTTTTGTTTTTTTAGATTATTTTTATTAGAAAGTCAGGTATACAGAGAAGAGAGACAGAGAGGAAGATCTTCCATCCGTTGATTCATTCCCCAAGCGGCCACAACGGCTGGAGCTGAACTGACCCGAAGCCAGGAGCCTCTTTCTGGTCTCCCACGCGGGTGCAGGGTCCCAAGACTTTGGGCTGTCCTCGACTGCTTTCCCAGGCCACAAGCAAGGAGCTGAATGGGAAGCGGGGCCATTGGGATTATAACTGGCGCCCATATGGGATCCCAGTGCGTTCAAGGCAAGGACTGGTAGGCTACTGCACCGGGCCCCCTGTTCCACTTTTGATCCAGCTCCCTGTTAAAGTACCTGGGAAAGCAGTAGAGGATGGTCCAAGGGAGTGGACAAGAGTGAGTCTATGGATGGAAGATCTCTCTTTCATTGTCTCTCCCTCTCTGTCATTCCACTTTCAAATAAATAGATTTTTTTTAAAGATTTATTCATTTTATTACAGCCAGATATACACAGAGGAGGAGAGAGAGAGGAAGATCCTCCGTCCGATGATTCACTCCCCAAGTGAGCCGCAATGGGCCGATGTGCGCCGATCCGATGCCGGGAACCAGGAACCTCTTCCAGGTCTCCCTCGCGGGTGCAGTGTCCCAATGCATTGGGCCGTCCTCAACTGCTTTCCCAGGCCACAAGCAGGGAGCTGGATGGGAAGTGGAGCTGCCGGGATCAGAACCGGCGCCCACATGGGATCCCGAGGCTTTCAAGGCGAGGACTTTAGCCGCCAGGCCACGCCGCCGGGGCCCATAAATAGATTTTTAAAAAAATGTAATAAAAAAAAAAAATGAGTTACCAGATTGGGGCTTCTTTAAATGAAAGTGGAAAAAAAAAAAAACAAACATTGAACCACTGACCCGTGCACTTAAGAAAACCCTGGCTTTACTGTTTACAGCTGTGTGACCTCAGGCAGGTTGTGTAACTTGCCTGGACTCTCCAGTCCTCTTGTCTGTCAGACAGGAGAGACAAGAGTTCCTGGCTCTAGGAGAATTCAACAAATTAATGCCACCAAGAGTTTCACCTGGGCAGCTTCCCCTAAGAAGGCGACATGTATCCACTATGAAATGTCTTCACTCAGGCCTGGGAAGGACACAGGCCTTGTGGCCCCTGCCAGCACACCTGGTAGCGGCCAATCCCAACTCGTGTGGCAACCTTGCCCGTGCCCCTTGGCTGCTGCTCCTGCTGTTTGCTCTGCTGGGAATGGCCTTTCCTCTCAGCCCAAAGTCTGGCACCATTCAGAGGTCATCTCCCTGCACCCCCGGCACTTTGTAACTTGGAGTCAGCCACGGCTCAGGAAGGGGCTACACAGCTCACGGTCAGTTCTGTTCACCTCCAGGATACTCTGTGGTTGCTTGGGCCACATCCCGTTTGCCCACTCTCAATGCAGCCTTTCTGCATCCCAGCCTTGGCAGCCTGGGTACTGAAGTGAACCCATCAGCAGGAACCAGGGCTGTAACAGCCTAGGGCAGCACCCAGGGTGGTAGAGGGGGTAGTCAGAAAACCAGTGAAGATGACAGAATGGTGATGCTGAAGGCAGGGTAGCAGAGTCTGACAGGTGATCTTCTTTTGCCCCAGAAGGAGCCCCCGGGCCAGGGATCCCCACTCTCCCCACAGCAAGAGTGAATGGAAACCATCAAGTGGGGGTGGGGGCTGGAGGGCTTCAAGGCTGATTGAGGAGCTAGGGAGAGTTCCTTGACTGTCCCCTCCTAGGCTCCTCCATCCCCAGGATAATCGAACCAGTAGCTGTCATTTCAATAAAGAACTTCCGGTCACATAAGCAGCCAGGTAGACCAGTTAGTAGTGACTCCAGTTAATTGTCCTGGACCTCTCTTGCTCAGAGCCTAAGTGTGTGGGCGCACAGGTGCCAGCTTCTTGCTGACCATGTGAGGTCAGGGTGACCCAAGAGAGGAACCGCTCCCCTGCACCCCCAGTCCCCACTTTTGGGGCACACTTATGATTGGGGGGATATGGGACTGGGGCAAGAGCACCCTGCAAACCCCAGGAGGCCTCTCCAATAACCCAAATATCAACCTCACCGAGGAGTAAATAAACATCTGGTAAACCAGCCTGGGACCAGAAATTGAGGCGGCAAATTTCGCCCACCTCGCCACGCAGGGTCGGCTCTTGCCCCCGATCCTCGTCTTCGCGTCCCTATCCCCGCCACTCCTGGGCGGCTCCTTCTCCTTTCCCAGCGGCTCCCGCGGGTCCCACGGTTTCCACGCGCGGCTGCCCGCCCGGCCGCCCACCGCCCCGCGCCGTGTTCGCGTCTTCCCGGGCGGCAGTGCTAAGTTCCGGGAGCGCCCGCGCCGGTCCCCAGCGCCCTCCCCCGTCCCAAGCGCGCACGTACCAAAGTCCCGGGTCGTAGTCTCCGGGGCCTCCTGGGTGAAAATCCAGGGCGGGTTGGTGGCATAGAGAGAGGTGGCGCCGGGGCTAGCGTGTTTCTTCCCGAAGAGTTTGCTGAAAGTGCCCTGCACAGTCTGGTTTTTTTTCATGCTGGCCGCCGCAGGCCGAGCGGGCGCCGCGGGCACCTGCCCCGCTCGCCCAGCCCTACCCCGCGTCTCAACTCCACGCGCGCGCGCGCGCCCTGCCCGGGGGACCCTACCGGGCCATGGCCCCCGCCGTCCTCCCCGCCCGCGCGCCGGCGACAGGTGCTGCGGGCGCCGCCGCTCGCCTGGAAATGCGAGCTTACCTGGGCAGGTAAGAGGCTGCGGCTGAACTCCGGCCCCGCCCCGCGGCAGCCGCCCCGCCGCCCAACTCCCCGGGCCGCATTCCTTCCAGCCTCCTTCTACAACAGGCCATTGTTGGCACGGCCCGGTGGGCTAAGGACCTCCCCCGGCCCGCGCCCCGCCTGTAAGACGAACCGCCCCTCCCCCAGGCGCTCCAGGCCCGCCCCCACCCCCAACCCCCTCTCCGGGGCCAGGATGCGGTGGCTACATCCCGGGGTCAATGTGGGCAGTGGGGTGAGGGGGAGGGGAACGACGCTTGGGGCCACCCCGAGGACCAGGGCGGCCGAAGCCGGCCTGTCAAAGCATCCTAGACCTGAGTCCACGGGCACCTGTCTACCTCCCATAAAGAAACCCAAGTGAGCCTTGCGCCGTTTTCGCTCCCAGGGGATCGCAGGTGACTGAGGCTTGGCTGTTTCGTGCCTCAGATTCTCTAAGGGAATATATATATATATATATATATATATATATATATATTATAAATATAGTATATGTTTATTTATAATATATGTATATATAATTTTTAAAAATTATTCAAACTCACTTGGGGGTTTGGTGTTCCCCAGGACACCTAAGCAGGGGTCCTTGAAGGTGACGGTGGTCACTAGTCCACTGGAGACAGGTGACCCTAGGTGAAGGATCTGAGGGGAGAATCTGGGAAGGAGGTGGGGGATGCCTCAATGGCAGTGTGGGCAGAAGCTGGAGGAGTGGTGACCAAGTGGCACTTCTGAACTCCCTGCCACCTTTATGCTCCTCTCCAGGCAGAGCGGCCAAGGCGTTTCCCCTGCATCTGTTACCTGGAAAAATTCCATTCACAGAAAACTGGAAAAGATAATTCTGTGATCCCCTGGGTGTTAAAACATATGCTAATGGATTCTCTTCTTACTTTCTCTTGTCCTTCCTCCCCCCCATACACACACACACACCAGTTGTGTGTTTTAATTTTTATGTTTTTTGCTGAAGATTGGAAGCTGTGAACATCCTGGCCCACCTATCATCTTCTGTAGTACTTTAAAATAAGATTATTTTTATTTTTATTTGAGAGGCAGAGTTAGAGAAGGAGAGGGAGAGCGAGATCTTCCATCCTCTGGTTCACTCCCCAAAGGAATGGAACCTGTAGCACATGCTATACAGGATGACAGCACGGTGGTCATTTGGGAGAAAGCTGACATGGATAGCATGATCATCACCTGTCATTCACTCCTTACTGAAAATTGTTCCATTGCTGCTCCAAATGTCATTTTATTTGTTTGTCTTTTCCCAAAGAATAATGTTTTTGGAAGGCACAGACAGCCATCTGCTTGTTTACTTGACAGATGGCTGCTACAGTGGGGGTTGGACCTACCGGGTCCAAACCTGGAGTCAGGAACACTTCTGAGTGTCCCATGTGGGTGGCAAGGCTGAAGCACTTGGGCCAGCTGCAGCTGTGTTCCCAGAGGTGCATTAATGGGAGCTGGATAGGAAGCAGATAAGCCAGGACTCAAATGGGTACTCCAATGTGGGGTGCTGGAATTCCAGGCAGCAGCTTCACTAGCCATGCCACAATACTGGCCCCTCATTTTAGGGTGTGTTTTTTTTTTCTTTCCTAATCAGTCCAATCAAGACTCGCCCCTTACATCTGTTTGTTTTGCTTTTTAATATCTTCAATCTTCTGTTTTTGTTTGTGGTTGTGACAGTGACATTTCTGGACCTTCCCCTTCACTGCTTTACCTTCAGGGGACAAGATGAGCCCAGCCTGCAGGGTCTGTAGTGTGATGTCATTGATTCCTAGGTATCAGGCACAGAGAGCTGGAGGAACAGCAGGGGAGCGAACTGTGGCATCAGGAAAACCTGTGATGGGGCCAGCACTATGGTGTAGTTGTTAAAGCTGCCACCTGTGGCCCTGGCATCCCTTTTGGGTGCCGATTCAAGTCCTGGCTACTCCACTTCCCTCCAGCTCCCTGCTCATATGCCTAGGAAAGCAGTGGAAGATGACCCAGGTCCTTGGGCTGCTTAACTCACTTGGGAGACCTGAAACAATCTCTTGGCTTTAGACCAGCAAGCCCAGCTCTGGTCTCTGTGGCCACCTGGAAAGTGAACCGGTGGGTAGAAGAAGTCTCTGTCTGTCTGACTTTATATCTCTGCCTTTGGAGTAAATAAATAAATCCTTATTAAAAACAAAAACTCGGGCCTGGCACAGTAGCCTAGTAGCTAAAGTCCTCGCCTTGCACACACCAGGATCCCATATGGGCACTAGTTCTAATCCCAGCTGCCCCACTTCCCATCCAGCTCCCTGCTTGTGGCCTGGGAAAGTAGTTGAGGACGGTGCAAAGCCTTGGGGCTCTGCACCGACATGGACTCAGCAGAGGCTCTGGACACCTGGCTTTGGATTGGCTCAGCTCCGGCCATTGTGGCCGATTGGGGAGTGAATCAGAGGACAGAGGATCTTTCTCTTGTCTCTTCTCCTCTTTGTACATCTGACTTTCCAATAAAAAAATTAATAACAATAATAATAATAAATCTTAACCAAAAGAAAAAAATCCATGTGTTCCCAAATGTTTCTGGTCAGAGACACACTTGCCTTCAGCTTCGTCCCTTTTCACCCGCTGTCAGGGCACTCCTGAACCCAATTTTTGTCCATTCCAGGAGCATCCGTGGGTTTCACAATATCCCAGTACCATACGGGGGGTTGGGATCCCTGGGGAGAGGAAACAACCTTGGCCTCATTTCTACAGTGGTGGAGCTCAGCGCTTTCCTGGGAAGCTGTGGCTTCTATGATTCAAGGCTGTGAATACTAAATGAGCCAAAAAGATACGACCAAAATGAGGCAGGGTCATGGAGGCTGGAGTCCAGGAAGGCGTCTTGGAAGAGTAGAGCTGGGTGCTGGCCCAGGAAGGGTGACAAGGACCTTCAAAGAGAAGGAAAGGCACCTGCTCGAGGGTATGTGCACACCCACCCTTCCTCGAGGTTCCTGTCACTGTACTCTTGGAATGAGCACCAGGGCACCCTAATGCCCTCTTCTTCCTTAGCCATCATCTCATACCACTTAGGTGCCTTCCACCCAGGCCTCAGAGGGGCTGCTTTCTGGCAGTGTGAGGTCTCAACTACCCTCGGTGACCCTGGGCTCTGATGCCCAGCCAGCACTCCAGCTGAGTCAGCATCAAACAGTATCCATCCCAGGCCCTTCTGCAGGATAATCTGTGTTCTCCCAAAACACTGGGCCAAGAGAAAGCCAGAGTAAGTGCAAAGATGTGGCTCCTGAGTTCCAGTCACCGTGGTCTGTTGAGGGAGCCAGGCAGAAAGCACTGAGTGACAGCCAGTGGCACGGGGTCACCAAGCACAGGGATTCTGTGAAGAAGGTAACCAGGTGGGCCTGGGGGATTTGAGCAGGGCATGTAGAAAATGAGGCAGGGGGGCCTGGCGGAGTGGTCTAGCAGCTAAAGTCCTCACCTTGGATGCGCTGGGATCCCATATGGGGGCCGGTTCTAGTCCCAGCAGCTCCACTTCCCATCCAGCTCCCTGCTTGTGACCTGGGAAAGCAGTTGAGGACAGCCCAAAGCCTTGGGACTCTGCACCCAATGTGGGAGACCTGGAAGGAGCTCCTGGATCCCGGCTTCGGATCGGCGCGCATCGGCCCGTTGTGGCTCACTTGGGGAGTGAAACATCGGATGGAAGATCTTTCTCTCTGTCTCTCTTCCTCTCTGTACATCTGACTTTCCAATAAAAATTTTAAAAAATAAATCTTTTTTAAAAAAAAAAGAAAGAAAATGAGTCAGGAATGGATGTAGGGTGGAGGAAGGGAATGGGTGTCATACAGCAAGGTTGGCCAAGGTGTGGCCAGCTAGAAAATTCAGAAACAGCCCTAATATCCACCGGGCGATGACTAGTTAAATAAGTGATGGCATATCCATATAATGGAATAATAATGGAACTCTGAAAGCATGAATCAGCTGACTATGTCCAGTTATCTCCAAGATAAACTGTTACTCAAGCCCTGTGTGCAGCACACTGCCATTTGTGAAGGGCAGGAGGTGGGGCGAGATCCGGATGACCTCATTGGCTTGTTTTAGCTTGGGGAGACTTTGGAAAGATTCATACAAATGAACCCAAGTGGTGACCAGTGGTGGAGGGGCGGGAAGGTGGGGCGAATGGGAGGGAAGGGATGGGAGGAGACCTCCCCGGATGCCTGTCCCAGTGCTCACCGTGTGTCAGCATATTTCCTGTTGAAAAGTAGTGAGGTAGGAGAGCTTGGTCTAGAAGGGCCTGACCACTTCGTGTGGCCCACAAACCAAGGATAGCTGTGTGATCTGGAACTTCTTCCAAAATATAAGATCTTGGGTCCTCTTCCATATATATATACACAAATATATATGTGTGTGTGTGTGTGTGTGTGTGTGTGTATGATTTATATATATCCAAGCAGGGAGCTGGATGGGAGGAAAGTGGAGCAGCCAGGACACAAGCTGGTGCCTATATGGGAGCCTGGTGCTTGCAAGCTGGGGATCTAGTCATTAAAGCATTGCGCCAGGCCTGGGTCCTGTTCAGACCTTGGGTTTGTGCCCCTGTCACCATCCATGGTGCTCCTGACCTTCAGAGAACTGCAGGATCTCCCTAGCAGGGAATCTACACTTGAAATAAGCACCCAGGTGATCTGGGGGGAATATTGGAGAGGTTCTGGCTCCGAGCCAGAGGTGCTAGGAGGCTCTGTGGGGGGCCTGAATGGGCCGAGTTGGCTGGAAGATACTTGAAATATGAGCAGGGAGGAGAAGGTGTAAGCAATGGACTCAGGGCAGCTGCTTAATGGATTGTTTAATTGGCTAATCAGTGAATTAACTGAACCCATTGGGTGGGGATAGACCCAGTACTTGGATGCTCATCACGGAGACAGAAAGGGCATAATTGTTCTGTGAGATGGATAAAGGAGGGGCTTAGCACTGGCTGGCATTTGGGGTAAATATCTCATCCTCACAGTGTCTTCCCTGGGGGTGTGACCTGGTTCACAGGAATGTGGATGTGACATGCACAGCACACACGGAGTGCCCTCAGGTATCCCTCGTCCCTCCAGCCTCTCCACACAGCTGCCTTCTAGGTTAGTTTTGGTTGGGAATGGCAGAAATGGGCAGCGGAGCAATGGAGACTGCAGTTGACCTGGGGCGGGGGGGCACCCTGCCCTCACACCTCTCTTTTCTCTCCCTCATGCCCCTGTGTGCAGAACGGAGATGTCCCTGGAAGCCCTGCGACCTTGGGTGAGCAGTTGCTCCGGTTTCTTTCTCAGCCTGGCAACTTTTGGGGCCAAGTCCCTTGGGGGCAGAGTCAGGGCCCAATTCTCTGTCCAGCTCAGCACCCTATGCTGCCACCGCACAGCCCCTACTCCCATCGCCTCATCTCCACACCTCCCACCTGCACCTCCAGTAGGAAAAACAACCCCAAATGACAGGCTCCCCGTGGAACAAAGGCCCAATCCTGTAATTAAATCTCATCTTGGTGATTCAGTCACCCTGGAGAGCTGACTTGGCTGGTCAGCTCGGGGGTACAGTTGGTCACAGGTGCTCTTGCCTCCCAAGAGCCAGGTGTTTGTCACGATTGGGGCTCAGAAGCTAAGACTGAGCTGATAGTGCCCAAGGGTGTGGGCATCTTGGACCCAACCTAGGCAGGGAATGCTGTGTTTGGGTTGCTTTCCTGTGGCCCTGTGGACCCTGTATATGGGATCATGATGTTGTTGGAGAAAGCCTTGGCTGGGGGTGACCTTGGCTGACTGACCACCTCTGCTGCCTGGCTTTGTTCATCTGTCCACTGGGGGCTGTGGATGTCAGCTGCCATGTGTGATTCAGTGCGAGGATGGCTTAAGGTTCACAGGGGAGGGTCTGTCCAAGGACCTGAGTACTCACCTGCACTCCCCTACTACCCCTCCCAATTTTGGGCAGGGAGGTGCTGAATAGAGAACAATGACACAACAGAAGCCACCAGAGGCTGCAAGAGAACAGGGTCCATTCAGTTCCACAGGGGCACGGGAGCCAAGGCGGGGCAGGTGTCTGCAAGGTTTTCTTAAAGTCTGGGCGAAAACATCCTATTGCACACTGTTAAATATTTATTTATTTTATTTGAAAGATACAATTACAGAGAGAGAAAGAAGAAAAGACAGAAGAGAGATCTTCCATCTGCTGGTTCATTCCCTAGATGGCCATCATATCTGGAATTGAGCCAATCCAAAGCCAGGAGCTGGGAGCTTCTTCTTGATCTCCCATGTGTGTGCAGGTGCCCAACGACACAGCTGCTTTTCTAGTCCATCTTAGCAGGGAACTGGATCTGATGTGGAGCAGCCGGGACTTGAACTGGCACCCATCTGGATGCCAGCACCACAGGCAGCAACTTTACCCACTTCACCATGGTGCTGGCCCCGTGTCCTTGTCATCCTCCCGGGAGACCATAAGCGTTGCTGAGCTCCAGTTCCTGAAAAATGGAGGAGGATCAGACTTCCTACTCACAGTCTCACAGTTGGCAAAGGATTCATGGAGGTGGAACAGCAAATGGGTTCACTTGGTACCTCCTAGGGGCAGGAAACAGGAACCAACAGCATTTCCTGGGCACAGCCATCTTGTTGGGGCCAGCCCCCATGTCCCATGCCCCATGCCCCATGCCCTGGCTGCAGCTGGCTCTACTGCTGAAGACAAGCCCTGCCCCTCAGCAATCACCCCACACGCCTGCCCGCCCCACATGCCCCTCAAGGTTGCTGGCAGCCAATGATCGGTCTCGACTTCACAGAGCTGATTTGTTCAGCTATTGTCTCCAGAGCAGCAGCTACTCCCACCCACCCCATTCCCTACTCAGTGGGTCACTGTGGGGCCAAATGGAGAGAGTCAAATTCAGTCCCTGGGAAGGCCTCCTGACACTCTGAGCCATCACTCCCGCTGTAAGGAATGTGATCCTGAGAGACTCCATCCTCCCAAGGGCCAGCAGAGGATGGGGACATGACATCATGCCAGGGTTGGGGTGGGGGGAGCAGAGTGGATGAAGAAGGCAGAAGCACTGCATGGGGGGACTGGACAGCAGTTAGAAGCCAGGAGCTCACACCTGCCAGTGTAGCAGCGAGGGGAGATAAAATCTTAACAGCAGCAGCCATAAAAGTCAACAAGGGAATGAGATCTCAAGCACACAGTGCCACTTATGCAAATGAAAACCACCTGCACACAAAACAACAATATCTGTATGGCAAGAACACACATGAACCAGAAGATACTCATTAAGCATGTTGGAACACTTGCCTCTGGCTGGGGCGGCTGGGACCTGTGGTTGACCGATAGAGGACGGAGTCACAGCTCAAGACAGGTGAGCTTCCCAATCCCCCTCCCCCGACTCCACTCAGGCTCCACAAAGCAAGGAGCCTGAATGGCTCCAGCTGTCTGCTCTTGAGATCTGAGAACAAAAGAAAGGATCAGAGAGGTTGCATGCCTTGTCCAAATCACATAGCAGCAGATAAGGAGAGAAAATGCACAAGCCATCAAGCCTACGTAAAATGAGGCAGTGTGATCTGTCTCTGAACAGAGAGCAGAGGGAAGGCAGCTGTGGGTGTGGCCAGGCATGGGGGTTGGGGAGTTTCTGAGGTGTCAGCATAGCTCTTATCTCCAGGCTTTTCTGTCCCTGCTAGCACAGTAGGGGTGTGCATGGCAACCCTCACTTTCCAGGATTTTTAAGGATGAATCCAATGAGCGCACACCTGGAGGGTGGCAGGAGGTCAGTGAAGGGGGCTTCCAGGAGGCAGGGCTGAGTTCATGTTGTCTGGAGTTCAGAAATAATATTGGGGATGGGTGCCATGGCAGAGTAAGCTAATCCTGCACCTGCAGCACCAGCATCCCCATGGGTGCCGGTTGGTGTCTCACCTCCTTGTGACCTGGGAAAACAGAAGAGGATGGCCCAAAGCCTTGGACCCTGCACCCATGTGGGAGACTCAGAAGAAGCTCCTGGCTTCTTTAGATCGACTCAGCTCTGGTCATTGCAGCCATTTGGGGAGTGAACTAGTAGATGGAAGATCTTTGTCTCTCCTTTTCCCTGTAAATCTGCCTTTGCAATAATAATAATAACAGAAATAATAACGTAGCTCCTAGCATTCCCTGTCACTGTGGCACAGCTTTCAGCTTCCATAGCCCTCCCCATGAACCTTCAGGGTCAGCTTGGATCCCTATTGAGCCATAGACCCACTGGGGTTCAGAGAGGTGGGCTGACTCGGGCAAGCCCCACAGCTAGGAAGGGACAGGGTGAGGGGGGTTGAACGCAGGCCAAGTGCGAGCTAGAGGGCATCAGGTTCTTAGCTGCTGTACCATTTGCATAGGAAGTCAGACAGCCGAGGCTGCCCCCAAGCAGTGGTCACTGCCCCATCTGGAGCCTCCCACAGAGAGGGTGGTGTGGCCTGGATTGGGGTCATTGCTGGCAGTATCCAGTCCCATGGTCCTTTGGGGGCCCTTATCAAAAGGAGGCAGGATTTAACTGTTTCCCCGCCTTCAAATTCCAGTACATAGTCAGGAATGAGACTTGTTTCCTAAATCTCCTTGGTTGTTCAGTCCCCTGGCACCCACCCCAGAACCCCGCTCCCCTTAGCAGAGACAAAGCATGTCACGTGGTGAGTCGTGGCTCATGCTCCCCGAAATCCCCACCAGCCTCTGGGAGTCCCTCCCAAAATAGTTCCCTCAGACCCAGGAATAGGTACCAGGCCACTGTCCCCGTGGCCGGATGTGGCCACTCCCCCCAGAATGCTGTGTTCCCACCCTCCCTCCCTCCTCGCCTACCTCCATAGCAAGACCTCATCGCCCCCGAAGCACTTAGACAGTTGGCATCAGAGGCTGTGGCGGCAAGCTGCCACCCTTCCCTCCAGGTCCCTCTTGGAAATTAGGGGTCATTACCATCAGGGTGTGAGATCTAGGCCAACACTTCAACTTCTAATCAGCCCGCAGCCCCCAAGTGCAGCCCTGTCGTCACCAGCAGCCGATGCTGACACAGTATTAGCGGGCAGATAGGCCTGGCCCCAGCCCACGCTGGTGTGGCCAAGAGCAGGGAGCTTGCTCTGCTGCCCTCTGGCTGGTCCTCCCCCATCACCCTCTAGGCTGCCAACACCAGGGGAAATTCCACGGGCACTCCCACCTGCTGTCCTGAGAGATGCCTGCCCTGTGTGGGTGTAGAGAAGAGACCCTAGGGGTGGGGGAGGGGCTGATTTTTTGAGGATGATTTTTTGAGCTGCCCTCTCAGCCACCCACCCATGGGCCCAGCTGACTGGGCCTGCCCTCCCCCACCCCCAGCAATAACTAACATTTACTCTGCTCTGCCAGGCACTGTCCCAGTAGCTTTGCCCACACCCGGTAGGTAGGACCTTTGAGGTGAGTTCTCATGCTCCAGGTTGCACACTCGTTAAGGCAAGGGGCCAAGAGTCAAGGTCAGGCAGCCAGGCCCCTGGGCCTCAGATCCTGTCTCCAACACCACAGAAATCTACCACCCTCCCTGTGTCTGTTTACAGGCCATCCAGCTGCCGCCTGCTGGTCTGCCCTCCATTCTTGCCTTTGTCTCCCAGCGCCCCCTGTTCATAGTGCTTTGAGAGAAGGAAGGACAGTGCGAAGGCTTGGGGCCTGGCTCCATGGTGTACCAGGCTAAGTCTCTGCCTGTAGTGCTGGCATCCCATCTGAGCAACTGTTTGAGTCCCAGCTGCTTCACTTGTGATCCAGCTCCCCACTAATGGCTTGTGAGAACAGCAGAGGATGGGCCACTGTACCTAAGTGGGAGACGGAGAAGAAGCTCCTGGCTCTGGCTTAGATGAGCTCAGCTCTGGCTGCTGCAGCCGTCTGGGGGGTGAACCCAGAGATGAAGGTCTCTCTGTTTCTCCTTTTCTCTTTGTAAGTCTACTTTTTTTTTTTTTTAATGCCACAGCTTGCTAGGAGAAAGCAGGGCCTATTCAATAAATCTGTTGGTGCATAGAGATGATGAAATTGCCACAAAATAGGGTTCAAATCAGAACGGCTGGCTCACATGCCTCCTGCCCATCAACCACGACCTATCCACCTACCCTCGGCCCTCCTGTTTCTCCTCCCTCTATCTGTCTGTCCATCTTAGTTGGAAGGCTGACAGACTCAGAGATAAGGGACACTCAGCCCACAAAATCACCTACTCTGGCCCTGCCAAAGCAACCACAGGCGGAACTCAAAATTTGATAAACCTGTATATAGCAGGCTCATTTTTTTAAAGATATATTTTTATTCGAAAGGCAGATTTAGAGAGAAAGGACTGAGAAAAAGAAATCTTCCATCTGCTGGTTCACTTTCTAAATGGTCACAATAAGCCAGAGTCGAGCCAATTCAAAGCCAGAAGCCAGGAGCTTCTTCTGGGTCTCCCACATGAGTACGGGGGCCCAAGGACTTGAGCCACACTGCACTGCTTTCCAGGCACACCAGCAGGACGCTGGATCAGAAGCAGAGCTGTCAGAGAACTTGAACCAGCCTCCCACAGGGGACACTGGCACCAGACAGAACTCACTATGCCACGGCACTTGGTCCTAAAGGCTCATTTTAAGTTAAGAACTTTGAATGGACCACGAATTGCATTATAAATATCCAAATAACACTTGGCAAGAAAAAAGGTCCCTATCATTGTGATGTATGCATAGATGACAGATAGGTGGTGGGCAGGTGATAACATGGAGAGCTGTCATGTGTATTTCTTCCCAGTCACTGATTTCTTATGACATGTTGGGAGCCTGGGGAGGGGAGTGCATGGGGACTTCTGGAGGTTCTGCTGGCCTCTGTCCTAAGTCTGCAGGCTCCAGGGATTTATGGGATGAGAGACTAGCAGAGGGGCCCCTTCCATGTCCTGAAATTTCAGCCCCAGCCCAGTTTCCTTAGGAAGACAGAGGGAATTGTGGTGTAAAGAACATCACAATGACCCCAGCCCCACACTAGTTCAGCTCCCCTTGGCACACCCCAGCACACTCCCAACATCTGCCTGGGCAGTCCTGGAGGCCCTGACCACCTCAAGTTCCATCTCCCCCAGCAAGGACGGCCCTGGCCGAAGATGTTCAAGGTGGGCTGATATACAACCCATCCCCCACCGGCTGCAGCAGGGGGGCAGGAGGGAGATTGGAGTCTACACCCCCAAACCCGCAGACCCCAGGCCTGCCTCCATCCCCTCTTCCATCCCCATGGCTGGCAGCCAGGGTGGGAGTGGGGGGCCCTTCCAGGAGGCCTAGGTGCCTAACTTCCTTCCCTTGCTCTGGGGACCTTCTGGAGGAGTGGGTCCCTACCTGGCTCTCTGGCTCCTCTGACCCTGTGTGGCTCAGTTCACATCCTCCATTTCCTGGGCAACCTGAGGATCTGCAATGCTTAGGCTAGCTGAATAGATGCAGGCGTTTAACCCAGAAGGGCCCCATTCTACCCTCCCAGAAGGCTCTGCTTATTCCCACTTTGTAGGTGGGCACACAGAGGCACTGAGTTGTAATTTCACCAGCCATCAGGCAGCCAGGGAATGGGCGAGAATTATAAGCTGGTAGCTGCTTCCCTGCCCCTAGCCCACTCCTCCTACAGGGCAAATAGTTAAGGATCATATATATCCTGCCCCCTCCTCCATCCCCACCCTCATCCCCCAGCCACTGGACAAGAGGACCAAGGAGGTAGCTGTGGCGGCCCTAGGCTCAGCCACCAGCCCGAGGTGTTCAAGGGCAGGGTCAGTCCTGATACTCAGCTCTTCTAACCCCAAGGCCAGCACAACCCTCCCAGGCTGCCTCACCCAAGCACTCCTTGCCTTGTACCATGATCCAGGCCTTCCCTCAAAGGGTGCGAGCTGCTATCCTGGCAGCTTGGGTACTGGCTTGCCCTGTGCCCACAGGCCCTGAACACTTGAGAAGCTGGGACACTTTCCTTGCAGACCACATGGCAGACCCACATGGGACATCTTCTGGCCTGACCCAGAGAGAGCCCCCTGCTGCATCGCCCTTGACCCCATTTTAGATTCTGCTGGCAGGACACATTTGTGGGGGCATCTGAAAGGCACTCACGGCAAAAGGGGGGTATTAGCCCATGGTGGGGCGGTGGGAGGTCAGGGACGGGCTTCTCTCTAGGTTCCCTCTTGGGGCTCTGGCTTACAATCCACATGGAAATAAGCGGGTAAGATCTCGATGGGAGAGCAGGCGGGGGTAGGGGGGAGGGGGTGGCGAGAGCACCTGTCTCCACATGGCGCTTTCTTAGCCTAATGTTGATCTTGTGCTCCATTCTGTCTTTGGAGGTGGTGGAGCACCTCCTTGTGCGGTGTCAGATGTGTAGCAGCACCCCCTGGTGGCTCCACAAGATGCCAGCAGCCCCCCAGTCCCAGCTGGGACAACCCGGAAAATCCTCAGATACAGCCTTCTGGCAGAAGGGGTGGCAGAGAGGGAGCGCCACAGGTGGCGCGTGCGCACACAGGAACGAGTGCACTTGACAAGGGAGGGTAGAGAGGGAGACGATGAATGAAACCAGATGTTAACCTGGAAAGTATGTGTTGAGGCCACACCCTCTTCCCAGAGCTGCCAGGCCCTGGGAAGAGAAGGGTGCTGCTAGTCTTCTGGGATTAGTCATGGGAGCCTGCCCTGCCCCTGGAAGGGAAAGGGCATGCTTGGACTGCCCGGGTGCCTGTTTCAGCTTCCTGCTCTGACTCCTCCCACTCCCTCCCGCCTTCCCTCCTGTTCCTCTGTCTGGACTGTCCCTCTGCCCCAGGTTCCGGGAACAGCCTTGTCCTTAGACGTGCTGGGGGCCCTGTGTGTTACAGCAACGGGCTCATGGCAGGAAAGGTGTGCTCGACTCCTAGTTCCTGCACGACTAATGGGCACGGTGCTTACTCAAACGCTGTGAACCTGGACAAATGATCAGAGGCCTCCGGCCCTCAGACTGTTCATCCGGTAAATGGGCGTGACAGCCCCAGGGGCTCTTGGGAGCTTTCCAACTTGGCTTGATCCCGTTAGCTGAGGGTTCTCTTTCTCGTGTGGCCTCTCTGGCCAGTCCCCCCAAGTTATACCTACCTCTGTTGCCTCTGGTTGAGTTCCAGCCATGACTCGGGGGGACCACAATCGATCAGACAAGCATAGTGGGTAGCAAGGATGCGGAAGGCAAGAGGAGATCACGTGAAGCCCGCACCTCTATCAGAGCGGTCACTTCCTTAGAGTTCACACCCTTGATTCACCCTAGGCCTTCCTGGCAAAGAGCTACAACCTAAGGAGACATAGGAGACACAGACAGGATGAAATGGGGCGGGTGTGTGAGCTGGATTCAGAGAGAGCTTCCTGGAGAAGGTGGCAGAACTGCTAGGCTTGCAAAGTGTAAGAAGAAACGCAAACAGATGGCTCATTCAGTCACATGTGACTTGGTGATGGGGATGCGTTCTGAGAAATGCCTCATGTGAACATCACGGCAGGTGCTTATGTAAACTAAGCTGGCCATGACGTCACTGAAGGATAAAGTCTTACAGGATGGCTATACTGTTTGTGCGGAAACCAATCAATCGCAGCGGAGACTGCCTCTGAGGGAAGCCTGGGGTAAGTTTTGGGCCAGGCAAATAGCTCCAAAATGCATCCCCTAGGTTGTTGCATTAGGACTTTAGCCCCTGGGACTTTATTTTTGTTAAGAGAGCAGGGGGCTCAACTCTGTGTACCTCTGTAATTAGGGGCTCTCTCATAGTGCCCAGGGACTGGGCAGGGAGGAATAAAGCTCCCTGACATAGAAGTAGGTGGGTGGGTACCTACAAACATCTCTCATCTTCGGGCTGTGCTTGGTCTTGGCTAGGGGAGGGGTGAGGGGTGGGAGGGCAGAGGGTAGACAAGATGTGGGGGTGGTCATGGGAATGTCAAGCAGAGTGCTGGGATAGGTTTTAGGACAGCTGTTAATATGCCCCCTGGGATGCCCACATTCCGTATTGAAGAGCCTGAGTTTGAGTCCTGGCTCAAGTGGTTGGGTCCCTGCCACCCCTACTGAATATGTGGGCTCCTGGGCCTTTGTGAACTGAAACCAGCAGATGGGATCTCTCTCTCTCCAAATATTAAAACAGTGGCTACAGGATTGTAGTCACATGCCTCACCACGTGATGATGTTTCAATGATACACCACAAACATGACAGTAGTCCCGTTGCCTAGTGACAAGTTTGCATAAGGACATTCCCCAAGCCTTGCAGAACAAAGAATTGCTCAAGGGTGCATTTCTCTGCTGTATCCTCATCACTAAGTACTGATGCATAGCTGCAGATAAACATCAGCACACAGGCTGGCCTCCTGTGTGGGCGTTGGTTTAAGTCCCAGCTGCTCTACTTCCAATCCAGCTCCCTGCTAATGCGCATGGGAAAGCAGCTGCAGATGGTCCAAGTGTTTGGGTCCCTGAATCCTCATGGGAGACCAGGAAGAAGCTTCTGGCTCCCAGCTTCAGACAGGCCCAGTTCTGGCTGTTAGATCTGCCGAACTCCAGAGAATGAAAATACCAGCCAACTACAAACAGGCCTTTATTATGCTAAGAGAAGTCCCTTCCTGGGCCTTTCCCATATGGTGGAGGAATGAACAGGACAGGAGAGGGCCTCAAGTGGGAAAGACAAGCTGAGTAGTGGAGACAAAGGTTTTATACCCCATCTGACATGGGTGCTGGCATCAGCCCTGCTTGGGTCCTGATAGGACAGGGAATGTTGGCCTTTGTCCATCACTGGCCCGTATGTGGCCTTCGGGGCATGCCAGATCTTTAGTTGAGGTCGCTGTGGTGTCGACCCACTTTCTGTAACTGTGGTAACCATCACTGGCCACTGTGGTCATTTGGAGAATGAACCAGCAGATGGAAGATCTCTCTTTCTGTCTTTCCTTCTGTCTATAAATCTGCCTTTCAAATAAAAATTTTTTTTTTGAAAAATCATCACAAAGTGAACAATGTGGCAATGGGAACCCTGATAAAGTGGGTGGAGCCCAACTCATAACCAAGCAAGAGTGACAGTTGAGAGGAGGCTGATTTAGGCGGCAGGTCAGGGTATTGGTAACAATGAACAGCGTTCTAAAATAGAATGGATGACTGAAAGGCAAGCTCTTTGTCTTAGAAGCCAGCCGAGACGAGGCAGCATTTACTGAGCACGCTCTAAATGTCTTGGTCTGGAGGCAGAGCAGAAACAGGATTTGGGAGACTGTTATGCCAAGTGTAAGAGAGATGTAGTGGGCAAGAGATTGTGGCCTGAAGGGATATGGGTCTAAAGGGAGAAGCAGAATTTCCCTCACAGACAGGAGGAGAGCGTGCCCAGCTCTCCTCTGCAAGGGTTTGGGGACCTGGAAGGGCGGCTGGGAACGGTGGATGAGCTGATGTGATCAGAGCACAGGGACAGGGAACTGGAACAAGTGTAGCCACAGTGGCCCGAAGTCTTGCACGCTGAGGCAAGGGGCCTCAGTCTTTATTTCCTAGATGGTAGCGAGCCCAAGATGCTTTGAGGAGGGGGAGCCAGTGGTCTGGCTAATTCTGGAGTGGGTAGAAGCTGGGGCTAAAAAGGAAGTGATGGGGAGGTGGAAAGACTTGCGGAAGAGGTTGGGTCAGGGCAGGGATCAGGGGCAGGAGCGCTCCCGGATGCTGGGGACATGCACGTTTCACATGGCAATGCCTGGGTTTGTGCATCACCTCTGTTCTCCCCACCTGCCTGCTGATGTGCACCCTGGGAGGCGTCGGCTGTTAGCTCAGATGCTCAGGTCCCTGCCACCCACCTGGGAGGCCTGGACTGGGTTCTGAGACACCCAGCTTTGGCCTGGCCCCACCCTAGATTTTGTGGGCCTCTGTAGTATACTGATGGATAGAGGAATTTTCTGTCTCTGTTTTTATACCTTCCAAACTAAATGGAAATAGACAAGGGAGAGGCTGTGCTGTTACAGTAGGTGAAGCCGCCGCCACCTGTGAGTCCAGCAGACCACTGGGCACCAGCTCCTGTCCCAACGGCTCCAGTTTTCCCTACCTGGGAAAGCAGCGGAAGATGGCCCAAGCTCTTGGGTCCTGGCCACCCCTGCAGGACTCTTGGATGAAGCTTTTGGTTCCTGGCTTCTGCCAAACCCAGTGCTGGCAGTTGCGGCCATTTGGGGAGTAAATCAGCAGATGAAAGATCTCTCTTTACCTCACCCTGTAATTTGGATTTTATATATATATATATATATATATATTTTTATATAATATATATATATAATATATATATATATATAATATATAAAATATATAAACATGAAAAAAGTGGATGGGCCTAACAGAGCCATGTGGAAGACACTGACTAACAGCATACCATGGGGGGAGAATGGAGGCGGGATTGAGGAAGACAGGCAGGTGCCTGTGGCCAATAAGCAGGGGTCTGCACAGTGGAAGGCCAATTCTCTGGAGCCCCCGTATCTGATGCCCTCTCTCCTTTCCCTCGTTCCAGGACTCACAGAACCCCTTGGTACCAAGCCACGGGCCACAGACGCCATCCGGGAAAAAGCTGAAGCTGACACACCCAGCCCTGTCCTGCAAGTGGAAACAGGACCGTGAACTATCTCTGGCAGCTGCCTACGTGCCAGTGGTGGTGGACCCCCAGGGGCAGAACCGGGACAAGCTCAGATTCAACTTCTATTCCTCCCAGTATTCCAACTCTCTGAATCCCTTCTACACCTTGCAGAAGCCTACCTGTGGCTACCTGTACTGCCGGGAAGCAGACCACACTCGCAAACATTTCGACGTGCCTCCTGCTAATGTCATCTTATGGCGCACCTAAGGCAGGGCTGGCTAGTAGCCCTCCGCACGGCACCTGCGTCCCTGAGACCCTCAGCCCCGGAAGGGAAGAGCTGTGGGCTCCAGGAGAAATGGCACCTGCCTGGGCTGAAACAGCTGTGCCGTGGCTGCCTGCTGACAGTGGCAAAGGGAGGGCTTTGTAAGCAGCAATTAAAATGTGTTCTTCCCCCTAGCATCTAAGTGAGTGCCTATGGATGGCAAAGCTGAGGCTGGGGGGCATGTTGGACAGCAAGGTCATATCCAGAAAGTTTCAAAGACTTGTAAGGACTTGATCCTACAGCTGCTCTCTGCAGAAGTGAGCCCAACCCTCCCCACAGCCCTGATCCAGAGCCTGAATCCAGAGCCTACAGCCTGTACAGGCCATAGCCTCCCCCCTCACCCCGGCCCAGGTTTGGCAAACCCTCAAATATAAGAAGGACCTATAGCCAGCTGACCTTGACTCCTGCTCTCTCAGGAGGTTATCTAGCCCTCAGGATCTGAGCAGGACTGGAATACAGGGAGGAGCTGCAGGGAGGGGAGGGTTCCAGGAGAGACTCCCTCTGGGGCTTACTCCTCTGGTCTCGAAGAACTCACTGCAGCCTTAGTTGCCAGGAGTGGCACACTATGGTGTGCTGGTCAGGCACATCCCGGTAGGCCCCATGCAAGCTGACTGTGGCCACCTCCACACTCAGGGACTTCACATGAACAGGTGGGAATCGCCATGGCAGAGATAAGTGGCCACCTGCGTGTTCCGGTTGCTTTTGTCCCACAGAGCTGTGTTAAACACTGACTTTGAGTTCAGCTACTTTTGTTCCTAGGAGTTGCTTTGCAGCTCTGTATGGTGGTATATTCAGTGGGGCAATACTTCTTGTGCACAAGGGACTGAGGCTGATGTGGGAAGGAGGGATGAGCAACCAGGGGCCGCCCTGCCAGGTCCCGGGGCAACACAGGGTGCTTGTGCCAGCTCATTGGTGGTACTCTTTGTCACATGCCTGGTAACCCTGGATGGAGCCAGGCACCTTAGCATCTGTGTTGGGCACATGGTCTCTTTGTTGATGTTCAAGAGCTAGGGTGCTGGGGTACTATCTCGCTCTTCCTACTTGAACCCCATAGCTCTCCAGGCAGGGAGTGACCCCTCTCTTCCCTGGGGTGAAGTGGAGATGGCACCCAGGGCATCTGTGATCTTAATTTCTAGTACGACTTTCATCCAGGCCCAGGAATGGCCTGATGTCCAGAGGTGCCTGTTTTGCAGTTTGGGCAAGTTTGTTGCTCCCTGTACAAATCTTATACTCCCCAAATAAACCTCCAACAATGCCAGGATGCCAGAGTTCCATCTGAGTCTCCCATGAGGATGCAGGGGCACAAGCACTTGGCTCATTTTCTGCTGCTTCCACGGGCACCTTAGCAGGGAGCAGGATCGGAAATGGAGCAACTGGTACCAAACAGTCATTTCTATGGGATGTCTGTGTTGCAGGTCATGGCTTAACCCACTATGCCACAGGCTAGCTCCTAAAAACTTTTACAGATGCATTTATTACCATTTCAGTGGGATTTTGAAAACCAGCAGAGACAAACGCAAAAAGACTTAAGCATTCAACCATGCTGCACACTGCGCACAAATATGAGCAGGAGTCTCCTTGTCTCATTCCTGCAGTGAGGGGCGGGAGCCCCTGGTGACCTGTTCCTGTTTCCTGGAGAATGGCTCCCCCTTGAGGCGTGCCTTGGTAGAGCACCCGTTTCAGCTGACCCCAGTCCAATCGGCTTCAGAGCCAATTAATTCCTTTAGGCAATTTTACAGGTGCCCAGGACCCTGCGAAATGGAGAGGGGGCAGGTGGTACCTTGGAGGATGATGGATCAAGCCCGAGGCTGCTGCCCTGCTACCCCGGCTTCTGCCTGTCAGCACCGGCTCCTCTCTTCCACTTTTCTTGGCCCCATTTACTGGGCGACTTGTCTGTCTGTCTCTGGCTTGGCTGGCATCTGCCCCTGGAGGATTCCTGTGAACCAGAGCAGCTGGGGAAACCTCAAGCTCTCCCTCAGGGACTCCCACGTCACTCATGCTCCCCACACCCCTTGGGAGACACTTTGATAACCACCACTCACAGTCTCTGGGAACCCCAGCATGTGGTTTCCATTCTTTGCCCCCAGTTCTCACTCACATGGAAATAATCTCTCTCTGTCTCTCTCTCACTCACACACTCTTCCAAGCCATGTGAGCCTGCTATGCTGTGACCCGTGTACCTTGAGCCTGGCAGACATTGAATGGTAGGTCTGCCCTGCCTGGACTTTCTTGAATCCTTCAATCATGAGTGCACTCACTATAGAATATTCTGTGGCATCCAAGCCCCGGGCAGTCAAATAGGACCCTCTGGAAGGTCCTTGAGGAGTGTTTCATGATGGGCACAGCAGAGGGAATGGCGAGAGCCCAGTGAGTAGCCATTCTCCCAGAGAATGCACTCACTACACCTGATGGTGTCACAGCAGGAGGCTGTGATTAGGAGCTCCTTCAACAAGTATAAACTGTTATGGTTGTTTCTCAATGTACAGCTTTTTAAAAACTATTTTCATGGAGAGAGGCAGTTGGGAGGCAGAGAGAGAGATCTGTTCACATTTACCGCCCCCCAGATGCTCACAACAACCAGGCTGGGCCAGGCTAAACCCAAGACTCAGGAACCCCGTCTGAGTCTCCTACATAGAAGGCAGGGACTCACGTATTGGAGCTATCATTTGCTGCCTCCCCCCGCCAGCGTGTATTAGCAAGAAGCGAGATCCAAAGTGGATCAACTAATACTAAGATTGGCTCTTGGCTAGGCGTGGTAGCCTAGTCGCTAGGGTCCTCGACTTGCATGCATTGGGATCCCATATGGGCACTAGTTCATGTCCTGGTGGCCCCGCTTCCCATCCGGCTCCCTGCTTGTGATCTTGGACTGGGAGGGCAGTCGAGCACAGCCCAAAGCCTTGGAACCCTGCACCTGTGTGGGAGAACCGAAGGAAGCTTCTGGCTCCTGGCTTCAGATCAGCTTAGCTCCAACCGTTGATCTTCTTCTCTGTATATCTGATTATCCAATAAAAATTAAAGAAATAAATCTTAAAAAGACTGGCTCTTCACTATGGGATAGGGCCATCTTTGGGGAGAGGGTCCCAACAGCTATGCCAAACGCCTGTCCCTCCATGCACCACATGACCGAGGGCCCATGACCCTGCTGAGAGAAGCTGCCACGTGAGCAGTGATTCAGCTGACTCAGGGCACGTGGGCTTGGTGCACACATGAAGCAAAGAAGGAAGCACAGGGAGACTCGGGACAGGCCAAGGGCTGGCTCTGGACCGGCCGGCAGCATCAGACCTCTGAGCACCTGCACCTCTCCGCCGTTTCCATTCATGAAGCAACTTTCACGGCTGGCCAGGGGCTCACAGGGCACTGGGCGGCAGAGGGAGCTGCTGCTGCTGCTGCTGCACTCCTAGGCTTGGCCCGGCTTCCCAGGGCTGCACCTGTGTGCCTGGGCTCTGGCTCACACACTCAGCATACATAGCCCAGGGCACCAGACACACACTCGGTGCCCTTTCCACCCCCGTGTCCCTGCTCCTGGTGTCAAGCTAAATCACAGGGAAGATCAAGTACAGGTCCTCAAGGATGGGAGAGATGTACTCTCCAAGAATGTGAGGAGTGTGGTCAGAGAACAGGATCCGTGTGCCAGGGGACTTGTGCATGTTTGTGACAATATGTGTGTGTGTGTGCGTGTGTCTGTGAAAACACAGCAGTGTATGCTGATGTAGGAGTGGACTCCCTGTGACTGCTCTGGCCTCGTCTTGGAAGCCCAGAGCGTCTGCCTGCACCTGTGGTCCCATGAGCAGCACAGGCTTGAACTCTCTTGGGTTTGGTGGCCAGGTGCAGGGCCCTGTTTGTGTACAGACACAGCAGCCCATATCTAGAGCCCTGCAGAGGATCCAATTGCATCTCAGTGCAGACAACAGGGCCCAAGGACGTGGTGAACCTCCTCAAAGCGGGAGAGGTTGAAGGATTAGAGTAGCCCCTGGCTGGCCACCCACTATGCCTTGGTAAGAAGGGATTAGGTGATTGCAAACTGGGTAAGAACATCCTCTTGCTTGCGACTGTAATCCCCTGGCCTCTGCTTCTGGAGCTTTGTTCTATTTTTACCCCAGCTCCCCAGGGTGCAGTGGTGAGTTGGGGTTTGGGGGCAGCTTTTAACACTGGCTCTCTTCCACTGTCTCCTATCAGATTCTTGCCCTGCTCTGCTCAGCCTTGCAAGAGCCAAGCCTGTGAGAGGAGGGCCTGGTTTGAGAAGGGGCCGCCCAGGTGCTGCCCTGAGGCAGGGAATAGGAACTGCCAGGCTAGGGGGCATCTGCCTCCTCCTGCAGCCCCAGGAGATGGGCAACGTGGTGGAAGGCAAGTCCGTGGAGGAGCTGAGCAGCACTGAGTGCCACCAGTGGTACAAGAAATTCATGACCGAGTGCCCCTCTGGGCAGCTCACCCTCTACGAGTTCCGCCAGTTCTTTGGCCTCAAGAACCTGAGTCCAACGGCTAGCCAGTATGTGCAGCAGATGTTTGAAACTTTTGACTTCAACAAGGTACATGGGCACTGGGAAAGCGGGGAGTCTGGCCAGCTTGCAGGGGGTGGTGGAGAAGAGCAGAGATGTTCGCTGGAGCTGTGACTTCCTGTGTATAATCATTTATTTAGGAGGAAAACTTGCAATGTTAGGGGTTCAGTTTATGTGACATTTGTTAGGCACCTGCCAGGAGGCAGGCCATGGGGACTCAGAAATGGATCAGACTCTGGCCCTGCCCCTCTCCCCTTTCGGAGGCTGACTCTAGCATGGTTTCCTCTGTCCCAGGCACCACACACTTCAGCTGCTTCCAAAATGAGTGTGAGCCTGGCCAAGGTAGGCATTGAGCACTTAATATGTGCTATGCTGTTTGCGGTGCTTTGGCAAAGATCTCTGGGGCTCGTTGGAACCAACCAGAGAGAGTCAGTGGATGAGGCTGCAGCCCTGGCCGGGCTGGGGAAGGTAGCCCGTTACCTGGGTCACCGTGACATTCTGTGGATGCTAAGACTGGGGACAGGCAGAGCTGCTTGGGCCACTGGGAACACCAGGAGCTTTTCCAGTGCATGTGATCAAAGGTGTCCATCTCCCCGCGTAAGCGAGATCTAGCTGGCTTGGGTAGGCCCTCATTGTTTCATCAGTAAATCTTCTCACTTGTCAAGATGCAGTGAGAGAATGCAAGCCCACAAACCCTGCCCCACTGCTGGTGCCCATCCCTGCCATCCCCTCCTGTGAAAGGTGCCCAGGGGAAGCTCCGCTCCCATGCAGATGGTCCAGAGGCCATGGGAGGTGGCCACCCCCCCACCCTTGTCCCAGGAAAGCTGGGCCCAGTGGCTATTTAAGACACACTAATTCTGGAGCCAAGGGACTCAAGCTGATTATCAGCTTGGAGCTCTAGCCTCAAGGGCAGTGGCCTCAGGCCACTCCTGAAGGGGACAGGGGGCACAAGGGAGCAGGAGACCAGGAGACAGGTTCCCACAGGCCCTGGAAGAAGCGATCACCCCTGTACAGGAGCAGGGAGTCCTCAGCAGAGCGCCCCTACCCCCGATCCACAGGACTTGTCTTCTCTAGGTGATTACACACCTGCTGCACGACCCCTACCTCCCACTCTAGCATCACACATAGGATGCCAGGGAGAGTCGGACTCTTGGCCTTGGACTTGCCTAACTTGAGAGCCATTGGTTTGCCATCTCTGTCCCTTTTGTCTTTTGTAAGAACCACCTGTTCAATCCCCAAACCTCAGCCCTTTTTTTCCATTGGAAGTAAGATAGGGGTTGACACTGTGGCACACCTGTTGCTTACAGCGTCTGCATCCCCGATCAGAGTGCCTGGTCCGAGTTCCAGTTACTCCATTTCCCATCTAGCTATCTGCTAAAGCATCCCCTGGGAGACAGCAGGCAATGACTCAAGTACTCGGGCATGCCACTTACATGGGACATCTGGGATTGAATTCCTAGTTTTGGCCTGACCTAGCCTTGGTGTGCTGTTGTGGCCTTTCAGGGAGTAATTCATTCTCTCTCTCTCTCTCTCCTCTCTCTGTTATTCTGCTATTCAAACAAACAAATAAATATTTTTAAAATAAAAAGTAAACTAACCTCAAATTTTGATCCCCTCTGGCCTCCTCGATTCTGCTACACAGAGCCCTGTTTTGGAGTCTTTGTGCACCTGGCACCTTGCTCCCCTCAGAATTCTGCTTGACTCACACCTTCCCTGGCATCGCTCACTCCACCCACTCTGATGTCCAAGCACGAACTTTAATTAGAACAGGGGCTGACCTCCGTGCCTGTGCTTTCCACCACTCCTCTTCCTCCCAAAGCACCTCCCATCTTCTTTATTTTTTAAGATTTATTTTTATTTTAATTGCAAAGTCAAATATACAGAGAGAGGAGGAGAGAAGAGAGGAAGCTTTTCCATCTGATGATTCACTCCCCGAGTGATCACAACAGCCAGTACTGAGCCAATCCAAAGCCAGTAGCCAGGAGCTCTTCTGGGTCTCCCATGCGGGTGCAGGGTCCCAAGGCTTTGGGCCATCCTCAACTGCTTTCCCAGGCCACAAGCAGGGAGCTGGATGGGAAGTGGAGCTGCCAGGATTAGAACTGGCGCACATATGAGATTCTGGAGTGTTCAAGGCGAGAACTTTAGGCACTAGGCCACCACACTGGGCCCTATTTTTTTTTTTTTAAGATTTATTTATTTTGACCAGAAAAGCAGATTTAGAGAGAGGAGACACAGAAAGAAAGATCTTCCATCTGCTGGTGAACTCCCCAAATGGCCACAATGGGGAGCTGAACCAATCCAAAGCCAGGAGCCAGGAGCTTCTTCTGGGTCTCCTACACCGATGCAGGGTCCCAAGGCCTTGGGCCATCCTTGACTGCTTTCCCAGGCCACTAGCAGGGAGCTGGATGGGAAGTGGGGTCACCAGGATTAGAACTACCTCAGATGAGAAAATAGAGGCCGCCCTTTGTCCCAGGTCTTACAGCAGCCAGGATTCAAACCGATGCCCCTGACACTACGAGGTCAGGGTTTCTAACTTGCTGAGTCTTTTTCTTTTTTTTAAGATTTATTTATTTTTATTGGAAAGTCAGATATACAGAGAGGAAGATCTTCCGTTTTCTGGTTCACTCCCCAAGTGACCATAACGGCCGGTGCTGTGCCGATCCAAAGCCAGCAGCCAGGAGCCTCCTCCAGGTCTCCCACGCGGGTGCAGGGTCCCAAGGCTTTGGGCCGTCCTGGGACTGCTTTCCCAGGCCACAAGCAGGGAGCTGGATGGGAAGTGGAGCTGCCGGAATTAGAACACGAGTCCAAATGGGATCCCGGCGGCGTTCAAGGCGAGGACTTTAGCCGCTAGGTCACCGCGCCGGGCCCATTTGCTGAGTCTTGAATCCTACAGCTCAAGTCCCAATCTGGGAGGAAATGCCCCACATGTGTCCCTACCCCCAGCCTTGTGCCCTGACAGGGCGCCTGTTCCCCCTCCCACCCCAGCACCTGTCTTCTCTTGACTGCAGAGGGGCGGGGCTGGTGTAGGGGCGGGGCCTTGCGTGAAGGGCGTGGTCCTGTCTGGGCGTGACCCTGGTGAGAAGGTCTTGGTTGAAACACGCCGTGGGGCGTGGCTTGATGAGAAGGGCGTGTCCGGGTGGGTGGGGCCTGAGAGGGAGGGCGTGCCCTGTTGGTCGTGACCTGGTGGGAAGGGCATGCCCTGGTGGGCGGGACTTAATGGGTAGGGCGTGGTCGGGGCTGTGTGGAGCCCTACTGGTGGGATGGGGCCTGGAGGGAAGGGCGTGGTCCAGGAGGGTCTGGCCTCGATCGGGAGGGCGTGGCCTGGGCGGAAGGGCGTGTCTCCGTGGGTGGGGCCTGACATGGAGGGCGTGGTCTGCGTGGCCGGCGTCTGCGCGCATTCAGGCTCGTGGCCCCTCGTGCAGGATGGCTTCATCGACTTCATGGAGTACGTGGCGGCGCTCAGTCTGGTGCTGAAGGGGAAGGTGGAGCACAAGCTGCGCTGGTACTTCAAGCTCTACGACGTCGACGGCAATGGGTGCATCGACCGCGACGAGCTGCTCACCATCATCCGGGTAACGCCAGGTGCCGAGGGCCGGGCAGGGGCAGCAGCAGCCCGGAGGGACTGGGAGCTGACCGGAGCCGCAGCCTCAGGGTTGGGAGAGGATTGGGGCTGAGGGGCTGAGTGTCGGGAGGTGGCCCGGGCCACGTCCCTCTCCGTCTGAGGCCTCAGTGTCCTCACGGTACCAGTGGACCGGACTCTTGAGGCCCTGCCTAAGGCCGGGGCGCTGCTCCACTTGGTTTCTTCTCTCACTGTCCCCTTAGTTTATAAAACTGGGGCCCCTTAGCTGTTTATTTGAAAGGCAGAGAGAAGGAGAGAGAGGGAGAGGTCTTCCATCTACTTGTTGACTCCTCAAATGGCTGCAATAGCTCAAGCTGAGCAGAGCTGATCCAAAGCCAAGAGCCAGGAGCCTCTTCTGGGTCTTCCATGTGGATGCAGGGAATCAAGGCTTTGGTCCGTCCTCAACTGCTTTCCCAGGCCACAAACAGGGAGCTGGATTAGAAATGGAGCAGCCGGCACTAGAACTGGTGCCCATATAGGATGCTAACACTGCAGGTGGATGATTTGCTTATTGAACCATTGTGCCAGCCTGAGAGAGCTAGCTTCCATCCTCTGGCTCACTACCTACGTATCCACAACAGCCAAGCCTGTGTCAGGCCAAAAGCGTGACACTCTATATGGGTCTCCCATGTCGCTGTCACTCTTGGCTCCCTATCAAATTAGCAGGAAGCTGGGTGGGAGGGCCTTGCTGGGCTCTGCTGGGAGATGTGGGTGTCCCCGGCCGGGTCTTTGCCTCTGTACCCAGAGTCTGTTGGGGCCACTCACTCATGCCTCTTCTGCCCTCCCAGGCCATTCGAACCATTAACCCCTGGAGCGACTCCACCATGACTGCCGAGGAGTTCACAGACACCGTGTTCTCCAAGATTGACGTCAATGGGGATGGTGAGGGACCTAGGAGGGGCTCACCAGGGGAGGCTGCCCACGGATATGGGGCTCCCAGGGGGTGGGGCGGTGGGGAAGAGGCACCAAGATCCTTTGCTTGTCACCTCTTCCGTCTGCCCCTGGACGCTGGCCCCACAGCCCACATCCCCCAGCATGGACTCCGTCCTTGCCTCCCACAAGCCCGGCTCTGGGTCCTCCTTGCCACGTCTCCCTTTCTCTCCACCAGGGGAGCTGTCCCTGGAGGAGTTCATGGAGGGTGTACAGAAGGACCGGATGCTGCTGGACACGCTGACGCGCAGCCTGGACCTCACCCGCATTGTGCGCAGGCTCCAGAATGGGGAGCAGGAAGAGGAGGCTGGCGAAGGGGCAGCCGAGGCTGCTGCCTGAGCCATCCACCCCAGCTGTTTCTGTGCTGGGCTCGGAGCAGTGTGCTAGCACCTGGTGTCACTGGTGTTCTTGTCTTATTCCCACGTAGAATCCACCGACCAAGAAGGCTCGGCTTCCCTCCTTGCAGAGCATGGTGGCGTCCAGAGCCAGGCCTGGGGAAAGGTCACCTCTGGGTGACTTGGGAGGCAGGGACGGGCTCCATGTTCAGCATTCCTGTGGCCTCCTGCTCCTCCCATACCCCTGCCGGCCTCTCTCCCACCTTCCCCACTGGGCAGTGCAGTCCCCAGTCTTCTGGACGTGTGACTGTGAGGCAGGACTGGGCTTTCCCAGGGCTCCCTGGGTAGTCTTACAGAGGCTGTGTCCATAGTCTCAGTGCCGGCACTGCACCCCCGTCCCTCAAGACAGCACTGTAGCCCACGTATGTGTTTATGCTGATCCAGTCCTCTCTTGTGAGCACCTGTTGTGAACTAATGCTCAGTGTAAGACATATGAAGAAGATGGCTTCTTCCTCCAGGACCTCATAGGCCAATGAGGAGAGCCACAACCAAGCATGTCATAATAAAATATGCCAGGGAAGTGGTTTCTATAGGAGACACCTGTAGACTTGGAGACAGCATCGCAGCAATAACTCAATTCAACTTTGGATGTGAAAGAGGGGTTGAGGGCTGCATGTAAATGTGGTGTGTGAGAGGCTGGGGGTGCATCTGTGTGATGCGTGTGGGGCACCCAGGTGTAAACTGGGAATATCCCTTAGGGTTTCAGTTTCATACAATGTGAAACAATACGGGTTGCCATAGCCAATATGTACATGCATACTTATAGATGATGTTTACATAGTTGATCAGGGTGGGAAGGATCCAGGGTTAGGGAAAAGTGGGTGTGATCATTGCTTCCAAGCTTTCTATTTCTTCCCTTTTCTGAGGGGAGGGGAGAGATAAGGGGATAGGCCATACCCAGTCTCCCTACCATCCTGGTACCCGAGGATGGGGAAAGGCCACCCGATATCAACCCAGGATCACAGTGGTGCATGTTCCAAAGCTTCTGCCCAGGTGGATGCGATAGTTTCAAAATGCTGTTGATCTTGCTGATCTATGGATGAGGAATCCTTCCAATGTCCATTGGCTGACACCATCTACCTTATAGTCTCCAATCATCCAGCTATTTGCTGTCATTATTTGGCTGGGGTAGTTGTCCATATGTTCTGTTCTCCATTCTTTGCTATGGTACCAGATGTCCTCTGCAGTCCCCAATGAGCTACCATGTCCTCCATGTGCACCATAGTCTGTCGTCCAGCAATTCATCCTCGGCACTGGGAGGACCAGTTCTGCTAGGTGGGTTCATGGACCTGAAGCAAGCAACCTGAGCCATGCCAGACCCCCACTCTTGGGGCTCATGGATCCAGCAACCACCTCACAGGCAGGCCCATGGCCCCTGGCCATGCAACCCGGGACCTACTGGACCTCACACCCCCAGGGCTCATGGACCCGGCCCCCACCACACAGGTGGACTGGGTGACCTGGACAGGAGACCCAGGCTCCTCCAGGCTTCCCACCCCTGGGGCTCACGGATCCAGCATCTACCATAAAAGTGGGCCCAAGGCCCCGGGCCATGCAACTCAGGGCCTCCTGGACCCTTCACACCTGGGGCTCACTGACCTGACACCCACCATGTAGGTGGGCCCTAGAACCTGAGCCAGGAGACTCAGGGCCCTCCAGACCCCTCATCGGACCCAACAACCACCACCTCCTGAATGACATGGTTCATCTTCCTTGGCATCCACCAGTGGGTACTTCTGCCTTGTTTGAGCCAACCTGCCCCCAATTCAGCTTGTGATGGTTGGTGCTGCAGCCTAGCCTTTCCCAGGAAGCCTCCAGTCCCGGCTTGAGTGTGAATTGACTGGTGATGTGGCCTGACTCCTTCCTTTCCTTCCCCGCACTCCATCCTGATTCTCAAATCTGCAAGTGGATATTATGAACTGGCCTGGACTGGCCCACCCCCTGACCTAACCTACATGTATACCAATGGTGCTGTAACCTGGTCTGGTTTGGGCTGCTCTTTTTGCCTTGGTTCTTGTACATACCTGCAGGGCCTGCAACCTGACAGTTCACCAAAACTGCTCTATCCAGTCTCCTCCTAGTGGCAGATCTTGCACAGACTGGTGGGTCTCTGGCCCAGGCTGACTTTGTCTACCTGTTGTCCTGGCAGGAATGATATCCTTGCCCAATTGGCCCATACCCTTTCTCATTCTTACTGTTGGGTGTTGCAGCCCATCCACACCTGGTCATACCCAGACACAGCTCCCACATGGTTCAGTGGGAGCTGAGACCTAATCCAACCCACTATACACTCACCCTCTCACAATTACCAGTGGGTGCTGGAGTCTAGCCCAGCCTGGTCCTTCCCAGACCCAGGCCACACCTGTGCTGAGGGAGATTACAGCCGTGTTCAGCTCAGGTCAGTGCACTGATTCTGGCATTCACGTTCACCGATGGAAATTCCAACCCATCTGGGACATCCCCTTAGCTCCCAACCAAGCCTATTCCCAGCCACAGTTCTTGTGCATGCCAACAGAGATTGCTGTTCCCCATGGGTGAGCCCACATATTGCCTTGCAGATTCTACCCCCAGACCTGATTCACTCACATATTCGTCGACTTCATGGTTCAGCCTCACAGAACCTGTTCCCTTTTCTGAATCTCTCTGGTGGGTTCCATGTTGTAGCCCTTCAAGTAGAGTGGCCTCACCATGGAAGTTCCAGAGAAGTCATTTCTCACCCGGACCTGACCCTAAGGTCCTTGCCAATGCGCACCTGTGCCATCTCTCAGACTCCCTGTAAACCCACACCCTCAAGATCCCAGAGATCCAAGCACTGAACCTGACCGGGCCCAGGTCCCTCCACAAACACATGCAGCTGGGAGGGCCAAGCAACTGTGCCTCTAGGTCAAATTCACCTGGGCTCCTCCTACCAAGATGGCAGGGGTGGGCGGAGCCTGGGTCCCACACCTGCCCCAAACTGCCCAAGATCTCCCTACAGTGTAATCACTGTGGAGGGAGAAATCTCTTGGGCCTAGACAAGTCCAGGATTGTCCTACGGCCTGGCAGCAGTGGTCAGGGTAGGGCTCCAAGCATTGAGCCTAACCTGACCCAGGTCTCCCCAGTAGCCACCACAAGGCTAGGAGCCACCATAACCATGTTTAGGAAACATCTCCTATGGCCCCAAAAAGACAAAACACAACTCTGTTAATCCATAGGGATGGAGCATTTAGCCTAGTGTTTAAGAAATCCTTATCCCACCTTGAAGTCCCTGGGTTCAATCCCCAGCTCTGGTTCCTGCCTCTAACTTCCTGCTAATAGTGCTGGGAGACCTGGATTGGGTCCCTGGCTCCCAGCTTTGGTCCTGGGCCCTACCTCAGCCCTTGTGGGCACTTGGCAAATGAACCAGTAGCTGGGAGCTCTCTGTCTCATGAAATAACACATTAAAAAAAAATAGTTGGCAATGCTATTAAGCAGATAGGGATGGAATGTCTGGGTGACACTATAGACCTGAATCATGACAGATGACCAGCCATGGTGTGTGTGTGTGTGTTTGCGCACCTGCATACATTCAAATGCTGTGGGGGTGGGTGCTTGCTCAAGTTTGTGTCACCCAAAGAGTGAGAGCAGGTGGGTGGTATTGTGAGAAGCTCCGTTTATGTAAGAGAAAGCTGTAGTTTTTTAAATGCTTATTGAATTTTTAAAAAGATTTATTAATTTTTGATTGAAAAGTCAGATTTACAGAGGAGAGACAGAGAGAAAGATCTTCCATCCACTGGCTCACTCCCCAAGTGGCTGCAACAGCCAGAGCTGTGCCCATCTGAAGCCAGGAGCCAGGAGCTTCTTCCAGGTCTCCCACATAGGTGCAGGGTCGCAAGGCTTTGGGCCATCCTCCTCTGTTTTCCCAGGCCACAAGTAGGGAGATGGATGGGAGGTGGCGCAGCTGGGACATGAACTGGCACTCATATGGGATCCCAGTGTATGCAAAGCAAGGATTTAGCCACTATGCTGTCATGCCAGGCCCAGAAAGCTGTATTTTGTTGTTATTTGTTTCAGAAGAGATCCCACAATTCCTTCACCTTTCCCCTGCTTGGGACTTGGGATGTCACAGGCATGTGACTCATTGAGAGTGGGCAGTGACCTGGCCAGCCCTCGTCCAACTTGAGTCCCTCTTGCTGCTATGATATCTGATATTGCCTGGAAAGTAGGGCACTTGGCAATGGGTGGGCCCCACCACCCTAAATCTTTGTATCCCCCAACTTGAAGAGCACCCGCCTGCAACATGTACTCCACAGAGCACTAACAACTGTTCTAGCTTCTGCTCTTGAATGCTAGTGGCCTGGCTGTCACAGGAACCTGGGAGCGACTCAGGCTGGGACATTGGTCACTGTCTTCTCAGATGCTGTCTCCTCTGCATTGGTCTCCTTGTAGTGCTGTCTGTGGGGGGACTGGCAACCATGTGGGAGGGCAGGGAGTGAAGCACCACGTCAGAGGGCACATCTCTGGGTGTGTTCTGCTCACCCCCTCCTGTCCCTCACTAGAACCACCCCATAAAGAGAAGCTGGCTCACGCCCAAGCAGCAGGCACGGAGGGAAGGTGGGAAGCTGTACCGTGGGCAGACACAGCTCATGCACCTGCTGTCTGAAGGAGCCTGCAGATCAGGGCTGGGAGCACATTCCCACGGGGGCCCACTCCCTGTCTTGTTCCCGGGCCACCTGCCCAATCTGGTTATGTGTGACCCTTACATGGATTACCATTCATTTTTTCCTTCCACGGTTTTTATTTCTCAACTTGACTTCCAAAGGAAAACCTGGCATGATGCTCCCACGATACACCCTGGCTGCAAAACCCCAGGTGCAGTAGTTGAACTTTATTTGTCATACATGGACCGGAAGGACCTAGCTACTCAGCTGCAGCACATGTCTTCCCAGGGCTCACAAGGATCACACTAGTTCTTCCCCACCTGCTCCCAGGGGCAGGCAGGACCCCCAGTTCCCCAGCTACATTTCAGCCATAGCACTTCCCTCCTAATCTTGTCTCAGTATTGCAATCATGCCTAAGAGTTGGGGAAACAACAGAACTCGATGACATTAAAAAAATGTTCATCTGCACACTGCTTGTGTGACCCAGCCCGCTCACTGCACAGGTGAGGGGAACAGAGGTTTGGGAGGGGAAGGCCGTCAGGGACAAAGCCTGACCCAGAACCTACGGCCCAGCTCTCCCCAAGGAATGGAGGACAGCTTCCTTCAGCCTTTAAGGAGACGTGAGTTTATGGCTGGGAACCATAGAGGGTCCGTGCAGGAATGGGAGCCTGGGGTGGAGGTGGGGAGAGGTTGGAGGACAGCAGGAGCTAGGCAAGCAGCACTGGGCACAGCGGGCCACTCCCAGGGAAATAAGATGACATTCTTCCCCTTGTTATGAGCCCTGGATCCTAAGGGTTATGTCCTTATTAACCCTTGCCCCACTCCCACTGGCTCTGGTGGCAACACCTGCCAGACCCTTTCTCCTACAGTCTTGAGTGCCAGCCCATGGTGTAGGCATTTATCGCTGATTTTGCCTCTTGATTGGCCTCTGCTTCCAACTGAGAGCCCCCTCTCCCCAGACTCCTGGGGACATCCCCCCATTCCCTCCTCCTGTCAGGCACAGCTCTGTCAGAAGTAGCTAATGGGGGCCGAGAAGAGAGCCCCTATTCCCTTCAAGTCCCAGCAACTCCTCCACTTTCTAACCCCGTAGCTCTTCCCACTCAACCTGACCTACTTAGCCCCACACAGGGGAGAGCCTGGTTACGCTGAAATCTTGGGAGAGCTTGGGGGGACTGTGGAGAGGGTGAGGGACCCCTCAGAACATGGCACTTTTCCGCCTCTGCTGAGAGATCCAGCCTCCAGGGTTCACATCCATGTGCAACATCTTCATCACCCACTTGTCCCGACGCACACCTTCGATGAACTCGTTCAGAGACAGCTGACCTGCGGGGAGCAGGTGGGGTGCAGAGGGTTGGGTCCAGGTGAGGGTGGTGGAGGGAGGAATGGAGGCTGGGACCTGCAGGAGGAACCCTGTCTCCTAGGATGTGCCCACGGTCCTTAGACAAAGCAAGCTGCAGTCTCAGGTCCCAAGCTGGCGTCCTCCAGGAGGCTCCTGGAAACCTAGAGCAGTTTAATGTCTGCAGAGTGAATGATGTTTTTTCGCTTCTGCCTGTGGTGCCTCTAACATGCTGTATGGAGCCGAGAGCCCTTCTGTACATGGCCAAAGCTAGCTCACTCCCTGTGGAACCCTGGGGCTAGACATTGAGAACTATAGGACAGACACCCCAACTACCCTAAGAAGAGGCCCCGCTCTGCCTGGCACTCATCCTACTGGCTTCTAGGACCAGCCCTGATTCCCACTCTCCAGGAGAGAAACAAGAGCAGGCCAAGAATTCAAAAGGATCCTGCAGGCCTGCCCGACTCCCAGGCTTTCATTCTTTCTACTGCACCTGCTGACCTACTGTGGCAGCTCCTGTGGAAGGTTGGGTCAATCCTGCAAACTTCATGTGATCCTGCCACCCTCCATCATTTTATGTTATCCTCTAGGATACCAGTCATTGGGGGGGAGGGAGAGGGCCTGAGGACACATGGCTGGAGAGTAGGGGTGCAGGAGAGTGAGCAGCCCTCCCCACCTCACCAGCCCTGCCCTCTTACCATCCCCGGCCTCTTACCATCCCCGTTCTCATCCACCAGGAGGAAGATCCTGTCCACGACCTCCTCGGGCGTGAGCAGCTGGCCTTGGTCCTCCTGCAGATCCACCCGGCAGGCTTTCTTCAGCCTGTAAATCGACTGTGGAGACAACTCGGATGTGTGGACTGCCCCCCCCCACAGCCCCCAGTACCACCTCCCCTCGCTGGCAGAAAGCTGGTCTGTTCTAAGGCTGAGTGATGGAGAAAAAGAGGGAGACAGAGAAATCCTTGACCCACTGGTTCACTTCCTTAATGTCTGAAATGGCCAGAGCTGAGCTGGGCTGAGCTCCAGGAGCAAGAAACTCCTTCTAGGGCTCCCACATGAATGACAGGGACCCAAAGACGTGGGCCATCTCTCGGTGCCTTCCTAACCACATTAATAGGAATCTGGGTCGGAAGTGGAACAGCTGGGGCTTGAATCACCACTCATGTGGGATGTCAAGGTCATAGGTAGTACCTTAATCCACTGTGCCCCTCTTCAATTTACTTTTTTTTTTTATTATACTCTTCTGTTTTTTCCTAATTGAGATTTTTCATAGGTCATTGATTTTCCAGTCTTTCTTATTTTCTCATGTTTATGTTTCTTTGCAAGGCCAGCTTTAGCTGTGTTCCATGTTCCGATTATTGGTGTGTGTAAGAGTGTGTTATCTCTTTGACTCATGCAATATTTAGAAGGGTACAGCCCAGACAGAACAGGTTTTCTGGGTTGCTACTGTAGCTGACTTCCCACCTTGTCTAACATGACCTCTCCCCGCCCCTCAGCCCAGGAAATGCCCCTGCCAGCTGCCTCTCTAACACCCCACCCCAGGGGTCGTGCTCCGCACCCCATGTGCACAGGGATCCCAGGGCTGCTACCACAGACAGACGCGGACCTGCACGATGTCGAGCAGCTCCAGGCGGTCGATGCAGCCGTTGCGGTCCTTGTCGTAGATCTTGAAGGTCCACTTCAGCTTGTGCTCCAGGGTACCCCTCAACACCAGGTTCAGGGCTGCCACATATTCCAGGAAGTCAATGGTGTTGTCCTGTGTGGGATGTGGCTGCTGATGAGGCTGCTCCAGCCACAGCCCCTCCTGCCTGGGATTCAGGTGCAAGCCCTGTCCATGCCTGCCACTGGGGCAGCCTCTGCACCTTCACTCAGGTTTTTCTTGGCCTCAAGGTGAGGTTTTTTTTGGGGGGGGGGTTGCTTTCTTATCCGTTATGTTCACCAATCCCCTCCATCCTCCAAGGCTTAGCATGAGGGCCCCCCTTCTCCAGCAAGCCTTCTTTCTTGGACCACTTAATCCACAGCTTTCTTAGCCCCACACCACCCTCATCTGTAGCACCTGCTGTCTATTCTACACACAGTGGGACTTGCTCTGGCAAATCACATTATGTCCCTTAGAGGAAAGGGAGGGGTTGGCATTGCTTGCATTTCTCCCCCATGCCCAGCCCAGTGTCACTCATGCCCAGTTGGGTCCCATATCATGTAGTCAATGATTAAATGGTGGACTTGAACTGAATTTGGGTCTCAGGAGGTTCTGAAAGAAGATCAGAAAGCAAGGTAGTTTAGTGGGTAGGATATTGGGCATTTGCTGTTGTTGTTTCTGTAATTTTCTGTTACACAATGAACACATGTATTTTTTTTGTTGCACCCCTGGTAACTTCTTTAGGGTAAAGTCTTAGTTATGGTTGTGTATTCTTTCACAATTATTTATTTACTTGAAAAGCAGAAAGAGAGAGAGTGGGCTCTTCCGTCTGCAGGTTCATTGCTCAAATGGCCACAATGGCCAGGGTTGGGGCAGGCTGCCACTGCAAGTGGTAGCTTAACCTGCTTGTCCCACAACATCAGTCCCCATAGTTATCACTTACAAAACTTACTAAAAGCAATCTTGTTTTGCTTTTTTTAGTTACAGAGAGGAAGAGAAAGAGAGAGGAGAGAGAACTCCCATCTTCGGCTTATTCTCCAAATGATTGCAATGGCCAGAACTAAGCCTGATCAAAATTGGAAGCCAGAACTCAATTCAGGTCCTCCCTGTAAGGGACAGGGACCCACTAACTTGAGCCATCAAGGCTGCTTCCTAGAGTCTACACTGGTGGAAAGCTTGAGGAAGGAGCTGGAGAGCAGCTGGGACTTGAACCAAGGTACACAGCGGTTGAGTGAGCCGAAGCTGAACGGCCACCCCTGGTTTTGTTCTTGGTGTGAACTGAGCATGAAAATGCAGTCCTTGCTTCACAGATGAGGACCCTGAGCCTCAGCAGTGTCCACTACCTCTTAGCCAGCAGTGGCTGAGCTTCTCAGCTGCCCACATCTCTGGCTCACTGGGGAGGAAAACTTGCATTCTCCATGTGAGGAGCATCTCTGCCAAGCACGTGAGCCTGGGGTGCAGGAGTGAGTGTCCAGGGGAAAGCGAGAAAAGCCAACATTGAGGACAAATCTCCTCTCCGTCTTTGGCCAGAACCTCTTGTCTTACAGTGTTCTCTCCCAACAGGATTCTGTCTTCACAGTAACCCCTGTGTGGTATGAGGCACACCTTAGTGCGGTTACTTCCCTTCCTGACAAGGCATCCCACCTCGCAGTTCCGGCACACACCCCGGATCATGACTGGGAAAGTTGCCAGTAAGACTAATCCCAGCCCAGGGCATGGGCCCTTGTCAGGTCCAATTACGCAGGAAGAATGGAAACGCCTCTGCCCACTGAGGCAGGGCCTGGGCACTGGGGCATCATCTGCAGCAGACCGGAGGTGAGTTACGTAAGAATTGCAAAGGACCTGTGGCCTCCCTCAGCCTCCCTGTTCTTGCATCCCAGGGCGACCACCAGAGGGAAGAGGGCTGCAAGGGGGAGACAAGGCATTCCTCCCGCTGCCACCAGTGAACCCCCATTTCCATCGCCTCAGGTTCTGATACGTGAGTTAGACCTGTGAACACTGTATTTGCTCAAGAAATCTCCCACTGACTATCTAAAACCGGAGCTCCCTGGCTAAAGACTGCAGCAAGATGGAGAACAGAGTTAGCCCTGGTCTGAGAACTTATAGACAATTCTTTCCTACATTTGAACACCGGTCCACAAATCCCTGAGTGAGAGAACCCTCAGAGGTGCCACAGTCTGAGGAGCAGCAGGATACTTGGTCCCTAGGTCTGTCCCTACAGGACATGGCTGCTGGAGAAAACAGCCACTTCACGGCAGGGTTCCTGGCAGAGATCTCCTGAACCCCATGTGGAAGCTGACCACGTCACAGACAGGCTGACCTGCCATCATGTCCATGGTGACCTGAAGCATACAGCAGTGACCCTTTGGCCTGTGATGGGAGGAGGAGAGAACCTCGCCAGAAGTGTGAAAACTTGAGTTTTCCTCATGAGGAAACACTGCACAGACTCACATAGTGGAGTTGGGGTGGGGGAGCATCCTACAAGATCACTGAGCTGCTACCTTGCGAAGTGTCAAGGTCATGCAAGACTTAAGAAAAGCTGTGGCTGGGCCCGGCGGTGTGGCCTAATGGCTAAAGTCCTTGCCTTGAAAGCCCCGGGATCCCATATGGGCGCCGGTTCTAATCCTGGCAGCTCCACTTCCCATCCAGCTCCCTGCTTGTGGACTGGGAAAGCAGTTGAGGACGGCCCAAAGCTTTGGGACCCTGCACCCGCGTGGGAGACCTGGAAGAGGTTCCTGGTTCCCTCCATCGGATTGGCACACACCGGCCTGTTGTGGCTCACTTGGGGAGTGAAAAACATCGGATGGAAGATCTTCCTCTCTGTCTCTCCTCCTCTCTGTATATCTGGCTTTCCAATAACAATAATAAAATCTTTAAAAAAAAAAAAGAAAGAAAAGCTGTGGCTAAGGATTCTATACTAAAGGAGACTAGACAAGTGAAGGTGATTCCTGATCAAACAGAAAAATAAGAAGAAATCTATGAAATACACCCATGGGGAATAGCTTTCACACGTCACAGTAAACAAGGTGCCGGCTGTGTGTGTTGGTTTGACTTAATCACCCCGTATGGTATATGTGTCGCAAAACACCAGCCCATATACATTACTATGTGTCAACCAAAACTCATATTGATTCAAAAAGCACATTGTTGGGACAGCCAACTAAATCTGAACACGATTGTCACTTAGGTAATAGAATTTTGATCAATGTTAAAATTCTTGATTTAATAATTGCACTCAAAGTCATGTTATCATTCTTAGAGAAAATACACATTGAGCTATTTAGGGGTGAAAAACACGGTGTCTGCCACTTTCTCTTATGAGAAATACACGTACATTTGTATTTTATGTACGCATGTTGTGTATGGTGTCTATGTGTACACAACACGCGATAATGTGTGTATATGTGCAGAGAGAATGATACGGTACTTGAGATACATTGTACAAGAGGGCTACTACTTGGACTGTTCTTGGTTTTTGTAAACGCAGAATCATCAAAATCGAAAAATCTTTAAGGCACGGAAGAAGCTCTTTGCTCCCAGCTTTGGTTCAGCTCAGCTCTGGCTGTATGAACCAGTGGTTGGAAGACCTTTCTCTACATATCCCTCTCTGTGTAAAATCTGCCTTTCAAATGAAAATAAATCATTTTTTAAGGCAACTGACTACTATTACATGCTGATTTAGAAGAAGAGAGAAGTTATTCAGGGAAATTACATCCAAGGGTTTAGTAATCCCCTTTGGATCTTGGATCTGTATTGCTTTGGAGTTTTAGATGAATATAGGGCAGTCTCACATATTGATGATAGTGGAACTTGCCACTTATGACCTGATAATGTATGTCCTGATAATTTAGTTACTTCTTTTGATGTTCAGTACTTCAAAAAATCACTTTCTCTCTCTCTCTCTTTTTGGTGATAGGCAGAGAGATCCCATCAACTGACTCACTCTTCAAATGCTCATACAGGTCTAGACTGAGTCAGGCTGGAGGTGGAGCTGGCAGCTCAATCCAGGTCTCCCGTGTGAGTGTGCCAGGAATTCAGTTACTTGAGTCATTACCGCTATCACCTAGGGTTTGCCTTAGCAGGAAGCTGGAGTTAGGAGACAGAACTGGGCACTGGAGCCAGGCCCTCTGATGTGGGATGTGGGCATCTCCACTGCTAGGTGAAACACCAGCCCCTATTTCCCACTAAACCCATCCCTACTTCCCAACCACCTCTGGGCAAGAGAGTTCCTTCTGGGGACAGGGAGCTCACCCAAGATGGCTAAGAAAGCGAAGGGCACCAGGCAACACTGTCCACCATCCCTCCCCTCCAGGGTGCCTTACCCCGTTCTTGTCGAAAGCTCGGAACATGCCCTCTATGTACTGAGTGGCTTCCTCATTGCCTGAGACTTTGAAGAAATGTTTGAATTCGTGCATGAAGAGGGTGCCACTGGGACACTCGACCACAAATTTCTTGTACCACTCCTGGAGCTCAGCCACATCCATCTCGCCGACCTCCTCCGTCTCCTCCCAGCTGAACTGCTGCCCCATCTTGGCCCTGAGGGACGTCAGCGACCAGAGTCTGTGCTGCCAGGCCTCTGCTGACCGATAGCTTAGGCCTGGGTCCTCGAGTTCCTTTCCCCTTCTTGACCAGTGTTTTCCTCACCTCCAGACAAGACAGACGTGATTGGTAGCAGGGGTGGGGCCGGAGTAGCTTAGCCATCCTAAGACCATTAGAAGATTCCCATGGCACGTCTGACTCTAGGCCAGCTAAGCTCCCTCCAGCCTCCTCCCTCTACTCAGCCTTACCAACCAAACACCCCAACCCTGCCTCTTTACCCTTCTGCAGAGGCTGAGGAGGGAGGGGGCAAGAAAGTGAGAGGTAGGCAGAGTGTGCGTGTGCGTGCGTGTGTGTGTGTATTGGGGGAGGTGGGGAGAGTTGGGACCTGCCAATGAGGCTCCAGAGAGCCCACCCTGGAGACACAGGTGGCTGTGAAGTGCAGGCTGCTGCTGGTCCTGGCCTTGCCTGCCCACGTGACCCCATGAACAGTGGTAGACCCAGAGCCTGGGGAACGGTACAGTCCTCAGGGCAGTGTCTGAGGCTTCCTTCCAGGCTACACCCCAGAGCTGCATGGTTGCTCCTTTTCCAAGCTAAAATACAAGTTGGCCTCCAACCTTCGCCTGACACCTGGAGGTGATGTTTTCCTCTCTGGCATGAGGGCCAGGGAGCAGAGCCTGTGGCATCTTTACAGGATCTTATTTCTGTGCTAAGGGTCATGCACACACAGTCTGGATCACGTGCAGGCAGACTCATGCTATTCTCATGTCCTATAAAATGACACACGGAGGGAGGGAGTGTGCAGCACTGCGGTGTAGTGCAAACAGCTGCTGCCTGTGGTGCTGGCATCCCACAGCTGCTCCACTTCCAATCCAGCTCCTTGCTAATCGCCTGCGAAAGTAGCACAGGATGGTCTAAGTTCTTGGGACCTTGCACATTGCGTGGGAGACCCAGAAGAAGTTCCTGGTTCCCAAGTTTTCAGACTGGCCCAGCTCCAGCCATTGTAGTCATTTGGGAAGTGAATCAACAAATGGAAGAATTTTCTCTGTATCTCTCCCTCTCTCTGTAATTCTGCCTTTCAGATAAATAAATCTTTTAAAAGTGACAATGTTTTTAAAGTCCAAGAAACCAGAAATCTCCAGAAGATTTTATGGACAAATATTTCCTTAGACTCTTGTAATCTGGTCTTTGGCACCAATGTTGTGGTGCAGGAGGTCGAGTTGCCCAAGACACCAGCATCCCACACAGTTTGAGTCCCAGCTGTGTCACTTCCCATCCAGCTCCCTGCTAATGCACCTGGGAAAACAGCAGAAGATGGCCCAAGTGCTTGGGGCCCTGTACTTGCATGGAAGACCCAGAAGAAACTCTGGGCTCCAGGCTTCAGCTGGCCCAGCCCTGGCTGTTGCAGCCATTTGAGGATTGAACCAGCACATGGAAGCTCTCTCTCTGTAACTGTACCTTTCAAATAAATAAATAAATTCAAAACAAACAGAAAGAGAAAGGCAAGAAGGGAATCTGTCCTTAGCTTCAGGGCTGGCACTGCCTTTGCCCTGCTCCGCCTCCAGCCCACTGCCTTAAGGCAGCCCTGGTCCCTAAGGACTCTTTCCAGCCCCTCCCACCGTGGGGATGCTGCTGGCTCTGCCCTCCTTTCCAGGACAGATGGGTTTTCCTCTCACATTCCTCCAGACTCAGAGGGCAGGCCTAGTGCCCTCCTCACTCCTTCCTGTCTCCAAAACCAGGCCCCCTTCCACCCCTTTATTTACTCTTCATTGCCAGCCCGGGCAGGTGATGGGGCCACTGGTCTCCACTGGTCTTGAAGCAATGTCTTAGCGGATGTTCAAGAAGTGACTCAACCCACATTCAGCTTCAGCTGCACCCCAAGAGCATTTTATCACCCCTCATTGGCCTCCTGCTCACTTGTGGTCTAGGGGGCCAACACCTGCAGCTTCTGGAGCTGGACAGAAATCCAGATTCCTGACCCGGCATGATGGTTCAGTGGCTAAATCCTTGCCTTGAATGCACCAGCATCCCCTATGGGTCTCAGTTCATACTTCCCTCCCTGCGTCCTGCTTGTGGCCTGGGAAAGCCGAAGAGGACGGCCCAAAGCCTTGGGACCCTGCCCCGTGTGGGAGACCCGGAAGAGGCTCCTGGCTTCCATTCCACTCAGCTCGGCGTTGTGGTTATTTGGGGAGTAAAAGTGCAGACCGAAATCTTTATCTCTGTATTCCCCCTCTGTAAATCTCTTTCCAATTATAAATAAATGAATCCTAAAAAAAAAAAAAAAAAAAGCAATCCAGATTCTGGGGCCCAGGACGATGACGCAATTGCTTACTCCTCCCCTTGCAAGCGCTGGGATTCAATATGGGTGCTGTTTCTTGCCTGGGCTGCTTCACTTCCTATCCAGCTCCCTGCTTACACCCTGAGAAAGTAGCAGAGGCCTGGGACCCTGAACTTGCATGGAAGACCTAGAATAAGCTCCCAGACTCAGATCGGTTCAGCTCCAAGTGGTGTGGCCATTTAGAGTGAATCAGCAGATAGAAGATCTTTTTTTTTTTAATATTTATTTTTATTGCAAAGTCAGATATACAGAAAGGAGGAGAGAGGAGGAGACAGAGAGGAAGATCTTCCGTCCGATGATTCACTCCCCAAGTGACTGCAATGGCCGGCGCTGTGCCAATCCTAAGCCAGGAGCCAGGAACCTCCTCCAGGTCTCCCACACGGGTGCAGGGTCCCAAGACTTTGGGCCATCCTCGACTGATTTCCCCAGGCCACAAGCAGGGAGCTGGATGGGAAGTGGAGCTGCCGGGATTAGAACCGGCGCCCATATGGGATCCCAGGGCTTTCAAGGCGAGGACTTTAGCCGCTAGGCCACTGCGCTGGGCCTGGAAGTTTTTTCTGTCTCTCCTTCTCTCTGTAAATCTGCCTTTCCAATAAAAATAAATAGAAAAAAGAAAGAAATGCATATTCCCAGGCCCCAGACCTACTGCACAGGGAACTGTGGGTATGGGGTCTTCCAGGCGCTTCCAACAAATCCCAAAGCTGTTGAGAAATCCTTGCCCCAGAGCCGTCAAATGTCTCACCTATACCCTTTCTTCAGCTCATTTACTCTAACACATTCTCTCTGATAATTCTCCAATGCGGTTGAGAATTCCAGCCTGTGGATGTAGTGTTTTTCTAAACTTCCATTTGCTTATTTGAGAGGCAGAGTGAGACTAGCGAAAAGAGTTCCAATTTGCTGATTTCCTCCTCAAAGGACTGTGATGGCTGGGGTTGGGTCAGGGCTGATGCCAGGAGCTGGGATCTGCCAGGTGGGCAGTGAGGACTGGACTACCTGAGCCATCACCTGCTGCCTTCCAGGTGGGCATCAGCAGAACGCTGGAGTCAGCAAGGGGGCCAGGATGTGAACCCTATGGGATGCGGGCAGCCCAAGCAGTGTCCTACCTGCTGTACTAAAAGCCCTACCCCAATGTGTTGTTTAAAAATCTGCCACCTTGTTCACATCCTTCTTCCTCTCTATCCTTCTCCCACTCCCAGCACTCTCACCATGGCCTTGACTTCTGTGTCTTGTTCTTCATGTGCATCCAGTGTTCTCTGTCCTTGCCTGGGAGTCAACAACTGAAGTTGCCAGTCCTGCAACATGTGCTCTGGGGTTGGAGCACATGTCCACGTGATTTTTCCCTGAGGTAGGAATCAAGTACAGCTGTCTAGTGAAGGAACCTCTCATGAACTCCCACCTAGGAGATCCTCGGACCTGACTTTGACGTGTGCCAGCTGGTCTAAGTGGCCTGGCCCAGCCTGCCCCAAGCCCTGGCTCTCACACAGACTGGCCTAAGAACTCCTACCATTTCTGTGCCCACACCTGGCTTACACGCACACCAGTGGGTGCTACAACCTAGGCCACTCCAACCCAGCCCTAGTCACGGTGATCCTGAGGAACTCCTATCAGGTCCAAACCATGGGCACAGTGTGACTGAAAATTTAACAAATCTGTAACAGCTAACTTAAAAAAAGATTTATTTGAAGAGTAGAGTTGCAGACAAGGCAGGGGCAGGGAGAGACAGAGAAAAAAGATTTCTTCCATCCACTGGTTCACTCCCTAAAGGGTCACAACAGTTAGATTGGAGGCAGACTAAAGCCAGGGGCCCAGCACTCCATGGGAGTCCAAGCGCAGTGTCCACCCAAGTGGGGCCATGTGGCCCAGGCTAATTTTTAAGTTGATCCTTTTGTATGGCTTGGGAAAAGAGGCTACCCACATGCTCTAAAATCTCAGTCAGACCCTGCTACTGTCCTGCTCAGAACACTACAGGAACTTTCCAGTGTCTACCACTGTTTACAATGCCTTACGGGATCCCGCCCGGGCCTGCATTTGTGTCTTCACATCCCTCCGTTCTCTTAGTGCAAGCACACCAAGCTCTCTAGAACCAGGGTCTCGGCACATGCGTTTCTCCGTCTGGACAGCACTTGGCTCAGAGTCCCACGGTCTGCCTCCTCGGTACACTCTTTCCGCCCCAGAGGCTGAGAACTCCCTCACTCTGAGCCCAGCCCAGTACCCAGATGCATCTGAGACCTGCCGACTATCTCCCCTATTTGCTCGTACTCCTTAGTTTGTGATCTTTGAGGACTTCACCATGCACAGAGCAGAATTCCAGTATTCGGGCCAGTGTGCAAAGACCTGTGGGACTTGAGTAGCTGTTGGGTAGCTGAGCCAAAGACTTGACGCCCAGTCGATGTTAAATTCAAGCGAGCTGGGCCCGGCGGCGAGGCCTAGCGGCTAAAGTCCTCGCCTTGAACGCCCTGGGATCCCATATGGGTGCCGGTTCTAATCCTGGCAGCTCCACTTCCCATCCAGCTCCCTGCCTGTGGCCTGGGAAAGCAGGAGAGGACGGCCCAAAGCTTTGGGACCCTGCACCCGCGTGGGAGACCTGGAAGAGGTTCCTGGTTCCCTCCATCGGATTGACGCGCACCGGCCCGTTGCGGCTCACTTGGGGAGTGAATCATCGGACGGAAGATCTTCCTCTCTGTCTCTCCTCCTCTCTGTATATCTGACTGTAATAAAAAAAAAAAAATGAAAAAAAAAAATTCAAGCGAGCTACCCCTCTCTTGCTTGACACTTCCTCTTGGATTGCTGAGAGGACTCAGGCCAGTAGACATGTTAAACAGAGCTGAGGAGATATTTAGCAAGGGAAGAGGGCAGGTGTGTGGCACAGGACCCACTTCAGATGACAGCATCCCAAGTCAGGGCACTGGTTCCAGTACTGGCTGTTCTGCTTCTGACCCAGCTCCCTGGAAAAGTAGTGGAGGATGGACCAGTTATTGGGACCTCTGCCACCCACATGGGGGATCTGGATAGAGTTCCCAGCTCTTGGTTTTAGTCTGGCTCAGGCCTGGCTGGTTACTGCAACCACATGGGGTAGTGAATGTAGAGATGGAAGATCTCTGTGCCTTTCCTTCTCTCTATTGCTCTATCAAATAACTTCTTATAAAATGAGAAGAGGCCTTGGGGTTAGTCTGATGGCTCAATTGACTAATCCTCCACCTGCAAGCACTGTGCCAGTCTGTGTCCTGGCTGCTTCACTTCCCATGTAGCTTCCTGCTTGTGGCTTGGAAAAATGGGAGGATGACCCAAAGCCTTGGGACCCTGTACCTGCATGGGAGACCCAGAAAGAGGTCCTGGCTCCTGGCTTTGGATTAGCTCATCTCTGTCCATTGCAGTCATTTGGGAAGTGAACCAGTGGATGGAAGATCTGTCTCCTCTCTGTAAATCTGACCCGCCAATAAAAATAATAAATCTTTTTTTTAAGATATATTTTTTTAAAGATTTATTTTATTTTGATTACAAAGTCAGATATACTGAGAGGAGGAGAGACAGAGAGGAAGCGGAGCTGCCAGGATTAG